>NC_077232.1:233860687-234203187 GCF_027887165.1 Monodelphis domestica
AAACTAAATTGCTTTCCCTAATAATCGTTCACTGCCTTTTTGCATTTATCCATAGTGTTTGTTTCCTAGGCCAAAAATATCCTTTCCGTCTCATTCATACTTAAAGCACAACTAGAATTTTAAAACGAAAAACTAAACTTAAACACTAACACTAAAAAATTACTTCCTCATCTGATCCTACCCTTAACTCCAATGTTACTGATCCCAATGAACCCTGTAGATTGCAAATAACACTTCATTTTGCAGTTCTCTACCTTTGTTCATTCATTAGTTTATATTAGCATTATTTGTCCATCTGTCATAACCTCCTACTAGGTGGAAAGCTCCAGCAGGGATTCTTATATGCTTAACTCTTATCTTGAATACCCAAGTGGATTCTGCCAAAATCTAAGTAGACCCCTCATTGAATTATTATAATCTATACTCAATTCACATATTTATTCACTTGGCTTATGTGAGAACTTTCTCCAACACTGGCAGTAGGACAGACATGCTTCTCTGTTTCTACTGTCCATCAATTGCTCTCTGAATTCACATGTATATATCCTAGCTAGAATTTGCCAATTAGTATCATTACACAGAATAGGACCCCAATCAGAATACCAATGGAAATGTGGACACACAGAAAAATAGACTTATCAATGGCTTAGCCTGAGCTCTCTCATCACACCATGCATCATATATCACATACACATACATGGCATCATGTACTATGATAATCCTCTGAAAGTACGTTTTCTGGTAACTATAACTTGCCTTCTTCAACTTTTGCCAATGGGGACAAAAGTATTTTTAAGCAGTAGCAGACAGAGAAAAAGTGGTGCTTCTCAGGACTCAATCCGAATGGCTAATTCTCCGATGGACTCAAAGTCATTAATGAGTTTAAGTTGACTTTCTAGCAATGATTAATTAGAGAAGTATTTATTTACTGAAAGGGCTAGCTAAGAAAAAAGACATAGGGTGCATTCAATTGTCAATGAGTTTTCAATTCGGAACCTCGGAAATACCATAGAATCAACGTAGCTAGAGACACTGAGGTGGCTAGAGAGAATGCCAGGCTTGGAGTTAGGAAGATCTGAGTTGAATTATGGCCACAGACATTGATTAGCCCTCAACTAGTCACTTAACCTTCATTGCCTCAGTTTCCTGATCCATAAAACGAGCTGGAGAAGGAAATGGCAAACCGCTCCAGTATCTGTGCCAAGAAAACCCCAAACGTGTCCAAGAAGAGTTCGACATGATGAACAACAACAAATGGTAGCTAGGGAAGTTATTTTTCTAACTATTTTTACTGACTTTTTGTAACTACATAAAAAGCACTAACTAGGAAAAAACCGATGAAGGCTTATGGAGAAAATTTCCCCTAAGCACTTTCCACATACTCTCCACCAGTTAGGAGTCTGAAAGACACATATAACATCAGTACTTTCTTAATTTCTCATGAACGTGAGACCCAAAGACTGAGAAGCGTAAAGGCTTGGCCACAGGCCCCCTGCCTAAGTGTGGAAGGACGTAACATCCTGCCCTAGTAGCAGCTGTGATGATGACTTACCCTGTTCTTCCTTTTTTCTTATCTATAAAATGAAATGCAGTTCTTCAGCTCCAAGGGTAGGTTAGAAATAGAAATTAATAAAATGACTGGGTCTAAAAACCAGACATTACACAAATGGAAAAGAGTGATCAGGGAACATATTTTCATGGTTACCCTCTTAGTTTTTGTCAGCTGTTAAGTTAGGTTTTTGTTCCAAAGAGCGTAGACTGGGAAATTTCAATGTATATTTTTTGTCCCACTCATCTTAATGAAAGGGGAAAGGTCATGGTTCAAGGTTCCAAGAGAGTTGGGAGCAGATAATCCCTTCTCAGTAACAGAAACTTTAGTTGAGAGATGCCTTCAAATTTGTGAAATGTACTAGGCTAAAAGTAGGAAAAGCTAGCATTTGAAACTGAGTTGGGGAGCAGCTAGGTGGCTTAATGGCTGGTATGCTGGCCCTAGGGTCAGGAAGACCTGAGTTCAAATGTGGCCTCAGATACTTACCAGCTATATGATCCTGGGCAAGTCACTTAATCCTGTTTGCCTCAGTTTTCTCATATGTAAAATGAACTGGAGAAGGAAATGACAAAACTCTCCACTATCTTTGCCAAGCAAAACCCTAAATGGGATCATGAAGGGTTAGGAATATGAAATGAATGAGTAACAACATCCAGTCACAACTTGCCAAGTGTTCTGATGTATACAAGGGCTATTCTAATCTTATTCTTAAAGAAACAACTTGTGCTCTTTTAAAAAAGGATGGGTGGACAAAAAGACTTGTACAAAAATATTCATAGCTGCGCTCTTTGTGGTGGCCAAAAATTGGAAAAGGAGGGGATGCCCTTCAATTGGGGAATGGCTGAACAAATTGTGGTATATGTTGTTGATGGAATACTATTGTGCTAAAAGGAATAATAAAGTGGAGGAATTCCATGGGAACTGGAACAACCTCCAAGAAGTGATGTAGAGCGAGAGGAGCAGAACCAGGAAAACATTGTACACAGAGACTGATACATTGTGGTACAATCAAAGGTAATGGACTTCTCCATTAGTATCAATGCAATGTCCCTGAACAATCTGCAGGGATCTAAAAAATACTACCCACAAGCAGAGGATAAACTGTGGGAGTAAAAACACCGATGAAAAGCAACTGCTTGACTACAGGGTTGGAGGAGATAAGACTGAGGAGAGACTCTAAATGAACACTATAATGCAAATTCCAACAACAGGGAAATGGGTTCGAGTCAAGAACACATGTGATAACCAGTGGAATCATGCGTTGGCTATGGGAGAGGGAAAGGCGGGGGGGGGGGGGGTAAGGGGAGGGGAGGAAAAGAAAACGATCTTTGTTTCCAGTGAATAATGTATGAAAACGACCAAATAAAATAATGTTTAAAAATTTAAAAAAAAAAAGAAAAAAGGATGGGTGGAGAGGAGGAGGAAGAAGAGAGGTGGGAGAGAGAGAGAGGGAGAGAGAGAGAGAGAGAGAGAGAGAGAGACAGACAGAGAGAGAGAGAGAGAGAGAGACAGACAGACAGAGAGAGAGAGAGAGAGACAGACAGACAGACAGAGAGAGAGAGAGAGAGAGAGAGAGAGAGAGAGAGAGAGAGAGAGGGAGGGAGGGAGGGAGAGAGAGATCTTCCTATCTCCTTCAACCTGGAAAATAAATGGCCACTCATTGATTCTGGCATAGTAAAAGATCAAGAGATTGATTGATAAGAATTTCCAACCCAATCCATTAAGCTCTTTCTTATCCAATTTCATATTCCAATTTTTGATCCTTCAGGACACTTTATTTTTCTGTTTCCATTAACTGTGTTTTTTTCTATGCATTTCAATTTGCCTTAATTTAGTTTTCTCCCACCCTCTAGAAGCTGTCCCCTTTCTTTTTGAAGTCTTATTCAATGGTAGCATAAGTGGCTACAGATTTCCTCATGTTGGAATTTAAATGTAACACCTTTGAGTAATGGTCCCCTAATATTACTAGCTTAAGTAATTTTCTATTGGTATGTTTCAGTTCAATTTTTGTTTCCCAGAATTAGTGCCTCCACAATTTAATTTAATGGATCCTGATTTCCCCTAATGTGAGTAGTTCTAGTCCTGTAGATTAAAACCTCTCCTTGTCTTTTGTTTAGGCAATCCTAGGGCATGCTACCCATGGAGGATTTAAGCAGCATTTGGAAGGATGTGCTCTAAGTCTTTAAACATTTCACCAATATTAGTTAAAACTCTGGGCAGGTTTGCCTTTTATCCTTAGACTTCATTCTTACTGATAGTCAACCTTCTTTTCCAATTCCTGATAAGAGCACTCCTTATCTCTAGGATGCTGTAGGCTATCTAGTGCCCTTTGGGTGACTTACAGTTTGGATTTCTTTGTGATTAAGAAGTTACCTCATCAGTCATTTAACATGATCAAGAGAATGATGATATTTAAAGAATGGATTTTGGGAACCTCATGCAACTTAAATCCAATTCCAAATGCAACACTCACAATTTCTTCCTCCCATTCAATTTCAGGTCCTCACTGAAAAACTCTGTAGTGTCTGTCCAAGATATGTTTTTTGGTGGACTAATTTTAGGTCTAAATTTTTTCAATTTAATTTTCTTTCTTTAAAAAAAAATTCTTATCTACCATCCTAAAATCAATACTGTGTATTGGTGCCAAGGCAAAAGAGCAGAAAGTACTAGGCAATGGGCAGGGTTAAGAGACTTGCCCAGGTTCACACAGTTAGGAAATATTTGAAGACAGTTTTGAACCCAGGACCTGTCCTCTCCATGCCTGGTTCTCAGTCCACTAAGCCACCTAGCTGCCCCAAGATGTACTTTTTAAAAGCTCCTTTTTCTTTTCTTGGTTTGGCTACCAAGCCAGTGTCTCAGAGGATGACACTGAAGAGGCCCTGAATGTATTGATCCTTGATACAGGCAGCATATTACCATCCACAAGCAAGAACTCCTAGAGAATTTCACTAGCTCCTGGGCATTCCTTTTCTATTTTATTTTTATGTATGTAGGAAATGTCCCATACCTCTAGCTAATCTATATACTGAGCAAGTTTTTCCTATTCTTTGCCTCATTTAATAATAATGATCAATGAAGAAAATTATCTCTGTGGTTTCATTTCTCAGGAAATCTTGTCATATCTTTGCATGTATATGAAAAGAGACTATCTGGAAGGGAAACCTTCCTCAACTATTTATTCAGAAAGCCACCAGACACTTAGGAGGGTATAAATAAATGCTGATACTATCCCTAGTTCTCAGTCAATCATGTGACTTTAAAGATGTGGTCTCCTAGAGAAAATGATCTCTTTTATCAAAGGTACCCTCAATCTAAGTACAAAAGTCACATATACAAATTTAATGAATATAATTATAATATTATTATTAAAAAGGATAATTGAGAAACTTTGATAACTATTAAGCTGCAATATACCCCTTCTTTCCCATTTCTAAGAAATGTTCAAAGAAAGAGTCCGAAATGTTCCCCCTCCTTCTCTCTGTCTAGCTTCCCTGCTACCTTCAAGTCCCAACAAAAATCCCATCTTCTGCAGAAAACCTTTCTCAATCCTTCATTCTGGAGCATTCCCTCTTTTTAGTTATTTCCAGTTTTTTCTCCATACCTTGTTTGGACAGAGTTGTTTGTATGTTGTTCCTCTCAGTAGATTGTATGTTCTTCACGGGCATGCTATGTCTTCTGCCTTTGGGTTCCCCCGAGCTTTGTACAGTGTCTGACATGTAGCAGGTGCTTAATACTTATTGACTGACTTTAGAATAATTTACAAATGTAGCTAGGATATGTATGACAAAAGTATGAAAGGAGACGAGGTAGGCTTTCACAAATGATGATCTGAAGCAGTCCATAACTTTATAGTGTAATAGAGATTATTTGAGTGATAAATGATAACTAATATCAGAGCTGCCAATCTCCCCCCTCCTTTCCTTCCTTCTTCCTCCCTTCCTCTCTCCTTCCTCCCTTCACCCTCCCTTCTTCCAGTTGATTCCTCTGTTGGTCTCTCTAAATCAACTCAGCGTGAGTTTTATGATGTCTCAAAATACTCTTTCTCTTCTTTAAGATTAAGTAAGGGGTTTATTGGGGAAGAAGGGAAAGATAAGGAAATGAAAGGAAAGGGGCTTGGGGTTTCCCTAACACTAGAATAATTCCTAGGTTGGAGGATGGAGGAATATAGTTCAGATTGGGAAAATTAGTTAACATGTCTGGAAATTCAGTCACTGTAGCACAGCAGAGAAATCAGAGAGAGCTGGACTTTTGTCCTTCTTTCTTTCTGTCCCTAAGCCAAGAGACTCTTCTTCCTTTCTGTCTCAGAGGCAAAAAGACCAAGATTTCAGTTTGTCTCCTCCTTTCTCAAGTCTTTTCTGGTCATCATTACAATTAGAATGTTCTCCTTGAGTGACAGTTCAACAGTCCCAAATATTGCATCTCTCTTGCAGACTTTTCCATTTTCTCTCTTCCACAACATTATAATAGTCATATAATTAACTAAAAATTTTAGAGTATAAAAGTTCATTGTTTAAAATGTGAGTTCATAGGAGAACATTATACACAGAGATTGGCACAATCGAATATAATGCACTTCTCTGCTAGCAGCAATGCAATGATCCAAGACAATTCGGAGGGATCTATGAGAAAGAAAACTATCCACATCCAGAGAAAGAACTGTGGGAATAGAAACACAGAAGAAAAACAACTGCTTGATCACATAGGTAGATGGGGATATGATTGGGGATGTAGACCCTAATACAAATATTAATAATATGGAAATAGGTCTTGATCAATGACATGTAAAACCCAGTGGAATTATGTATTGGCTATAGGAGGGGTGTGGGAGGAGGGGAAAGAAATAACATGAATCATGTAACCATAGAAAAATATTCTAAATTAATTAATTAAGTAAAAGATTTTTAAGACTAAAAAAAGTGGGTTCATAAACACACACAAAGCATTTGATTCTGTAGAATGAAATGTCACCCTAAAGAATTTCATCTAACAAGATCTTGTGTATATATTTTTTAAAAAGTCTACAAATTCCCTTGAAAAGTTCAATCACTTGGATGACCTCTTGATTAAAAATATGAAAGGAATTATGTTTTTACATATATGTATGTGTTCATAATTCCTTTTTGCATATACATACACAGACACACATGTATCTTTGAAACAGGCAAAATGTAGCCAGCACAAGTGGGAAATAATTCAGATACTGAGGAAAACTAGAATAGGAATTATTCTTAGTATTTTTTTTTGCACTAAAACTACCTGATTTAAACAAGTACCAAGAGAAATTATTTATTCCAGATTTACATAGCTACATTTATATATTTTCTTTACTCTTTAATAATGGTTAATGAGAGTTCTGGAAAGAAATATAATAGTTTGGAGAATTCATATCTTTGTAACCTCACTGTGAGTCATAGAACCTTAGAACTAGAAGGGGCCTTAGCTGATGAAAAACAATTTATGCTACTTAAAATAAAGTAGGGTAACATTGACTATATGGCAACTGTCACTAAAATTTGTGGTTCAATCATTTTTTTAGTCATGCTTGTCTCTTCATGACCCCATTTATAGTTATTTTAGTAAAGATACTGGAGTGTTTGGAATTTCCTTTTCCAGTTCATTTTATAGATAAGGAAACAGGCAAAAAGGCAAAGTGCTTGCCCAGGGTCACACAGGAAATGTCTGAGGCTAGATTTGAACTAGGGACCTCTGTCAACAATAAGGCACAGAATCTTAGAATAATTAGATTATAATGAAAAGCATGCACAATGCAGTACAATGGAGATATTTAGAGCCTTAGTCAGTGTTTAACCTAATAAGCACAATGTGCAAAGCACCAAGCTAGGTTGCTACTGAAAAAGGTAAAAATGAAATAGCCTGTGTCCTCAAGGGGTTTACATTCTACTGGAGGGAATTTACATTGCTGGGTATCATGAAAAGTTTTAAAATTTTTTCTTAAAAAAAAAACAAAAAACAAAACCCCAAACCCTTACCTTCCATCTTAGAACCAATACTGTGCATTGGTTGCAAAGCAGAATTGGTAGGGGTTAGGCAATAGGGGTGAGGTGACTTGGTCAGGTCATAAGCTGGGAAGTACCGAAGGCCAAATTTGAACCCAGGATCTCTTAGGTCTAGCTCTCTTCCACTAAGTCAACTAGCTGCCTCATTGAAAGGCACTTGAAATGGTGAGCATGAAGTTACACATAAAATAAAATTAATGATATATTAATAGAAAATGACTGGCTATTGACATGAGAATCATTTCAAAATCAGTGTTCTGTGTGCAATCAAATCACCTCCTGGCTAGCATCCCTCCTGTGTGTATGTATCTACACAACCAATAGTTGCATATTCTCAATAAGATCCCTAAGTGGATTGTCCCTCCTATGATGTATTGCAAACTGTAGGCTTATTTGTGGAGTGCTTTAGAAGTACAAAAGGACAAACAAGGAAAATCCAATTGGATGGCTTCCTTATGTGTAATCAAAAGTTTATTTGACCATTATTTTCTCTCTTAAATTGCTTCACGGTAATAAGGCTTTAATATCAAGGGTTTAAGGAATTTTTGAACCATTGGAACATGGCTTAAATGTTTAAAAGTATGATGGCTTAATACTAAAATGAGGTGGAAGAAGCAGATCACTGCCATCAGCAGGAGGTAGACGAGTCTACATGTGAGTGATTGCTCCCTGGTTCTTCCTAACAGGACTTTGGTCCCCATAAACTTTCATGGTGTGATTCTTAGGAGGAACTAAGCTCTGCAGGAGATAGAAGCAGGTACAGAGACTTCTAACCTTCTACATAAGTATAGAGCCAACATTTGTGCTAATGAAAATTCGTCAGCAAAACTAAAAAATGCACCTATGAATTCCCATTTGGACAATAATGACTGGTATTTAAATAATGCCTTACAGTTCAAAAATCAATTTGCACCATCCTCTGCATACTTCTTTCAACAACTATGGAGTAGCTACTACAGTTACTCTGATCCACATTTTACAGATGGAAAAACTGACAGGTTGAGTGATGTGCCCAAAGGCCAACAATAAAGAAATAGTAGAGGCAAGATTTGAACCCACAGCTTCCCAATTTCAAGTGTAATGCTCCATCCCCTATGTCATGCTGCTCAAGTTTTCCTATCTGTTTTTTTTTTTAATTTATTTATAGGACCTTTGCTCTCTTAGATTTTTCATCTTAAGTTGTTGTAAAAGCATTATATGGGCTTTGGCATGAGAGCTATTTTTGCCATGGCGCTCTAGTTTCCCTAGCACTAAGCCCTAAACCAGATTACAGTCTTGAGAAGATGCCAAACCACTTAGAGTATCTGGAAGTGTTTGAATGCCTGATGGCTTTTTGCTGCCCATATTCCTCAGGCCATCTATATCCACTAAGTTGGGGTTTTTTTTATCTGAGAAAGGATTTGAAAACCAGAATTCTGTCTGGACACATAGTGTAGGTCCAATCTTTTAGAGACATAGCTCTCCTATTTAAAGAGGGGGAATAAGAAAGACTTTTCCCATCAGGACTATGTGGCTGCTATGGTGAATTCAACTCAATATCAAGATCCTTAAGATGCTATAGAATTCCATTTTTAAAAATGTCAGACCCACAAGAAAACATAATTTTAAAAAATGAAGGGATCAAGCTTACAAAGCATTAAGGGAAAATGTTTATTTTGTTTTAAATGATAACATGGGGATAAATCAAGAGAAAGAAAAATGTTACAAAATACAACCAGAAAATCGTGAACCTTTGGGGGTTAAACAAATATGCCTGAAAAATGTGACTCAGAAACATGAAAAAAAAATGATGTGAGATGTGAGATGTGGCTGCAATGTATCGGATGGGATAGAATCAGTGCTCAACAATTTTGGAGGGAAACATTACCCTGGTAGCTGCACTTCAGTCTTCCTTTCTTCATATCCTCTCTAGTCTTCTCCATTGGTTTCTCCCTTCTGCCATTCCCCAAGCCTTTTCTTTAATCTTACTTTGCTGGTTCCTATCCTTTTGCCTTTCCAACATGTCCAAGTCTCTCCCAACCTTTAAAAACCCTAACGAGCACCCTTCCATCTCCTCAGGTGACAGTCCTTTACAATTCATTCCTTTCTCAGCCAAATGCTCTGAAGATGCTCTATGCACTTTGTGTCTTTATCTGTTGGTCTTTTCTTGATTCAGTTCAAGCCCTTCTTTCTTAGAATTCATACTAACCATCAGTCGTAAAACAGAAAAGGGAGAAAGGTAGGCAAATGGGGGTAAGTGACTTGCCTAGGGTTACACAGTCCTCCTAGATCTATTTGCTCTAAGACTTTTGGGCCACCTTACACACACATATGTGTATATATAAAGATGAGGAGTGTACCTATGACATCATTGGTCTGGAGAATCCCCAGATTCTTTATAAAAGAAAAGAAACATCATCCCACTCTGTCCTGATTCTCCTTTACCCTCTTTCACCATTTTTTCTCCTTTTTCTCTTTCTCCTTTTTTGCCTTATCAAATCTTATCCCCTAAATTTGAGGTGTCCCTCCAGGTTCTCTCTTGGGTTTTCTTTTTTCCTTTATCTATACTTTCTCCCTGGGACATCATCAGATCCCACCAGTTTAATTATCATTTCTTGTGCAGATGATTCCCAGATCTAAATATCTAGCGGGAGGCCCTCCAGAGTTCTGGTCCCACACCATCAATTGTCTTGTTAGCATCTCTGATTATTCATAAACATCTTAAACAACAGGTCTATAACAGAGCTCATTCTCTTCTCCCTACAAAGTCCTCTACCAAAGCTCCCTGTTTCTGTTGATGGCCTGACCATTCATCCAGTCTATGATGAAAGTAAACTTGATAGTATCCTGACCTCTCCATCCCCCCACCGCCCCCCGCTTTTTTCTGGGCATTTGCCTTAATATTCTTACTCCAACCTCCAAGTTATCTTTTGCATCTGCCTCCTATTCTCTATTCTCACAGCTACTACCCTTGTATAACTGCTTATCCCCTCTAGTTTCGACTACTTTTGTTGATTTTCAGTCACACATGACTCTTTGTGACCCTATTTTCTTTCTTTCTTTCTTTCTTTCTTTTTCTTTCTTTCTTTCTTTCTTTCCTCTTACCTTCCGTCTTGGAATCAATACTGTGTATTGGTTCCAAGGCAGAAGAGTGGTAAGGGCTAGGCAATGGGGGTTAGGTAACTTGACCAGGGTCATACAGCTGGGAAGTGTCTGAGGCTAGATTTGAACCTAGGACCTCACATCTCTAGGCCTGGCTCTCAATCCACTGAGCTACCCAGATGCACCCCATGTGACCCCATTTTCTTGTCAAAGAAATACAGTGGTTTGCCATTTCCTTCTCTAGCTTATTTTGTAAATGAGGAAATGAAGGGAAACAGGGGTAAGTGACTAAGTGCTCAGGGTCACAATGCTAGTAAGTTTCTGAGGCAGGATTTGAACTCGGGTCTTCCTAATTTCAGACTCAGAGCTCTATTTAGTAAAACACTTAAGATATCCTAGTGGGTAGTTTGGACTAACACAATGACCTCATTGGTTAATCTGTCTCAAGTCTCTCTCCTTTCCAGTGCCTCTTCAACTCAGCTGACAGATTGTTTTGTGTGTGTGTGTTTTCTTAAAAGAAGATCTACAGGCATTACTCTTGTACTCAGTAAACTCCAGTTATTCCCCAGGGTCACTCCCTGCCCCCATTCACCCCTCTCAGTGGATCCCTCTTAACAAAAATAAATTTCTTTGGCCTTTAAATCTCTTTGTAACTTGGTCTTAATCTATCTAGATTTTAATAATCTAGCAAATAAAATTATTTACTACCCCTTTCCTATATGCTAAGGTCCAGATAAATATCCCTTTCTGTTCCTCACGTTGGACCCTTAATTTTCTTTCTCCTTGCCTTGTGCATCGGCTATTCCCCCATGCTTGAAATGTGCTATTCTTCCTCCTCACCTCATAGAGTCCCTTATTATCTTTGAGAAATGGCTCAAGTGCCACCATTCTCCAAAATCTGATTCCCCTCAATTTTGAGTTCTCTCCTTTCCAAATTTCCTTGTTATTTAACTACCTTGTATTTATTCTGTAAGGCAGTTACATTTTTGAAAATAAAGTATTTATTCTGTGGGCAGCTAGTTGGCACAGTGGATAGAGTGCCAGACCTTGAATCAGGAGGACTTGAGTTCAAATTCAACCTCAGACACTTTCTGGCTGGGTGACACCTGGACAAATTACTTAAAACCCTGTTTGCCTCAGTTTCCTCATCTGGAAAATGAGCTGGAGAAGGAAAGGGCAAACCACTCCAGGATCTTTGACAAGGAAACTCCAAATAGGGTCAGAAAGAATCAGACAGGACTAATCAACTAAACAACAAATTTATTCTGTGTATATTTATATACACATTTTACGTGTGAGTGTGTCTGTGTGTATGTGTGGGGGGAGAGATTGCAAGTGATGGACAGAATGACAAAGAAACAGATATAGAAACTGACAGAGAGACAGAAACACTAGGAGAAATAGACGGGCAGATGTAGATACAGGCAGCATGGTAGAGTGGAGAGAAAGTGAGCCTTAGGACCAGAAAGACTTGGGTCCAAATTCTTCCTTTGATACATACTGCATATATGATATTGAGCAAGTAATTTAATCTTTTAATGCTTTGGGCAACTTTCTAAAATTAGATGTTTCAGAGAAGAGGGAGTTTCCTCACCAGGGAATTCTGAAAAATTCCAGCCCCAGTCCTAATGCTTATATTTATGTATGTGGACATATTGGCTCTCCCACTAGAGCATCAACATTTGAATGCAGAAATTGTTTCTTTTTGTTTGTTCAGGTATGCTCCTGGGCTTAGCACATGAACCAGCACTGGACAAGTATGGAACAAAACGCTTTTTTTTTCTCATCTGTAGAATGAAGGGCTTTTACCAGATCACTTCTACTTCCCCTTTGAGCTCTAAATTTGGGATTCTACAACTGGTTAACAGAATCAAACATTTATGTTCTACATATTTAGGAGAATAAAGTATGCCACGTTTCTATTCTTAAGGGTCATGCTATGTTAATAAGATGAAATTAGAGCTATCAAATTTGAAGCCAAAAAGAAAGACTTATCTAACTTCTTCCAGCTCTTTATTCAAAGAAATTGATCTTAACTGGAATTAGCTTAGAGAGTACCCTAGAACCCATTCACAATTCTGCAGATTGTCTCAGAGCATTTTCTTAGGAAGGTTATACACAATACATATATATATATATATATATATATATATATATGCATACATATATGTATTGATAGTCTTTGCTACTGAATCTATTGTATAAAGATAGCTCAATTAAATCAAAATTCTTCTTTTTTGATGGACATATTTCAAATCATGGCAAGCACACCCCATATGTTATTACCTATATGAGAACACAACAACAAAATGAAATAATCTCTGCCCTCAAGGGCTTTTAGTCCATCAAGGAAAGACAAAAGACAGAGAATAAGTACAAATGAATATAACACAGTAAAGTATAAGAGAGCTAGGGAGAAAAGGAGGTAGGAACCAGGAAGAGCTTATGAGGTCATGGAGAGGGAATATAGATGGAGAAAAAAGCAAGGTCTAGAAGAGAACTTTGAGATACACTCATAGTCAGGAGAGTAGTATTATGTGATAAGCTAGTAAAGGAGAATTAGGGGTGGTTAGAGAGGTGGAGGAGAATCAGGACAGAACTATATCCCAAAAACTAAATTGGGGAGAGTATCCAAGAGCAAAGGGTGGTTCTCTCTCCCTTCAAACTTGCCCTCCAAAATTTAATTTTAAAAATTTATAAAATAGTACCATCCTCTAAATAATTAGTCAAACAGAATAAAATTCACTTGTCATTTCCAAAAATAAAAATAGCTAGCACTATTTAGCACTTTAAGATTTGCAAAGAGAATCTCCTTTGATAGTCATTACAATCCAGTGAGTTGCTATTATTATCTCTGTTTTACAGATAAGGTAACTAAGGAAAGATGGTAAATGGTTTTCCTAAGATCATACTAAGGTAGTGTCTGAAGGCAAGATTCAAACTCAGGTCTTCCTGAACCCCAATTCTAATATACTGTTCATTCTGCCACTCAGCTTTATGTCTCATTCAGCATATTAAGTTCATTACCCTATGGGGGAGGCAACATTTGCCATCATTGGTCAATATGGCTATTTCTATATTATTTTTACAATTTCTAAACAATCCCAAATTTTCTAGAAAATGAATGATTTAAAATTTAATATATGTTTTTAATGGAAATACCTCAATTTTGTTTTAATCTGTCAAAACATTTAGTTTATTAATTTTTATTTTGTATTTTTATTTATTTATCAAAATATTTATTTTGATGTCATAGTAAGAGAATAATTATAAATTACATTTCAGTTAATGACTAATATCTTTTCCACTTTGATGTTGGTTTATTTCAACACTTCCAAAGTTCTGTGTGAATAGTCCCTTGACTAACAAATTACATCCCCTTCTTATCCTAAAAATAGCTAATAATAATATTAATAATAGCTAGCACTGACATAAGGCTTCAAAGTTCACAAAGTACTTTACAAATATTCTCTCTCTTTATTTGCCCAACAATCCTGGGAGGTGGTTACAATTAATATCCATATTTTACAGATAAGGAAACCGAGGCAGATAGTGGTCAAGTGACTTGTCCAAGATCACAGAGCTAATTAACTCTCTAACATCACATTTGAATTCAGGTCTGACTCCAGGTCCATTAACTCCTTCTAAAAGATGATTTCGTGAACTGATGTGGCCATTAAAAAAATTACCTAGTGGTTATGCTTCTAATGATAAATATCACTTTATCCAAATTGGTTCTCAAGGAACAAACACAACAGCCTTTGCTAAACCCAAAGCCTTTGTAGCTTTACTAGATCCTAATAGTGGTAATGCTTTACTGGCAGTTATTAAGGTTATTGGGGATATGAGTGAGTGTGGGTAGGGGGGTGGTGATGTAGGGGCATTTAACTCCTTAGATGATGCATTTGAAGAAGAGAATAGGACCTTTGGCTCACTAATTAAGTAGCTAAATGCCCAATTAAATGGCTAAAGTACAAGAACAAAAACAAAGAGCATTTTACCACTAGTCCTTAGCTCTACAACTGTGTGGTCCAAATGTGGGAAAAGCTGGCAATAGAATACCTATAATCCTAAAATCTTAAGGGATGTCAGTTTATAAAAGGGAACTTTCCAGTAAAAAATAGTACCAAGAATTCTACTAATGAGACAGGCTAGGCTTCAACCAGGAAGACAAAACCATAGAAATTCAATTCCACTCAGTAAGCATTTACTGTGTGCAAAGCCCTGGGGTAAGCCCGAAGCATACAAGGAGGAAAAATTGCCCCTCAAGGACCTTGAATTCCACCTGGAGCAAGCAATATGTATACAGATAAGGCAGAATCTGAAGGCTACAATGTGAAGGACATAGGCAATATGCTGTAGAAATATTTCAGGAGAGGAGGAGAAAAAAACAAACCTTTCAGTTGTATATATTGGAGACAACTTCATAAAGGATATGGCATGTCCTTTAAACTGAGTCCTTAAAGCTAAGCCTTAAGAGAAGATGAGGATTTTGACAGGAATAAAGAACATGCATATTGAAGACTGACCTGTGTTAATGAATAGAGGTGGGATACTACATGTATCAAGGAACTCCATTGGGGCTGCCATATAAAATAAGGCAAGAAAGGTAGGATAAAGTAGGATGGTGGAGGTGGTGGAGGTCCTTAAATGTCAGGTTGAGAAACTTTGGCCATAAGCATTTTAGTCCTCAATCTTCCTTGTGTTGCTAGGTCAATGATGAGTCCCAGGAAATCTGGAGCTCTTCCCACTTTGTACTGCTTTCCCATGCAGATCGCAGGGGTGGAACAACAAGTGACTGAGCTAAGCAATCATCCAGAGATTCAGTGAAATAGGACATTTAGTCACTAGTTGTATAATTCTAGTGCTTTCTATCGGTTATCTCCAATTCATTCTACATAGAGCTGGTCTGTCTACAATTATTAGCATTTGTGCCTCCCCAATTAGACAGTATGTGCCCTAAAGGTACAACTATCTTTGACTTTTCTTTGTATCCCCATCACTTAGCACAATGCCTGACATATAGTAGGAGCTTAATAAACATTTACTGGCAGATTGAGAATGAAGGCCAGCCACCAAAATTATCTGCCACAAATTAAGTGCCTAAAAACTGCAAAAAATCATGTGAAACTTAAGTCCAAGGAAATAGTTTTTGATAGTGGATGTTCTATACTCTGATTTTAGCCAATGAGGATAGGAATAGAAGGGAAAGTATTGGAGTACAGTCCAATAATCTTCAAAGCATTTTCTTGGAGGTTGAGGGACTGTGTTATATATATAGTCTATGTGTCATATTTTTCTTTTGGAGAAAGGTTTTTTGTTTTATAAAAGTAAAGGGTTTTTTATGCTTTTTTGTTTTTCCCACACCATCATTCCCTGATATATACTCAAACATGACTATCTGCCCCACCCCAATCTTGGCCAGCTTCTTTTGTAACAAGCAGAATCAGCTATAACATTGATTGGCCATGTCTGAAAGTGAAGGCACCATTCTGCATCCATGGTTATGTAGCTTTTCAAGGAAAGTGGGGAATGGCAAAATTACATTTTCTCATCTCTTTAGAAAGGGTTAAGATTGGTCATTCCCCTTAAAACAACAACCACCAGCAATTATGTAACACTTTAAGGTTTACAAAATACTTTACACATGTAAACTCATTTGACTGTTTTCTTTTTTCACTGAAGCCTGGAGGATTTCAAGTGAATGGCATTTGATGAGATCAAACATAAGGATGACTGTTTTGAGGTTGAGTCACATATGTATTTATAGCAGTTACCAGATAAACAATGAGCTTCAAAACATTGATTACTGATGACCTGGTGCTGACTTTATATGACAGGTGAAAGAAAACAGGCATGAAGGCAAGAATTTTGCTCTCTCATTTTTTTCTTAAAGATCAACCAAAATGATAAACTGTAACCACTTTTTTCAATTCTTTGACGGAAACAATGCTTACTTTACAATGAGTCAACATTCAACACAGGCTTCTAGAACACTTATTATAGTAAATTTGGGGAGATAGAGCATTTAGCTAGGAAATAGTGACTGTCTTCATGGAGCTTCCAGGCTAAGATAGGTAACACAGAGATAATAACTCTGGAGTTATTGCCTACTGGAGAATTTGCTACCAATAGAGAGGGATCAGAAAAAATGCCTTATGGAGGAGATTTGAATTGGGCTTTAAGGAGGATCAGAACCTCAACAGAAACTAGTAAGAACAGGCTTTATTCAGGGCATGTGTTTAGGGGCTGAAGAATAGTTCAATTTTGACTGTATGAAGGAGTGCAAAAGTAGAGTCAGATAGGAGACAGTATGAGATTGTGAAAAACATTCTAAATAACCTGATAGGCTATGTGATTTTGCTCAAGTCATAGAACTCCAGACTTAACACCCACTCACCCCCTCAAGCCTACTCCCCCATTCTCATCCCCTTGGATGTGTTTCATCCATAAAATAAAGCATTTTAATTCATAAGATCTTCAAGGTCCTTTCCAGTGCTGGCATGGGAGCATGGGAATCTGAGAAAGTAGACTGGAGCAGATCTTTGAATCCCCCATTTCCAACCTCTGCCCTCCCCTGCCCCTGCCAAGTGCTTAGTTAGTATAGTGTCTTGTATATAGTAGGAGCTTATACTAGGAGAATGACTAAACCTCTGTAGGTAGGCCAACTTCAGAAGCTGAAGTGTTTATCCTTTACTTAGATAAGATAGAACAGGTAAAAAAAAAAAAAGATTAGATATAAAAATCAAAAAGCTTTCATCATCCAATAGTATAAGGGTCCTAAGCCTATAGTGGACAATTTTACAAAAATACCAGATGTCCCATTTAAGATACCTTTCTCCATCCAAACACTATTCCTCCTATCATCTAAAATGAAACAACGTAAAATCAGCTTCTTCCTTGTTTTAATTCTAAGGATCCCTCTTGGGATAAAGAGCTCAAGAGCCTAACTAAACATTATAGTAGCTTTCCCAGCCTTCTCATTCACAGAGCAATGCTAGTAGGTTGGAATTTTTATTAGGACTAAATCTTCCCCCTTAATTTTCTTTTGAAAACTCCAGGTCTTTAAATGAGAAAGTCTACCCTCCAACTGCTCTCCTGAAGCTCGTTCATTTTTCCCTAGTAGATACTTTCGAATAATTTGATACGGTCATTAAAATTGTGTACATACTTGTCTACGAGTCGAATTCTCTGCCTGCGTCTTTATTTCAAGAAAATTAGTGACATTTAGGACAATCGAACACTTTACTTTGTCCCTTGGACTGGAGAACATAATTCTTTTGGTTTTGAGGGCGCTCTTGACACTGATTTACTTGCAGAATAAGTGACTACCTGCTAGTTCTCAAAAATACTATTGGGCCATTAGCCTTAAGCAAAGTATTGTCCTTCTTTCAGTGTGATTTGCATATCTTAAAATAAACAGAGCCAAGAAATCTCTCCTATTCATATTCCTCATTAGCTGATTTACCAGGGGCTCCAAATATCTCTGGGCTAACAGGCTGTCATTTTCAGTATCGAGACAGTATTGTTCATTTCTGGTTTTAAACCAGGCATCAGAGACTTCTTATAGGCCAGTAAGCGCATGGATTTCAGTAAAGCTTAAAAGGGATCGGGAAAAGCTGAATTGAATCTTCTCTGATTCTGTGTCAGAGATGGTGGCTTGATCGACCTATTTCAAGCCATGATGATAGCTTTGCCCCTCCGAGACCATAAATCTGAGAACACTCATCAAAGGACGTATGTGTGCTGGGGGCGGGGAGGGTGGGAGGTTGGTCGCAACTCAGGGTGCAATTCAAAGTCTGGGCTATTAGCAGGCAGCAGCGCCCAAGGAAACATCCGCCTTGGATGTCCGTAGGTGTTTGTATTGGGTGAGTTCGGTTGTGGGTTTCACTCTCTATCTCGGAAAACTATCTGCCAGGGGGATTGTGCAATTTTAAAACAGCCAACTGCCACACACTATGGCTGTGCCGATCTCCATGAGGAGGACTTGCTTCCTTTCTTTCCCTGGGCTCCTAACTGAGGCACACAATGGGTGTGTTGTACTCTAGCCTAGCATGGTATGCATGATATCTGTGAAAGGAAGGAGGTGTGAGACGCTCCTAATACCTACAGTCTTTGCAGGACAAGTACCCCCACCCTGACCCCACACCCAAACCTGCCCGAAGAATTGAGTGCAAGGAATGTAAAACGGCTAGGAGAAGGAAAAAACAAATAATAAAAACCACCGTTTGTTCTTATGACCTACATAGGGAACTGCAGTGTTTGGACAGCTTCGACCCAACCAAATGTAGGCAGATGTTATAATGCCAGCAGACTGGTTTTAAAGCTTCTCGAATAAAAAGTCCAGGAGTTCTAGTTTTACATACATACACACACAAACACGCATATATATCTCCTGTCATTTGTCTTAGTTCCCGTCACAAGAAGGTATAAAAGAACCTATTGTATAGAAAACCCCTGGCATTTGGTGAGGTAGACGATCCAGAAATACACGTCAACACAATTCATTAAAACAGCAAATATTTGCTTTCTATCCTGAGATCCAGAACTGCCAGTTCGTTTCATCATACAATTTATGTAACAAAAACTTAATGAAACGAGTCTTTGTGCTTGACACCATTTTATGGGGAGGGGGTTAGAATTCAAAGCAAATATCAATTGCTGAACTAAATTAAATTAAACCACTCCAGCTGAGTTGAGCTCAAAGCAGCTGTCCTTTAAAAGCCCCAATATCTTGGTTTGGGGTCTTTTAATTTTTTTAATTCTTATTTTAAAAGATGCCTCCTTACTTACCTCGGGCGAACAAGTGTTGGTATCCAGGAAGTCCCGTGGGAAGAAGAGCCCCAACCCCCACCTGCCGATGCTCCAGAATCTGTAAGGAAGGAGCGAGGAAGCGGAGTGCCACTGCCTTCTGAACCACAAGCACATACACCTGCTTCTTCAGAGAGCTCGGCAGAGGACCTTAGCAGAAGAGGGTGACACCCACCTCTTTTGGGTCACTGGTTTTCAGGACGAGCAGCTAGTGAGCTGTGCAGATAACATTGCAGAGAAACCTAGCCCGTCAGGAGACAAAAACCTTCCCCACTGGCTGATAGCGAGAGGCAGTCGGGGCACTATCATACACACTCTCTCTGCATTCCTCTCCCTCAGATCAGCTCCCGGGTACAGCTAAGCAGCAGCCAGTTCCAATGGAAGTTGCAAAGAATTTCCTAGATGCGGTGATTATTCTCCGGGATGCCCATCGCTCTCTTTCCTTCCAAAGAGTTTCTTTCCCCGTTTTTGTTTTCTTAAGAAAATTATCGTTCCAAGATAAAGCTCAGCATGTCACGCTGTTTTCCATAAATAAAATGGCTGGTCCTCTTCGGCGCAGACAGCTCATTGGGTTCCACTAGCTTTTCGTAACCATAGCAACACCCAACAGACAGCCTTCTCCAGCAAGCATGGTTGATCATGTGCAACTCACCAACACAGCATGTTAATTTCTTTTCTTATAGAACTACTCGTTGCCTCCACTTCTTTGTACGGCTTCTTTTGTCTTTCTCAGTATTTCACTGGGGACTACAAGTCTTCTCTGATTTTCCGGCTTTTAGGGATAACTTTTCCCCCCTTTTAAATAATGAGCATATACTAAATGTGAAATTGAGGTGGTGAAACCCTACTCTAAGTTATCCAGGTTAATAGTATGCAAATCACAGGAGAAAGCCTAATTGGAATCACATTGTAAAAAAAAAACAGGTTCTGCGGTTGCTTTGCAGATTAAATGTAAAAAGTATTTGGCAAATGTAGCCAGTTGTGCTTGTTTAATTGTGGTGTTCCAAAAGCAACTTAATTGAAACACAGCCGAATTGTTTATTTATATCTCTAAATAATAACCATAGAATATCCTAGGTTGTTTTAAACAAAGTTTCTGGCAGTTTTGGGTCCTAAGGATGAGATTTTCCTCCCTTATATCTTTCAAATTTTCTTTCTCAAATTGAAATTTAAAATATAAACACCTACTTCATGTTTCTCCTCTTTGGGGAAAAAAATTACACTTTAATAAATTACAATTTATTTGCCTCTTAAAAACATTCCAAACCAAATTAACAGTATTCTGACTACATATCTCTTTTAAGCCTTCCTAATAAATTACCCAAAATCCCTCTGCTTCAAATTGAAGTTATGGAACCAATACTGAACACTACAAATAGCTTACAAATAACCAGTCTAGTCTTGTTGTGTTCAGTCGTTGTCTGACCATTCATGAGCCCATTTGGGGTTTTTTTCTTGGCAAAGATATTTGAGTAGGTTTGCCATTTCCTTCTCCAGCGCATCTTACAGGCAAACTGGGTTAAGTGACTTACCCAGGGTCACACAGCTGGGAAATTCTTGAGTCCATATCTGAACTTAGTAAGAAGAGTCTTTCTGATTCCAGGTACAGTCTATCCACTGGGCCATTTTGTCTAGTCTTACCTTTTAACTTATTTTAATGATTCAACGCAGGTCACAACCCCTTTGTACCTTAGGAAACAATGAGTTGCCAGAGCCAAAAATTTTATCACTTGGTGGCCAGTGTTCCAAATTCAGTTAGATTGGGAATCAGGCAACTGGACACTGACACATACTTTGTGGCCAGGCTTTTTACTTGTAGCTTTCCAAGCTTGGTAGAACTTGCTAGTTTGCATTCCAAGTACTTGCATAGCCCTCTAGAACATACATCAAGATAAAACATCCAAGGAGGACTTCAAGACTGTCATTATTATAGTACAACGAATTCCAAAGAATTGCTCTTGTATTAGAATTCTGTTAATGGCCTCTTACTAAACACTGATAGAATCATGTTGGTCAATATTGTAATGACATTTGTTGCAGTAAAATTTGTCCAGTATTGTATTTTTGTAGCCTTTATATGGAGCATCCTAGGTTAGGGCATGATAGGAGTTAATCCTGGTTGAGAACTTAGAGATCATTTTACAGCTCATGAAATTGGGACCTATTGGTAGGAAATATAAGTACAAAATAGGAGATTTAGAGTATGAACCCAGGTATCTGATTCCAAAGCCAGAGTTATTTATTATATATCAGGAGAGGGGACAGTCCTCTTCCTCCACCTCCTCCTTTCTTTTCTCAGTTGACACATTCAATGGATAAAATCATGGATAAATGAATGGAAAAAAATTAAGCATTTACTATGTACAAAGCACTGTGTTTACTGCTGGAGATATAACAGTAAATAGAAAAGACAGTCCCTGATCTCAAGGAGTTGACATTCTAAGGGGGAAGACAACATATGTGGAAGGTTTCAAATAACTAAGTGTTAATGCATTAACAAATTGTTAACATCTGGTGGTCCTTTATGAAGTGTGAATACCTTTCTCTGATGAACGTAAAGGGACTCCACTGGGATTTCACAAGAACTCCTCTTGGAAAGAAGAGATACTGAGGATTTCAGTATTGGTAGTGCCAAATGCCTTTCCTACAGGCTTGCTTCACTATCATGGTTCCATTAAGTTTTTGTCCATTCTTTTAAACCAATAGTGTGTATATTTGTGGGAAAGTGTATCTCGGGTTTGATGGGGAGAATGTTTTATGCCTACAGTTTTTGTTGTGCCATCCTAGCAAATGCTTTTCTGAAGAGCCAATTATGTTGTCTGGCTGTTAATGAGAAGCATACAGATGAAGACTGGTGAGGTATAATAGTGGAGAATTTGATTCACAATGAACCTCTGGAATCTGAAAGTAGCAGGCACTCTGGAAACACAACCAGTGAGTGTGCTTGCTACTTGGGGACAGGTAGCCTAGAGTGGGTGCTGCATATATGAGAAATTCTATGAGGATAGGAACAATGTCTAAATGAACCATGACCTGACTTACAACTCTATGTGGCAGCATTCCATTGGCTTGTTGGTTAGTTTCATGACTGCTTTAGAGAGGCAACTGATTGAAGGCAAATTTCTTACAATAATAAAGAGCTTGAAAATACTCTAGTCAAATGGCCATTTGGAAATAAGGTGGTGAGCAATTTTTTCTCAAGAGAGGCAGTATGGTACAACATAGTAGAGATAGGGCCAGCCTTGGAGGAAGGACCTGAATTTAAGACACCTATCAACTCTGTGACTATGAGAAAGACTTGAAGAAGAGCTTCTCTCTTTCAGTGCCTCAGGCAACTGTCTGAAAACAGTTGATTATCTGTATTGGTAGAGGGAGTGTCCATACCAAGAGTTCCTTGTTGTTATTGTTATTTGACACCACCCAAATTCTCAAAATAGTCACAGTCCTCTACTTTGAGTATAACTAGATGACATTTGTAGGGGAAAGTTAAATAGTGAGTTAGGTCTACTCTTCACAGACATTCATTTTGACAGACTATAACCCCAATATATATGTATTATTATTAAAACATTAAGTTTTAGTTAGTAGGCCATTCTTCATACTCTATGTGCTTATTTTCTAAATATATAACTGCTTTTAATATATTTTTAATTTTTGTTACTACAGATTTGAGTCCAGATGAACTTTTTACCCATGAAAGCCAGAACATGTAGGGGGCCAGGAAAAATTTAAAATAATGCATCCATCAAGAAAAACATTTAAAAGCAAAATCTGCAACTTTTCCAAGAAATTAAGCAAGTTCAAATAACTTTGACATGTTCATCAGGAACAGTGTTCTACAGGAATTGCTTTTAAATTGAATCTAAATTAAGTATAAAAAAGAAAGTAAAATGGTCTATTAATGGTTTGTAAATGTGCAGTGAGTTTCAAAGGACTGACAAATTATTATTTGTGGATGACATTGTCAACATGGAAATATAGAGATCCCCAGTTTATTTAGTTTGAGTGTGGAAACCCCAGGTTTTGACCTTGTCACAGGAGAGGTTTCCCCCTGAGGGAAGGTCCCTCTTCACCAGACAGTGAACTTCCTGGTAGTTTGGGTGGGAACAGCTAATCCCACCCAATATTAAGCATCCCTTTTGTCCCAGTGGTTTCTCCCCCTAGACTAAGGTCTATTACCAAGGTGTCCCAGCCCTGGGTTTGGTCTTTCCCTTTTGTGTCCATTGTAGGGCATCAGCCCCTCACTGTTATTCCTGTCTAGAACTCCTCATTTTCCTTTCTTACCAGTGTAAAGTCAGTCAACTGTCCCTCTAACTCCAAGCCCCCAGGTCATCTAGAGTGGTATATAGGTTCTCCAAGTTCTTTTGTTCCTCAGAGTTCATCCTGAGTTGGTGGCACTAACGGGCTGGTGAACAGGGCGTCTTGACTCTGTACAGTCTTGGGAAGCAGCTCTGTTGTCCTGTTAGTAGCACTAACTCCTTTTCCCCTTGATTAAAGAGTGATTTTTGACTATTTAATAATTCTGTGTTTTTTCTAGTTGACAGCATCATTCTCAGCCTCCTCTCTCTCAGTGTCTGATCTGTGCCTAAGCCCAACCAGCTAGGTTGACATTACTGCTAGGGGAACTGAGCTGCAACCATTTTGTAATTTTCACTATCACTGAAACCCCAAGACACACATAAAAACTTCCCCAAAGTAGAAGGGCATGTTGAGGTGCTCTTGGCAGAGTTGGTTTCATAGAATCCTAGAAGACAATAAGTAACAGCACCTAATAGCAAGCATGCCCAATGATGATTGCCATGAATATATGTGAATAGACAAACAGCCACATTGAAGAGATCCACAAATAAAATTTAAACACACTACTCAAAATTAAAACATATTTTGGCACTTAGTGATCTCAAGACAAAACTAGGCATAGTGGGGCAGGCAAAAAAAATGTTAGAAAATCTGGATCATACATTTAGAATTGAAAAAAACTTCAGTCATCTATATCAGTCTCCTTGTTTTACAAATTTAATTCTATAAGAATTTAAGTTCCTACTGGGTGTCAAGCACTTTACTAGTTACTAATGACAAAAGAGAAGCAATTCCTCCCCTCTGTGGGGAGGAGGATTAATTATCTATGTGCAAGTTGATCAACTTGCACATAGATAATTCAAAACATTTACAGAAGGGAGGAGGTGGGAATAAAAACAAATTGGAAGAATTAGGAAAAGTCTGGTAGAAAGAAGGTGGCCCTTGAAATGGAGTTTTCGGTTTTTTTTAAACTCTTAACTTACCTTCAGTCTTGGAGTCCATACTGTGTATTGGTTCCAATGCAGCATAATGGTAAGGGCTAGGCAATGGGGGTCAAGTGACTTGCCCAGGGGCATATAGCTGGGAAGTGTCTGAGGCTAGATTTGAACCTAGGACCTCACATCTCTAGGCCTGGATCTCAATCCACTGAGCTACACAGTTGCCCCCTAGAAATGGAGTTTTGAAGGGAGTCTGGGGCTCTTAAGAAGAACAGGGGATCCACTTGTACAAAGGTATAGAGCCTAGGGATGAGATGTTATATATCACTAACAAAAAAGTAGGTCAGTTTGGCTCAAATGTTGGTCAACCTGGAGATATAATGTGAGATTAGTCTAGAAAGACTGGAGTCAGATTTTAAAAATTCTTCCATACCAAATAGTATTTTGTACTTTATACTAAAGGAAATAGTCACCAGATCTATTGAACAATAGAATGGAAAAAAAAATGTAATTCCTAAGCCCTTATCAAAAGCCAGGCATAGTGCTAGCCAGCTATTATTTAGTGCTTTCAGGTCTACAAAGCTCCTTTACATGTATTATTTCTTTTGGTCCTCACAACAGTCCTGGGAGATCAGTGCTATTGTTATCTCCAGTTTACAGAGGAGAAAACTGAGGCTGACTGGGGACTGGGTAACACAGTAGAAAGGGTCTGAAGTACAATTTGAATTTGGTGACTTACTTAACCTAGGACACACCATGGAACAGATGGGATTTGAAACTTTGCTAACTTTGAAATCTACCACATTTTTTCTTAGGAGTTTTTTTTATTTTTTTTTTAATGTATGTATGTCAAGGACTTTCTTAACAATTTGGTGAAATCTTATGGACCCCTTTCCAGATTAACATTTAAACATTCATAATTAAAGGCAATATTAAACTTCACTTATAGATTAATGAAGAAGTATAATTTTTCCCATTCAAGTTCACAGACTCCTTGAAGTCTTATCTGTCCCTCCCCCCCCCCCCCCATTCTAAAGTATGCAAAAACAGTCCATTTGTATATCATGAGAGAGAGGGAGAGAGAAAGAGGGTGGGAGGGAGGGGGAGGGGGAGAGAGAGAGAGAGAGAGAGAGAGAGAGAGAGAGAGAGAGAGAGAGAGAGAGAGACGGAGAGGGGGAGAGAGAGAGAGAGAGAGAGAGAGAGAGAGAGAGAGAGAGAGAGAGAGAGAGAGAGAGAGAGAGAGAGAGAGAGAGAGAGAGAGAGAGAGAGAGAGAGAGAGAGAGAGAGAGAGAATGAGAGAGAATGCACTGAGGTTGCCAAATACTGAATGTCATTAGAAAAAAACAAAAGTGAAACTGACTGTCTTATTGGACAGCTCCTGAGCAGAGTCAAAACAGGTGCTTCAGAATCAACCTGCTTATGGCAATCAAGCTGTAAACTGGTTAGAACAAAGCCCAAAGTAAATAGTAAATTAGAAGAAGGATAAAGCTGAGAGGACACTGTGGGATTTTAGCTTCGCTTATCTGATCTATAGATATAGATAAGCTGTCAACTTAAAAAGAGAAAGAAATGGATAAAAGCAAGGTCAATGATTTGCTTATACTTTCCTAGAGAAATTTAACCTGTTTAAAAGTTAGCTGCAATGTCGAAGCTTTAAAAGTCCTTAAGTGAGCTTAGCCTACAAATATGATCTCTTTACCTAAACAGAGAGACATGTAGACAGTAATTTTGCAAAGCCATTTGGAAAAGGATGAAATTTATGAGAAATATCACTTCTTTGAGCATTTGAAGAACAAATAAACCCGCAGGAAACGTGGTTTCTAATCTCATTCGATTTTCCTGAGAGCATTTAGAGATGAAACCAGGAGAATGACAAATGTGAAATGCTGTAAGATCTTCCAGTATTTTTTTTCAAACCTTTCTTTGCCTTCTGTCTTAGAATCCATGCTAAGTATCAGTTCCAAGGCAGAGGAGTGGTATGGGTCAAGATAAGTGGGGTTAAATGTCCCTAGAGTCACACAGCTAGCAAGTGTATGAGGTCATATTTGAAGCCTGGGCTTCCCATCTCCAGGTCTGACACTCTCTAACTACCCCTCCATTATTGGTTTAAAAAATGTTTATAACAATCTTTTCTTATCGGTTTTAATATTAAAACTCCACATTTGGGCACCTTTCTATTTTGATAGAAATTACATCAAGAGTAGAAACTTATAGATAAATTCATGATGGAGGTGACAAATTGTAAAGTTAGCCAGAGAGGAATTCTTAAGCTTCCTTAAAGAGGGGAAGATTCTTAACCTGTGGAAGAGATCAGAGGTTTGTTTGTTCATTTGATGACCAAAATCACGACAGGAATGGTTAACTGACTGATTGCCTTCTTAATGTTAGAAAGTCTTTATGGGAGTGGTCTGTGTACTTATCAAAGTTCCCCTTAATGAAAAGAAAGAGGCATCTTTTCATGTGATTATTAAAAAATAATAACATATATATTTACCAACATATCATTAATGAAGAAAAGATGGGTCTATAAGATCAAACTGTATTGTTTTTTTGACTTCAAGAAAGCATTTGATTTAGAGCAAAATACAGCTTGGAGGTTCTCATTATACAAGGTGACTCTTCTCATGAAATAACAAAATCCTATGAAACCCTGTAATAGATGTGGCTCGAGAAACATTTTTGTTCATTGATCTTTGAAGTATTGGCATATAATGATTCACATTTATCTAGTTCTTTCTACTTTACAAAGTGTTTTTCAAGGGAGGCAGTACACATTACTAACCCAGTCCAGAGCCACCATAATATTAGTATGCTGTTTTGCCGGATCTCCATCTCCGATCCAGCATTTTGGTTTCATCTTCTAGTTCTCAGTGGCAATGATCACAATCCCTAGTATGCCCCAAATCTCTGCTCTGGCCTCTCCCCAAACTCACCCCTTGCTTTCTATCTCTAGCAACAATAATCAAATCAATATTACTATTCCTGGAAAAAGCATATCAGTCCAATGTCCAATGTCTCTACTCAGCAACTCTGTGCCATCACTAATCAAAACATTTCTTCCTGGCCACTATTCCCAGCATGAATTGTCTTTCCCTATTAGTAGGCTGTAAGCTCCTTATGGGCAGGCACCATCTTGCTTATATGTATCTGTGTGGCTTGTACATAACACAGTGCATGCTATATATCTGTAAAATATAACATGCCTAATTTACAATTGAGTAATAAGTTTTACCTTGAGGAGGCAGCAGATGGCCTCAGGAATACAACATGCTATTTTAGGCTTAAGAAAAATGTTGTCCATTTGTTGTCCCTATTGTCCTCTCTCTACTGGAACAGTCTGCCTTGGGTTTATTTTTTAAATATTTTTTTAAACTGCTATTCATGTCCTTGATGGCTCCTGGTCTATCCTTGATGGCTCCTGGTCTAGAACTTATCTTTGTTAATATGTTCTAAGTCTTAGCGATTATTGGCAAAACAATGATCTGGGACAAATCTGAGGGATTTCTGAGCAAGAATGCCATCCATCTCTGGAGAAAGAACCATTGGGGTGGGAATGCAGATGATTTTTCCATTGTTTATTTGGTTTTATGTTTTGGGGTTTTGGTTTCATAATATTACTCACTCACAAAAATGAGCAATATGGAAATATGCTTTGTGTGACAACACATGTATAATCCAGAAAAAAATAAAGTGTTACTGAATGAAATGATGAGATTGGACCACATGAAAAATGTTCTAAGTCTGTTTACATGTAATAGGCATTTTTTTCTTTTCTTTTCACTCTAAAAACACTACTCAACTCATCATTGCAACTCTGCAGCCACCAAACAAATAAACATGGTGGAAGGGGGATGGGTAGGAAAGTCAGAAGTTAATAGCCACCTGCCGCACTGTGTTTACAGTCTCGGCCCCATATCCATTCATTGTACAGAGTGGCAAAAGAACTGAGTAACCATCTAGTTTGACTCATGTCTAAAAAGAGACTCCCATCTACAAATGCCTCATAAGTGATTTTCTAGCCTTTGCTGGAAGGCTTCCAGTGACGGGTAGGGAAACCATTACTTTCTAAGGCAACCCATTTCTATGGAAGAATTTTACATTTATCTTTAAAATGTTTAAGTATTACAAAAAACTATTAAAAGATAATGGTATATAGATATGTGTGTGTGTGTGTGTGTAATATTATAGTATTATAAATGTGACTGGCTGGGTGGTGCAGTGGATAGGGCTCTGACTCTGGAGTCAGAAAGACCCAAGTTCAAATCTAACCTCAGATACTAGCTGTGTGATCTGGGCAGATCACTGAAGCTCTATTTTCTCAACTGTAAAATGGGGATAATAATAATAGCACTTACCTCCTAGAGTTGTTTCCACAATCATTGGGATAATATTTGTAGGAGATGTTAGATAAATATTTGTTCCCTCAATTTTCCCTTTCCATTTTTGGATCACTCCCTCTGTAGAATGTAAGCCCTTTGAGGAATGGAACTTTTTTTTTTTTAATCCTTGTAACTCCAGTGTCTTTCACAGTATTTGATATATAATAGTCACTTAATAAATGTAGGTTTACTGTTTGGTTGGTTGATAGTACTAATTGTGAGGATGTTTTTTCCTCATAAACTCAATTCTAAATCTTTCCTCTTTCTACTCTCTGTTCCTAGTTCTACCTTCTGGGGATAAGAAATCCCTTTTCTATGCAATAGTCCTTCAAATATTTGGATTGATACATCCTCCACCAGACCCCCTTATTCTCATTCTTGCATACAACTAAGTGGAAAAGATGATATTTAAATATCTTTTCATCTAGAAAAAGTAATTAAGAAACAATGAGGACAGCCTATATTATAGAATATTTCCAAAATGTAAGAATTAGGAAAAAGTTTTAATTATGAGCTGGTTATCAAAGAGGATCCTTAATTCCTAACCATAATCTACAATATACAGCTACCTTTAAGGTAGTAACTGAATCCTGTATATATATATATATATATATATATATATATATATATATATATATATATATATGTATGTATATATTATGTTCATAATATGGATAATTAATTCGGAGAAACAATATCATTAAGCTTGTTGTTGTTGTTCTTCCTTCATTTTCAAAGAGGACCAATGGCCTTACAGGATGATGTCTTGACTTGCATATGAATTGGATTTAAGTTAGGCAGAGTTCACAAAGTCATCAGTCTAACTCTCTCTTTCACAGTCATCTAAATCCAGGGGCAAGACAAAAGTCAAGGTAATTGGTAGATGGATTAGGATGTAGTAGGTTACCTTGGCATCTTTAATGTCTTACCAAGCTCTAAGTGCTCCACAACACCTGCTTCAGCTGTCTTCATGGCCATTGGAACAAATTGTTCTCATCCTCCCATTCCACTGGTTTGAAGTCTTCCCATGCTTGAAGTAGACTTGCAACTAATTCACCAATGGGTTTGTGGCCCATCAATTACTCTCAACCTGGTTTTAGCCCATCTACCAAGTGGCTGCTACACAGGTTACAGCTTCTTGGAGCTATAAGTGAGAGTTGAGTGCCAGGTGGACACCAAAGGTGGATGAACAGCTCTAAAAGAGGTTGGCAAGCTCTCATACCAGAAATGCCAGTACTTGTTGAATACCCATACACCCCATCATTAAGCTTAGACATGAGATCAAGATGGGAGGAACAATCCGAGAAGGCAAGATTAGAATCAGGACTAAACTTTTTTTTTTTTTTAACAAAATAGGGTTTACCAATAAATTATTGAGAAGTTAAGCCTGAATCTTACAAGTTAACAGCAATCACTGTTCCCAGAGTTCAAGATAACCTACAAGCTAATCAGAAAATAACTCTTTAACTTTTCATTTAACCCTACTTAGAATCCAAAATGACTTTGAAAAATTGGACACATAACCCAAAACAAAAACAAGTAAATCTTCAAGGTAATCCTGTTAATATAAAACAAGGGATGATTACATGTAGGCATACCTTAAAGGTACTGCAGGTTTAGTTCCAGACCACCCCAATAAAGTGAATCTTTTAATAAAGCAATTCATGCAAGTTTTTTGCTTTTGTAGTACATATATAAGTTATGTTTATTTTATACTATAGTCTACTAAGTGTATCTAAAAAATTAAATGTGTTTACCTTAATTCAAAAAATACTTTATTGCTAAAAAATGCTATTATCTAAGCCTTCAGCAAACCATAATCTATTTGTTGGTAGAGGGTCTTGCCCTTATGTTGATGGCACCTGACTGGTCAAGATGATGGTTGTTCAAGGTTGGGGTGGCTATGGCAATTTCTTAAGACAATAATGAAGTTTTCCATGTCAATTGATTCTTCCTTTCATTTGCACTCTTAGAAGCCATTTTGGTGTTATTAATTAGCCTACTTTCACTACTGTTGTATCTCAGAAAACAGGAACCTTTGAGGAAAGGGAGAGAAATATGAAAGGCAGGTCTGTGGAGCAATCAGAACTCAAAGTTTATTGATTAAGTTCACTATTTTATATGTATATGTTTGTGGTGCTCTCAAATAATTAAAATAGTAGCATAAAAAAATTACTTACCACCCATCATGATAAGAGATATAATAAGAATGAAGCTTGAAATATTTTGAGAATTACCAAAATGTGACACAGAGACATGATGTGAATAGCATGCTGTTGGGGAAATATCAATAATAGACTTGTTCAAGCAGGGTTGTCAGAGACTTTCAATTTATAAAAAACACATTTTCAAATCACAATAAAAAAGGTATAGGGGCAGCTGAGTAGCTCAGTGGGTTGAGAGCCAGGCCTAGAGATGAGAGGTCCTCAGTTCAAATCTGGCCTCAGACACTTCCCAGCTGTGTGACCCTGGGCAAGTCACCTAACCCCCATCGCCTAGCCCTTACCACTCTTCTGCCTTGGAACCAATACACAGTGTTGATTCCAAGACAGAAGGTAAGGGTTAAAGGTATATCTATAAATGCAAATGAAGAAACAGAAATCCAGGAATGATCAAGTAATTAACAGACATTTATAGTATTTTAAAGTTTATAAAGCATTTCACATAGATTATCTCATTTGATCCTCATAACAACCTTGTGAAGTAGGTACTATTATGGTTTCCATCTTACAGATGAGGAAACTGAGTCTTTTTTTTTTAATCCCTTAGCAATAATTCTAAGAGAGAAGGCTGAGGCTGAAGCAAACAAAGTGTGGGAAATTAATATTAAATTGAGATTTTATTGTGAAATAATTTCCCTTTTCATCCCCCAAGAACAGTTTGATTTTAAAATCAAAACACTTTCTCCCCCAGGCTTATGAAACTGGGTTGAGTGTTCCCTTTTGTTAAGATCTTTGTAAAGAATAACGGGATTTAGGGCAGGGCTGAGCAGCCACTTGACCCACTTGAGAGATTGGGTTATGAAATCATCAAACTCTAGCCACCATTTTGGACTGCAATGATCCAGTCATGAGGTGGGCCTCTTGGCATGCTCTTGATCTGTTCCTGTGATGAAGGGTCACGTAGAATCTGAGGTGTGACTTGAAGTTGCCTCTTCCCAACTCCAAATGAGATGCTCTCTCTACTATGCCATGCATCTCTTTGATTTGAGCAAGATCCATATATTGGACATTCCCAAAGACTTAGGGAAGCTACAAGTTTAAACAGCTTTAAGCTTAAAAAAATAGCTAAGACATTTCAAATACCCATGGTGGTGGTGGTGAGATTTTTGGTCTTATTTTTTGCTTACAAGGAATTTCAACTTTGGTGTATTATTTTTAACACTTACAAAAAAATCCTAAAAGAGGGGAAGAGCCATCTCTTGCTGTTTTACATGGTGCTATGCTTTGTGCTATCACTAGATAAGCCATTCTGGGTAGTGGAAAGCAGCCTACTTCCCAATGGCCTTTTCCACTGAGAATTATTTCTGATGGAAACACTGACTTTCACTGACCTCAGGCAGGGAGCTCCAGGCAGAATAACTGTTGAAAGAGCATACCTTCCAGAAAAGACTGGCCCAGCCCATTGTCGTCATCACATTATTGAATTAGTAACATATCACAGAAGATTTTGCAAACAAAACCTGGCAAAAGGTATTTCTTAAAAAAAAAAAACAAAGAATCTATTTCTTTCATCTGAGCCACTGGAACAAACTAGGAAGGCACAGGGTGAAACTTGGCAACTCTGGACAAGGTTTGGAGCTCAGAATGAGAATACTTGTCAAAGTCAACAAGAGGCAAATGATGGCAATGAAGTGGAAATTAAGAGGAAATACTAGTTTCTCTCTGGAGTCAAGAGTTGGCTAGTCATTTCTGGAAAACAGTTAGCCAAGCAAACACCAAAATTCATTTTCTGGGGCTTGCAGTGAAAAAATGACAATGGATCTGAAATGAGAAGACCCAGTTGTGTGACCATGATCAAGTCACTAAACCTTTAGAAGACTTAGCTTCCTGTTCTATAAAATGGAATAAGGTAAAAGGGGGGGGGGGGTTGCCTGGACCTATATCACTCCCACTGCCACTACTTATATTGTCTTCTGGCTCTGAGAACCAAACACTGGAGTCCTTTCAGTAAGTCTGTATGTATGTGTACCTCCAGGGGAGGAGGCTTTCAGACATCTGTAGTGAGGTCCATGCCACATAATTATATCAACTTATGGTAGGGGAAGGAACTTATGAAATTGATCAGCAGCTTCCAAAATCAATTCCCTCTTTACAATAATATTTGAACTTACCTAACTTACAGGGTTGTTGGAAGCAAATATCTTCATGAACTAAAATTATTTTTAAAAAAACTATAAAAATGTCATGTAATGTGAGTTAATATTATTAGATTCCTAAGACTATATTTCCCTTCCCAAACTAAATAGCCTGAGAAATCTTAGCAATTATTAGGATGGTGACACTTTTTCCAATTCAAGGTTTTTAAAAGGAGAAGCAGGAACAAGCTACAAGCATTAGGTATGAATTGAAGTCTATATCAGGCATGAGGAATGGCCACTGCAAAAGTATGGCGTCTAGAAATGGATTGCCAGGTGGGAGGAACAGAGAGAAGACCAGTTTGGGTGGATTAGAGAGTACAAGAAGAGTTTATGTCAGGTCTTATAGCCCTTTATAGATTATATAGATTATATAGAGGAGTTATTCTATTCTATTTTATTTTAGAAATGATAGTCATTGGAGTTTATCAAGCTGAAGGATACAGTCGGTCTTGCCCTTAAGTTAAATTACTTGGGCAGAAGTGTGCCATGACATGGAGGAGACTAATGCAGGTAACCAATCAGAACATTTTTCTATAATGGAAGTGAGAAGTGATAAGGTCCTGAAATAAAGTAGGAGCTGAGAGAATGGGGAAAAGGGGTAGGATATAATAGATCAGGATATTGAAGCTCTAAGATGAGGGAGAGTGAAGAGACTAGGATAATGCCTCCTTAAAATTACACTAAAAATTATTTGAGAACTGATGATAGTATATAATTAAATTTCATTTCTGACAACTCTCTAAGATTATAAATTACAGAGAAGGTGCTGACCTGAATTGTTGGTGGGAGTTTTCTTATCCAGGAGTTTTCTGTATCAATGAAATCACAGGTTCAGGCCCTTGATCTATTTTACCCTTATGAAATGAAACTACTGATTAGCTTTCCAATTAATGGATAGAAGGAAAAAGAACAAGGAAATTGATTACTGTACTACTAGATCCTATTACTGTTATTTTCTATGAATTAATAATTATCTTACCATAACAACAAAGCAAGGAAAATGTCTTAATGTTGTTCCTTCTCTTAACATGTCATGAACATAAAACAGAGCAGATGGCTTTCTAATTTTTAGAGCTCAAAGAATAACGGACTTTCCCTATCTTCTTATTCTTCCTCTTGGTGACTCTGGACAATATCAAGTACCAAAGAATAAATAATTTATATATACATACATGTATATGACACACACCATTGATACCTAAATATAACATTTTATAAGGTCAAATAATACTTGATAAAGCCAAAGTTTCTGGAAAAAAACCACAATTACTAGTTTGGCTTTTGTTATTGTTGTCATTTATACCCATATTATTAGAAGAAAATTCCATCAGAAGCATTAGGTAAAATCCACTGAAACCCTTTTAAAAGAACTTGATTCTTATATTCATTTCACATCTTAGTGATATCAGAAAGGTAACCATGAACACTTATGTTTGTGGATGTTCTGAACAACCTACAACATCTCAGTTTTCCTTAGGAGCTTCTTTGCCAAGAACATGTTCCTCAGATCTCCATATTCTCCCATGATCTCACAATTTCAATGTTTTGAAAACACAACCAGTCTAGGATTTGACTGACTTGCACATGCCTTTGTCTAATATTATCTTTACAATTCCAGGCTTAAGTGTTTTATTCAATAAGAGCTGCATTTGTTTGTTTGTTTGTTTGTTTTTTGACATACTATGTTTCTGGCATTAAAGAGAATTTAATATGGGATCTTTATGTTAGAGGTAGCAATGGATAGTTGTTAAATGTCTCAATAAGGGGTATAGAGAAAAAGTGCTAATGAAAGAGAGAGAGCAAAGAGCTATGGAAGATTGAGTTCTCTATGGAGAATAGAGTAGTTATGGAAGAATCCAGAGTAGAGGTGAACTTTAGACAGACCCTGAAGAATGGATCTGTCCTGGATATTTTGAAGAAGAGGAAGAAAGAAATTCTAGAAGTGGGGAAAAGGTATGATCAAGGGATTAAAGTTGTCTGAACATGGACTATCTGGTAAGTGGCACACAGGATAGAATGATGCACTCACAATCAGAAAGATATGAGTTCAAATTTTAATCCAGATAGTTATAAGTTATACGACCCTGGACAAGTCACTTAACGTCTTTTAGACTCAGTTTCCCTGCCTGTAAAATGAAGATTTCATTAGCATCTTCATCATAGTTTAGATTGTTATTTAGGACAAATGAGAAAATATAATAAAGCATTTTGCAAATATTAAAGTTGACTTTAATATTGGCAAATATAAATGTTGACTACTACTACCAGCGTGCACACACACACACACACACACACACACACATATTAGTGGTGGTGGTAGTAGTGGTTGAGGTAGTGATAGTGGTAAAAGAATAGTAGTAGTAGGAATCTACTGGAGAGCCATGGGAAATATATTCATAGAGGTAGAGTAAACTAGATTTTGGAAAGTCAACACTGCCAGGTAGAAGTGTGAATACTCTAACAACCAATATAAAGCTATTGGAGGTTTTGAAGCAAGGTCTCTATGTAGGATCTCTATGTACCACTAACACCTCCAACTCCATACTTGTTGATTTTCTCCATAAGCCTGCTCTTGACTTCATAATTTCTGTCCATGTCGCCATTCATTCTTTTATGGTCAAAGCTTTGCTGACTCTACTTACCCCACACCCTCTCTACCACTCTTGCCAATACAATCAATTCATCACATTGCTGCCAGTGGTTCCTTACCACCTTATTGAGGAAAGTTCAAACTCGATTGCCATGGTGGGAGCAATAGTCTAACCCTTGTCCCCTTGCAAGTTAGGCTAGTTATTCCTTAAAGATATACTGAAAAGATCCTCAACACTTGACTAGTTCAGGGTGTTAGATCAGGTTGTTGATATCCTAGTCACTCGAGTACAAAACAACTATGACGATCCTCAAGCATTCTCTCTGATACTTGGCTGATAGAAAACAAAAGCCAACAAAGGCCAGGGCATTTTGTTCAGTTGTATCCACTTGGGGTGTCTTCAAATGCCTCTCCTTGTTGAATAGCTTTCTCCTGCTATGGCAAAATCAATCTCCTTTTGTTTATCATTGAATAACCTAAAAATATCTCATACCATTCCAATTTTGAGCATAAACTACCTAAGGACTAGTTTGTTAGGACCAGCCCAGTATAGATGTCTAGAATTCAAGATCTACAATATGGTATCACTATTCCTTTCCAGACTGCAATTATCAATTATCTAGGTTGCTTTCATAAACTTTTCTTCATAGTCTAACCAAACTGGAAAAGTCTCTAAGCCCCAAACCTCTCTGTTGCTTTCCTACCTTCATGCATTCTCACTGGTCCTATACCTAGAATATCTTCTTTCTTCTTACTGTATTACTACCTATCCTTCCATGCCCCATTCAAAGTCAGCATCCTCCATAGAGTTTTCTTTGATCTTCCTTGGTAGTAAATACTATCCATCTTAAATCTCATAGAACATTTCTCTAATTCAATTAATTACATAAAATACAAAATAGTTTTTTGTTTGCATGTCAGAGATTTTAAGGCTAGAAGGAACCTTAAAGATATATCAATTTATAGATGTATATGTGTGTGTGTGTATGTATGTATACATATATATATAGAGAGAGAGATAATAAATTGTGGAGAATAGCAAATGTTGTCTCCACTTTCCAAAAGAAAAAGAAAAAGGGAACTCTATGGGCTTGTGAGTTTGACTCCTGGCAAAATTTTAAGGTGTATTATTAAGGGACTTGTTTATGAGTTCTTAGAAAAGAAAAATGATCATATTGAAAGATCACTGTTGCTTCCTCAAGAACAAATCATAACAGAGTAATATGGTTTTCCGTAAGAAAATTGGAAGTTTGGAGGAATAATGATATTCCTAAATACAAGATGATGGAGATAAGGCTTCATGTTAAAATAATCTGGCTATTTTAGTGGTCTGAAAATTCAATGTTTCAATAGTATGATAGTTTCCCCAAAAGTTAATTTGAATATAGGCTACATTAAGAAATATAATGTCCAGGAGGCAACTGGGTAGCTCAGTGGATTGAGAGCTAGGCCTAGAGATGGGAGGTCCTAGGTTCAAATCTGGCCTCAGATACTACCCATCTGTGTGATCCTGAGCAAGTCACTTGACCCCCATTGCCTAGCCCTTACCACTCTTCTGCCTTGGAACCAATATACAGTATTGACTCCAAGATGGAAGGTAAGGGTTAAAAAAAAAAAAGAAATATAGTGTCCAGAATAAGAATTGTGATGTTTTTGTCATTCTCCATCCTCATCAGATTATGGGGGACCATATTTTGTTCCATCCTGGGTGTCACATTTCAGGAAGGGAACTGTTCAATGAAGAACATTTGAAGAAAGCTAATAAAGTTAGTGAAGGCATGGGAAACCATACTGCTTGAAGGAACTAGGAATGTTTAGCCAGGAAAAGAAGAGATTTAAGAAAACATGAAGTGAAAAACATAAAAAACAAACACACTTGTTCTATGTTCTTCTGTTTCCTAGAAGACAAAAACTAAGAACAATAGGCAGAAACTGGAGAGGGAGGGAGAGAAGGAAGAGAGAAAAAGAACACAGACAACCAATATGACCACTGCTATTCCTAATACCACTACCACCACTAAGACTATGCAATTATCAGGAGGACCACTACAAGCACTATCTCTTCACTGACTATTACCACTAAAACCACTAGGAGCACTACAACCATTATAAGCAATACGACTACTACCACTGCTAAAAATTTACTCCTACTATCACTATGACCATTAAGATGACTACTACCACTACAACCACTAAGACCACCATGACTACTACTACCACTACTACAACTAAAATTACTCCTTCCCCATAACATTTACTATTACTACAACCACTGCTATCACTACAATGATAATGACCATTATGATCACTACCACTATTACCACCACCATCACAATTACCACTATTATAGCTATAATCCCCATGACCACTATCACCACTATGACCACAACATCAACAATGAGCACTATGAGCACTATAATCAGTATGACCACTACCACTACTACAACTAGTACCACCATGACTACTATTACTACTGCTGCTAATACTGTCTGTACAACTACTACTACTCCACTACTACCACTATGACTCCAATTATTAGTAGGACAATTACAACCACTACAACCATTATGACTACTAGGACCACTACCACTATTACAAGCAATATAACCAAGACCACAACAAATACTACTACCACTGAGCATTATGGTGACTACTACCACTCTGACCCCAACAACCACTACTACTACAACTTCTAACACCATGACCGCCATGACAATTTCCATCACCATGACCAATAAGATCATGTTCATTACCACTATGACAAATATGACCATTATTGCTGTTACAATCACTGCATGACCACTACAATCATTAATATTATTATTAGCGGTTGTAGTAATAACAGTAGTAGTGGTTGTGTTTGTATTAGTAGTGGTTATTGTGGTATTGGTGGTTGTACTTGTCATAGGAATAGTGGTAGTAGTGATAGCACTTAGTAACAGTAGTCTTAATAGAAGTATAACTATGGCCATTGCTACTGTTACTACACTTATGTGGTAGTAGAAGTGATAGTGGTTGTTGTGGTAGTAGTTATCTTAGTATTAATGGTGGTTGTACTATTTCATAGTGTAAGCATTGGTAATTGGGGTCAGAGTGGTAGTAGTGGTCATGGTTATAGTGGTGGTAGATGAAGTAGTCATAGTAGTAGATGTAGTAGTAGTAATAGTTTGAGTGGTAGAGGTGTTCATAATCATTGTGCTAGTTGTAGTGGTAGTAGTAAGTCCCAGTGGTCATAGTAGTAGTAGTAGTAGTAGTAGTAGTGTTTGTACTGGTTACTGTAGTCTTAGTAGTCCTATTGCTTGTAGTAGTCTTCGTTGATGCAGTGGTGGTAGTAACAGTCATTACTGTTCAGGTCATTGAGTCTGGCTTTTTCCCCCTTCCATATCCCCTCTAGCATCATAAATAGAGACAGGGATGTTGAACTAAGGATGTTGAACTTCCTCAAACTTTCCGAAAGTAGAATGGTCTGCCTTAGGAGGTCAAAGATTGTCCCTTAGTAGAGGTTTTCTAGCAAAAGCTAGATGAGTACTTGATGGGGATGTTTTATACAGATTCCCATTTGGGGTCAGATGGGATGAAATTGGCTCTTGGTTCTCTTCCAACTTTAAGATTATGTAATGATGAAAGCAATTTAACTTTAGAATTCCTCTCTCAGAAGACCCTTCCCTGTTAATGTATAATGTTTCCAACTTCTCATCACAAATTACCTCCCTCCTTCTCCTGTCATTGTTCAGATCACCTGATTATACCCAAATTCAAGGTTTATTTCATGTGGTGGAATACTCTGTCTCATAGAGGTCTCTAGGTTCTTTGTGTCACAAGAGTGAATCAAAGCCAACCACAAATCCAGATACTCTCTAGGTCCTAGGTACTGCAGTTGAAAAGGAAAATCTTTTCTAGTTGCATAACATTTGGATACCACTTATGATGCTAGAGGGGATAGGGAAGGGGGAGAAAGCCAGACTCAATGACCTGAAAAATTCAATGCACCTGCCAAAGATCTTGGGGAGTTACATGGGCATGAGGAGAGTCAAGGTCATTTTGGAGCATGGTGTGTTCATTCATTCAACACTGAACAAATATTTGTTAAGCATACACTACTGTTCTAGGAAATGGTAGCATAAGACATTTCATCATTGTTTTAGAGACATCATTCAGTTTTTCCAGATGTACATATTATAATATAGACAGGTAATGATGCTATAAATCAGTACAAAACATTAAAAAGTCAGTTATATAGTCAGGCAGAAACACAAGTGGAAATGTTTCCATATATATAAGAATTTACTGTAGGAACACTGGTTAAGCCTGATACATAACTCACTATACAGATAGATCCTTTTCTTTTGCCCTAAGGGTATATGATGTGCTGTTTAGATTAGGACATCTAAAATTAGCAATGATGGGTTGGTGATGTTCTCATAATTTTTGGGTACTTCATCTAAGGCATATCATAAAACCTTCTAACCTGTAAATCCTGTGTTTTAAAATTCTGATCTTTTCTCCTTTGAGATCCTCAGGTATAAGATACCTTCAAAAAAGGCAAAAGTGTCATTATGATATATAGGATTTTAATTTATATGTAACACTGGTGTTTACAGCAACAAATGCTATCTGAAAACGAAGCTGCAAACCATTTCTTGAAATGAATGAACCAATTCCTCTTACAAAGTGGTCTCTGTGGCAGGAAATGGAAAAGAGAAAAGGGTTTTATTTTCTCTTATTCATGCTGACCCAGCCTAGATTGCCTACTGTGTGACTTACATCTCCAGTGCCTCAAAAAAAAAAAAAAAAGAAACATCTGGGGCCAGCATCATGAATTAATAATATGGTGAATCACATAATCCTGCCTGACATGGTTCAGGAGTCATACCTTTAACAAATCAAGCAGTTGGAAAGCGCGCGCACACACACACACCAGTACAAAAAGATCCAACTAACAAAGACTCAATTTTTTCATTATATAAAGAATCAGACTATAAACATGATCTTTTAAGTCATTTTGTTACATCTAAATGTGGAATCTATATGCAAAACTATATCTCAAAATTTATATAGTTGCTTTGGAAATATGGATGTTTTCCATATAGTCTATCTTTCATTTATACCGCCTCTCTAGATTGAATTTATAAATCCAAAATTAAAAAAAATATATATATATATATACACATATATCTCACTTACCTGGGGAGCTCTGTAAGGACATCCATCCTTGCCAGGGTCCAGGAAAGTACTGATGTTGACAGACTCATTGGAATCTAACCAGTTGACTAATATTAGAGTCTCTGATCAGCAAAAACACAGGATTGCAGCACCACATAGGAAGTCATCTATGCTTTTCCCAGGGTGATTTTTAGCCATTTAATTACCTTCCCTTCTTCCTGATGATCATGAGTTGTCTTTTTACTAGTTTTAGTTAGAAGGGTTATTGGGACAGCTGAAACGAGGGCTGGAGTTGGAGTCAGAGGACCTGGGTTTGGATTCTGGCTCTAATGATTACTTCCTAGGCAACTGGACAAATTATTTTAGCACCTCTTGGCCTCAGTTACCTTATCAGTAAGATGATGAAGGTGGATTGGATACCTTTTTTTAGGATCTTTTAAAAATATAATTCTTTTTTTATTTAAAAATATTTTCCCAAGGTTATATGATCCATATTCTTTCCTCTGCCTTCCTCTCTCCTAAAGCTGACAAGCAATTCCGCTGGGTTATGCAGGTAACATCACTTAAAACCTATTTCCATATTGACTAGATACCGTCTAAGGTCTCTTCCAGTTCTAAACCTTTAGAACCAATAGGAATCATTCAGAAAGTACACATTTTAAATAGAACATGGTCTCTCTCCTCTTTAATCTTCCATTTTTAAAGGGCCACTTGGGGAAGTGTTTTGCCTGAGTGTTTTTTCCCCTTTGTGTTAAGAGACTTTTTTCATTTTCCTGAAAGATTATTTCATTTCCCTGAAGCCTTGATCAGATGCTGGATCTGAGGACAATGTGATAGAAGCTACCAGTGTCTATTGGGTTTCCTCACCCACCTAGCATCCTGCTGAACCTCAGAGAAGACTTGGTAGGAAAGTTAGGACAGCTACAACATGTGGCACCACTGTTGCATAAATTGGGTAGGGACCCCAAGTGTCCAGAAAGAACAACACAACTTGATTAGGAGCCAGGAAACTAAGTTTGGAAACTCAGCATACTAGCTATATGATCTTGTATGAGTAATTTAGCCTTCCTATGTCTTGGCTTCCTCATTTGCAAAATGATTTCATTATTACAATTTATCTGAACTATCCACCATAGAAGGTTCAATGAGATGCCAAAGGTAGAAATGCTCTGAAAAGTTGAAAATGACACAGAAGAGTTTTATCTTCCTCTGTGACCTAAGAGCTGATCTATAGTTGAATGGGACCTTAGAGGTCATCTAACCTAAATCGTTCATTTAGCAGATTGAGAAATTAAGGCTCAGGGTAGCTAGGTGATTCGGTGGATAGAGAGCCAGGGCAAGAGATGGGAAATCCTGAAATAAAATATGGCCTCAGATGCTTTCTAGCTGGGTGACCCTGGGAAAGTTACTTAAGCCCCATTGCCTAACTCTTTCCATTCTTTGTAATATATAGTATAGATTCCAAGACAGAAGGTAAAGGTTAAAAGAAAAGAAAAGAAATTAAGGCTTAAGATGATGATGATGGTAATGGTGATGGCTAGCATTTTTATAGCACTTTGACATTTTCTAAGCTTTTTACATATATTACCTTATTTAATATTCACAACAATCCTGTTGGTAGATTTACCATTTTTTTCCTGTTTTTCACATGAAGAAACTGAGGCAGAGAGAGGTTAAATGAGTTGCCCAGGATCACACAGTGGCAGAAGCAAGATTCAAATTCGGGCTTGACTGGCTCTAAGTATACTTCCCAATCTACATGGGATTTACCCACGGTCACAAAATTAACAAATGTCACTTGTAGGATTTGAATATAGGTGCTCTAATTCCTGAGGCAGTGTTCTTTCATCTGGACTAGGTGGCCTCCCTCATCAATCACCAAACAACTTGATCCTTGAACTCTGGTTGCTATTACCAGCAGCATCCTAAATCTGCTCTCTCAAAGGTCATCAATGATGTCTCCATCCTATGGCCTTTTCTTGTTCCTTCTCCTTGATCCCTCTACAATCCTGAAAGAATATTGCTGACACTCCATTCCTCCTGCCCCCCTCCTAATTGTTCTGCCCTCAGATTCCTTTCTTTTCTCCATACTTCCTTCCTTACCAATTTAATCCTAAAAATATGAGCAAATGTAGCAAAGAGAACTTCTAAGAAAAGCCAATAAAGTGAGTCTTGATATAACTTCTTCTCTCAACTTTTCTGCTCATTTAATTATTAGCTATAATATAGAATATTTCTGAGTACTCTTCATACTTCAGCAGCATTATTTTAAATGTATCCATATGCACAGTACATATATACTCATACATGTATAAACACATAGACCTATAGCTCCACATATATACCTACGTGTCTAAAGACACATGTATGTGTCTATATATGTGTATATATATGTGTGAAGAAACCAATAAGAAGGTTCAATGGCTGAGATGGCGATGCAGCAAGGCACTGTGGAGTGCTTAGGGTGCGTTGGAGCACAAAAGACAACACGGCCATCCAATGCAGCTGAGGAAGTCTCCAGGTGTAGCGACTTTTCGTGCCACTGGACCCAGGCTTCCAACGCCGAGAGAGTGGGACTGTTTCTGTGCAACGACTTTTCCACTTAAATCTCCTTCACTCACAAGTGTCTTTGTGCACACTCATCTACATCACAGATGAAAGCGCACTAAGACAATCGTCATCCTCGGTTACTGAGAGACTACTACTATGTGTATATGTGAAGTATGCATATATATTATATGTATAAGTAAAATATTTAAATCTCTGTGCTCCTTGAAAGTCTGCTAAACAAAGGCATTCTGCTTTTTAAAAACAAAAAGCAGCTATAATATGAAAGATGGAAAAGACCTACTAGAAATTTCTTCCAAGTTCCTGTACATTTGCCACTTGGAACATTAGTTTAACTTTTATTATAGTTATCACTTCTGATTTTCTGGTATATATAATCTGGTCCTGCTCCCTCTAACATTCTTCACTCCTTTGGCTAAGCCAGAGTTACTTTGCTAAATGCTTTGGAATAAGGAGCTGATTTTTAGAGTTTAAAGCTTTAGTCTCAGAAACTCTACTTTGTGAATCAAAAAATACAGAATTGTCAGAGATGGAAACAGGGGTATACTGGAAATAATTAAGGAGCCAGTTATTAAAATTTTATTGGGAGCATTGTATTAACCAATGCTAAACAACCAAAGTTTAATTTATTGTTTAGTTGGGTGTCTCGTTTAAGAAAGTTATAGGAAAATGTTAATAATGCAGATTAAACTTAAAAATGTGTCCTCTGTATGTGTGTGTGTGTGTTTTGGAGGGAGAGCTGGTTGTTTAATATTTATTATCATACTCATAGATAAAAGGAATCATTGGTTGAAATCATCTAATAAGTAGCCCAACTTATTTATTTTACAAGTGAAAAAAATGAAGTCTGCTTAGTTGTTGGGAAGCACCCTGGATTTGAAACCTGGCTTTATGTTTTCTATCCATATGCCTCTGATTAAGTCACCATAGGATCATAGATCTAAAGAGAACCTGGGTTTGAATCCTGATCCTGCTATTTTTTGCTACCCATGGGACTTATATAAGTCATTATAAGATCCTAATTGTATAAATGGAATAGTGTCCCAGTCTCCTCATCTCTAAAATGAATGGGTTATCACTCAAAAGTCAATAAACATTAATAAGTGCCTACTATGTTCCAGGTTCTGGGCTAAGTTCTGTAATGGTCCCTTCTGTCTCTAAATCCTATGATATTTAAAGAATAGAGAGGCATAGCAAATGGAGAAAAGAATAATGATTTGTGGGTAGCTAGGTGGTACAGTAGCTAGAATGCTGGACTTGGAGTCAGGAAAACTCATTTTGCAAAGTTCAAATCCAGCCTTAGACATCAAATACCTGTATGACCCTGGGCAAATCATTTAACTCTGCTTGCCTTAATTTCCTCATATGTCAAATGAGTTAGAGAAACAAATGACAAATCATTCCAGAATCTTTGCCAAGAAAACTCTTGATGGGATTACCAAAGTTGGATGGGACTGAACAACAAGAATAATGATTTTCCTAAGTCATACATGCTCTATCACTGGTAGAGTCTCACCCACAGTTCAGGACTTCCACCTCCACCTCCAGGACTCTATATTAGACTGAGGGAAAGAGGGGGTTCTTTGCTCTCGTATTCCTTCTAATATAATAGTTTCTGCTATATTTTCTGCAAAGATTACAACTAAGTTTCAAAATGATTAAGAAGGCCAAACTATAGAAACAAATGTTCAGAGATCTAGAGCTAGGTCCTTAGAACCCTTCTAGACCAGACCCTCATTTTACAGATGAGAAAAATGAGGCTCAGGAAGGTTAAATAATACTTATACATACTTTTTGGACTCTTCTTGGATCATACTCCTTGTTATTCTTCTGTCTGACTCTTTATGACCCCATTTGGGTTTTTCTTGGCAGATGGTGGAGTCGTTTGCTATTTCCATTTCCAATAAATTTTACAGAAGAGGAAACTGAGGTAAACAAGGTTAAATGACTTGCCAAGGTTAAGTGACATACCTAATACATGTCTGAGATCAGTTTTGAACTTGGGTCTTCCTGATTCCAGGCCATGTGCTCTACTAGTGTGCCATTTTTTATTTAAAAAAAATGATTGTGGCCTTCTTGATCATCACATTGTCATTTTTCTGTTTATTCCACCTTTGAACCATTCAGGAACAAAGGAGGAGGCACCCAGACAAAGGAAAAAAATATTGAAGGAAATGCTTCCTTTTCCCCAAACATGGCTGGGAACTTGATGACTCTCAAGGCACAATTCAGACTTATCACTAAGAGTTACTTATAAAGACTCAATAGGAAACAGTGTCCACTGGATAATCATAAGTAGACAGTTCTCTCAGATTCCTCTATAGGATTTGTCTCTTAACTATGTGCAACATTTCCATTCTTTTCCTTTTCTCCTCTATCCCCAATTAAATGGAAGAACTGTGCGCATAAAACTGTTACCTCCAGGAAGCAGCTGAGCAAACATGCTAAACACTGAAGAAAATAACATGTCTTTGCAGTGTTAGGAAGGGGTTTCTTTTGATCCCTGCTGTGTGACCTATTCAGCCTGGAGCAAAGGGAGTGGCCCCCCAGAGCCAAGGGAAAGTAGCCAAGAGGCCAAGGATGGAGAAGAGAAAACCCTCAGACTCTAGACTGTCTGCTATTAACATTTCTTTTCTAGGGTGCAACCTGAAGATCTCAGCTTACCTTTCTTTGTTGAAGGAAGTGGTTAATTATTTACCTTTCTCACCATTTGCCCCAAATTCTTTTCTTATCGACCACACACACACACACACACACACACACACACACACACACACAGAGGGAAACAAGCTGCCCTGGAGGGGTCAATAACCATCTTCAATTGTGCTGCCTGATGGGAACTGGATATGTTTTAAGATTTTTAATTATTCCTCCCCTTATCTGTCTTGTCTCCTGACAAATTCTCTGGTTTTTTGGCTTAAAACAGAAGAGTCTCTGAAACCATCTCCTTTCTCCTTCTAGTTTCCTGAGCTAATTTATGCTGCTCATCTGAGATTTAGTTTGTGAGTCTTGCCTCAGCTTTAAACCTTTTCAAATGACCCACATGACTCAGCTTTCCTACTTTTAGCACTTAAAGGACCTTTCTTTTCCCATGATTCTTGCTGCTATTTGGTTTCTTTGTCATAAAAATAATGGTTAGTTTCTCTTAAAATGTACCTAACATGGTGATCACTGTTGTTACTACTGTTCAGTTGTCCAGTCATGTCCAAGACTTTATTGCCCCATGGACCACTATTGCCTGCCAAGTCTTTCTTTCTTGTAGAACCTCTTAAAATTTGTTCAAGTTCATATTTCGGCTATAGGTGATGGTTTAAAAAGCAGGCTCATGTAATTCCAACACCCAATCAGAGCAAATACTATTAAAAATAAAGGTTATTATCAATAATGCCAGTTCAAAGCTATATATCGAGGTAGCCTGGAATAAGTGAAAGAGGGTTGAAACTGAAGCCTGGAAGACTTCATTTCAAGACTTCCCTCTGACACATGCTGGCAGTATAACTTGAGTAATTCCCCTAACCTAATTTTACTCTGCACACATCTCTAAATTCCAGAAGTCTGCACTGAGAGAATGAATTTCTTCACCTGGGAATTCTTGATCTTAATGAAGTCTTTATCACTAATTCATAGAGTTATAATATTTTTCAGATGTAATACAATCTTAGGCTATATGAATTGAAATACAATATTGCAAATAAAGGCTTGATTTACTCTGCCCTCAGCAGAGCTACATTTGGAATATTTGGTTTAATTTCAGACTATTACATTTTAGACACGGCACTGACAAATTAGATCAGTTAAAAAAAAATTCTAGTTGTTGGCTGGGAGAAGAGATGATTTAGAGAAGACATGTCGGGTATCTTTGAGTTTTGAAGAACAGGCCTGTCTTTGGATTGACCACATAAGCCTGCAGTGGGTAGAGGTGAGAGAGAGGTGGATTTTTAGTTTAATTTTAAGGACAATTTGCTAACAGTTTGAGCTGTCTGGAAGTAGGATGGGCTACCTGATGGGATGGGGAAGGGACTTACACCTTCTCCCCCATTATTAGAGATGTGTAGCTGAGGCTCAATAATCAATTATTAGAGATCTTGGAGAAGACATTCCTCTGTGGGTAGAAGTTTAAACTGGAAGAATTCTGGGAGTCCCTTTCAGCTCTCAGAATTGGGGATTCTGCAATCTAGAGGAGAGTTTTGCATTGGCAGAACTAGATACAAAGCTTTTTTTCCATTCTCTCTCTCTCTCTCTCTCTCTCTCTCTCTCTCTCTCTCTCTCTCTCTCTCTCTCTCTCTCACACACACACACACACACACACACACACACTACACACAGAATCATTAATTCTTTTCTTGCCCAAATCACTGCCTGATAGTAAAGGAAGTGTGTAAGAAGAATTAGGAATTAGGCAATCTTTCAGGCCACTAGGGTGGCATCATCACTATGTTAGAAGCTTGTAGTTAGGAATCCCCTGGACCAGCCCCTGATTTTTCAGGTAAGAATCCTGAAGCATCCAGTGCTTAAATAACTTGCCCAAGGTCATGCAGTCAATAGCAGAGACAGTACTAAAATCTTTTTCCTGAATCATGTTCTAGAGCTTTTTTCAATAGTTTAAAGCCAGGAAGAAATTGCCTCTTTTTGCCTCAGTTTCATCATCTGTAAAATGAACAAACACTATATGGAACTATTTATCTCACAGAAATGTAAAGAAAAAAACTTTATAAAATTTAAAACAATATGAGTTGCTGCTGCCATTCTTCTTCATTATTATTATATTGCCATCTTAAAAAATATTTTAAAAGGACTTCCCTAGAACAAAATTATAAAGCTTTTCTTCTTTGTCTTTCATATCCATTAAAAGCTACAACTGGACCAGATACCCTCTAGAGGATTTTTCTAGTTCAAAATTTATCAACCCCTTTCTCTCCCCTTTTTGAAGAATTCTCTTCTTCCTTCACATTGTATCATTTTAGGAAACTGATTTTGCTGCCCACTTGAGAGAAAAACTAATTCAAACTAAAGAAATGGTGTTGAAGCGTCTTACTCTTGACTCAGTGGTTATCATATTTTAAAATAGCACTCTTAGAAGAAGGATGGCTTTCAACGGCATGTATCTAAAGTTGGTGGGATTTTGTGGAATCATAGAAATGCCACTTGGGTGGAAAGATCTTATTCAGGGGTGAATGAAACTTTCTGGTGTGACACATCACAAAAAAAGTAAGTGACTCTACTCACACATAAAGAAAGCGCTGTATTACACTAGTTGGGAGGATCTCTGGAAATTTTATAGAACAGAATCCATTAAGTCTGTAACCCTATTATTTTGAGAATATGAGCCCAAGTTATTGAAATGGATGATTTCACTCTTTTTGGTAATACTGGGATTTAAAGTGTCTCACACTGATGTGACCTTTATTTGGTATGGCATTCACCCTGTCTTGTAATAGGTTTTCCTGGAAATTCAATGAGAATTGTAAATTAACTCTTATAGGAAAGGAACTCTTTTTAGTAGCCTAGTAGAAAGAATGTTGGACTTGGAGAGCAGAGATCTGGATTCAATTTCTTATCTTCTCTTGATAAAGGGTTTCTCTTCTATAAAACCGGTTATTAATACTTGCATCATCTATATCAGAGAATGGTTATAAGGAAAGCCCTTGGTGGGACTTATAAGAGTTTCCTAAAGGCAATTTATTATGATCTTAATCAATGAGCATGAAGTGATCTAAGAAAAGACTGCCTAAATATCAGTCTTAAAACTTTAGGGGATATGCACAATGTACCACTGATACAACGAATCTAAATAAATGATATCATATATAACTATAGCTATAAGAAAAGTTTTCCTTCACTCTACATAGTACTTTGTGCCTTACACCCACCCAGCTAGGTCAATTCGAATCAAATAAAATCCACATCCTGTCTTAGAAGTTAAAGATTTGGACCTTTAGCAAAGCAAAGTCAACAGAAGGTTTGGTGGGGATGGGTCGGACCAACTGTAAGTTAACTGATAAGGGTTCAAGGATAAGTCACACCAGGAAGGTGTAAATGCTGGGATTCATTTTCTCTTTTTTTAGACTTTCATTTTTGATGGCTATCCCAGGGACAGAGCAGAATCTAAGTGTTGTGAAGGAACTCAGGAGTGAGTTTCTTCCTGAAAGTTTATAAAGTCCATTTTGGGTTAACTGTTGGTTTTGAAACCTGTCCAGGCAGTGATTCTATCTGTTCAAAGTTCTCTGGGGACAAACACAACTCTATAGTTGCAGGTCTCTGTGGAGAACTTTAAGAAAACATTAACCAACTTTCAGACCTGGAGTTCAGGAATTATTTCTAGGCAAAAAACAAAACCATCTAATATTAATCATTAGTCGAAACTGAAACGATAAGAAATAACACAGGGGATTAACTTTTAAAAGATCTCTTCCCCTTCCTGGGAAAAAAATAAAATAAATTTTTTTCTTCCCCCAATACAAGTTGGCTGTATGTATGATTAAAGAATCCTTATCTAACAGTTAGAAAGTACTATAAATACTACTGTACATGGGCAGAACATTCCTGGAGATGACATTTTTCTTACATGTGGTTTTAAAATATCTGGTTATTTCCAGAGAACAGAGACTGGTTCCCCACTGAAAATGAAGTCATTACTTTATCTTTATCACTCTTGTCTAAGTATAACTAGGCCTGCACATCATGTTCAAGTAATGTGAACACGTCTGGCTGGCCCCACCATTGGGGCAAAGCTGATAAGTAGTAACTGATCAGCTTATCCACCACATTCTTTTCATGAGATCATTGTTCCCTTTGATCCAGAAAGGCAGACAAAGCTGGAACATTCTGGAAAATGGCCTTTCAAATTAATTAAACAGTATCGTGTACATAGTTGGTGAGATTATCACCTTATAAGACTGTAGCTTGCATTCTTTCAACATTACTTGGGGAAATACTTTCCACAATATTTTTAACTAGGTAGTTATAAGGTGAACCAATATTCAAGAAGCACATACACATCCATTATTGTAAATGCTGCTCTATGTGGATCTCTATCTATTTATCTTTCTGTCTAGTGAGAGAAAGTGACAGACAGACGGACACAGAAAGAAACAGGGGAAGGAAAGATGACAAGGCAAAGAGTATAGATCTCAAAAATCAGGAAGATTGGTTAAAATTCTATGTCTAACTAAATTCAAGTAAATCACAAACTTTCAGTCCCCAAAGTCACTCTGGATTGCAGAGTAGTTGGTCAGTGTGCATTCAGAGAGCAAGTTTTCTCTCCAGAAGTTCCTTATATGAGAGAAGCCACAAATTTAGTCCTTTCCCAAATCATTAAAAGATATTATGTCTATATCTGTACATACATGCATACATATACATTCAAATCTAACCACTTAGAAGACAGCCAACCCTCTTAAGGCTATGTGACTTAATAAAGCAAGTAGTAGCCTAAATTAATTAAAAAAAAAAAAGAATCCCACACTGGAAAGTACTAAAGGGATTATAGGTCTAGACCAAAATTTCTCTCTCTATACACACACATATATATATATATATATATATAGCTGATACACAGACACATAGAATTAGACAGGCCTATCACTAAATTTATATATCCATTTAGATCCATGATTTCATCTGGTGTTGATATTTGGAATTCCAGTACAGAAGTTTCTTCTGCAAACACAGCCTAGTAACTCATATACTACTTAGAGTCTTAGGGGGTTATCTGAGCCTGAAGCACTGATAGGTTATACAGTTTCCCAGAGACATACAGCCAGCAGACATCAGAGCCAAGGTTGGATCCCAGGCCTCCCTAAGATTGGCTGTCGATCTACTAGATCCCTCTACTACCCTCTAGTTACTATAAATTCCATAAATAAGTTATTCAATTAAAAAGAATTTAAATCTAATAAATTCAATATTAAATTATGTTGGACAGTTTATGCATTGAGATGAATTAATCTGAATGTAAATAGTGACTAAGGCAAGCCCTATTGTTTACACTGAAGTGAACTGTTAAGTTTCTAATAAAAAAACTTAATTTTTATGCTATAGAAACTCTGACAAATAAAATATTATTCTTGGCAAAACTTAACCTTTCTTTGAGGAATTAGAAAGCACTTTATATCAGCACTGTCGTTACAAATACCAGTTGCCATTGTAATCTATAAAATCCAAACGGTGACCATTGTAGGTCTCTGTCTTTATAGTCTTAGCTCCTAGTACAATATCTGGCACCTAAATGATTGCTGAATTCAACTGCATTAGTAAAACACAGAAATGCTATTTGAGATGTCCAATGAACATCTCTGAATAAATAAGCGTGAAGTCACACAGTAATTAGGAAATATGAATTAGTCTATTTAATGAACCTATATATAGCTTTATGCTTGGTGTAAGCAATTGATAATGACTTATGTATTAGAAGTAACAAGTAAGACATCAAACACATGGATGAATTGAAAATGAAATATAGTCCATGTAGTGAAAATGAAAGATAATGGATGAATTTTCACAGTACATTCCTGGTAGTATCCATGAAATACTGGAAGAACCAATGAATGACCTATATATCACTGGGTAGATTTGGGGAAAAAGGTTATTTATAGATGAAGAAAAGTGAGGGAGTGCTGAATTGTCTCCCTTCTCATCTTTATAGCTTGGCATCCCACATCTCATTCAACTCCTGCATATAGTTTAGGTATTTGCATTAGTTGTAATAGTGTAATAAGGAATTATTTGAATGGAAATGATAACTAAAGATCGGGGCTGTTAATCTTCTTCCTTCCTCCTTTCCTCCCTTCTTTCTCCCCCTTCCTGATGATTCTTCTATTGGTTTCTTTAAATCAACTCAGGGTGAGTTTTATGATGTCTCAAATAAAATATTCTTTCTCTTCTCTAAATTAAGTAAGGGGTTTATTGGGAAAGAAAGGAAAGATAAGAAATGGAAGGAAAGAGGGTTTGGGATTTCCCTAATACTAGAATAAGTCTTAGATTGGAGGATGGTAGGATATAGTTCACTTTGAGAAAATGGGCTGATAGATATAGAAGTTCAGTCACTGTATCACAACAGAGCAAGCCAGAGAGAGCTGGGCTTTTGTCCTTCTTTCTTCTGTCCCCAAGCCAAGAGACCACCTTCAGGTTTCAGTCTTCAAGGATAAAGATTTAAAAAGACAACAGACTTCTTTCTGTCTTCAAAGCTAAAGACCTTAGACTTCCTTTGGTCTCCCAAGCAAGGAGCCAGTTTTAGTTTGTTCTGATCCTTTCTCAACCATCTTTTCTGGACATCGTTCCAAATAGAATGTTCTCCTTTTGAGTGACAGCTCAACAGTCTCAGCTATTGCATCTTGCAGGCTTTTCCATTTTCTTATTTCCACACCATCACATTAGGCAATGAGCTCCTTGTGATCAGGGATTGTCTTTTGTGGTGTGTGGGTCTGTGTAGGTCTTAGCACAGTGCCTGGCACATAGGAAACAATAAATGATTCTTGCCTATTTGACTAATGCTGGGGGCCATCAAGTCATGATGTTTTGACATGGTTACTCATGGAAAGCAGGAGGTCAAAAAATAGCTGCTAGGAAGGATGGAAACATCTACTCAGCCCCCTTCTGTGTGACTTCTCTCACTAACATCCCTTACTGTTGGAATTGCTGTGATCATTGTTCTCTCCCTAGCTTCAGGAAAAATAACATGAGAACAAAATACTTGCAGGATTAATATTAATGCTCTACGTTATCCCCCCAGAATATCACCAAAAGATCACAGGTATGAAATCAAATCTAAAAGACTCTTATGGGTTAACTTCTAACAGAGCTGTATTCAAAATTCCCCACCCAATGCACAGGCCTGGAACAAGATCTCCTGAGAAAATGTATTAATTACCCTTCAGGAAGAGGTTGGTACACCATGCCTCAGTGATTTGTTTACCAACTAAAATCCATCTTGGAAACTCTCCACAAAACACTAGAAAAAATGATTAGCCTCATATTAAAGAAAACTTGGCTACATTATTTGTTGATTGTTTTTCTGAGAACTTCTGATTAATTATCTATTTTATTAAAAGTAACAAATGATTTTTTTTTGATTGTCCACAATTCCAAAGCACCCCACAGGTTAATGAAAAAACTGACCTCTAGCTACACTACTTGTGACAAAATCATTTATCTTTTGCAAAAGCTTTGTGAAGGTTGTCTGAATCAATAGTAACAATATAAGTATATAGAATGATCACAGAATGTTAATCAAATGATTTGTTAAAAGCTAATGTATCATTTATCCAATTATCTGCATTTTAACATATATGTTGAATAATGTAGCTGTGTGCCAAGAAAGTATGTAACCACTGAAGGATATAAAAATAAACATGACTCTGGGACAGACAGAGCAGTTCCATGCAAAGCCTGGACCTGGGCTGGCACTCTCAACTGTCTTCCCATCACTCATTTACACCTTTGCCACCACACCTAGTCAAGGACCCCTGAAGCTGTGGATAGGGCTGGACCTTGAGATCATGTCAGACTAATTAATAATTAATGATATAATCTTGGCTGATTTGTTTAAATTGGAAGCAACTACTGGGGACTTAGGAGCTAAATATCTGAATAACAAATGTATGGCTTCCCTATATCAATTATTCTTAGGACCCTGAGAGTGAGTTGTAGCAAAAGGGCTCCCTTTTTGGGGAACTATCCCAACCTGTTGAGATTGAATATAGTTGTATTGAGTGAGCCAGCCTCATCCCAGATCAAGGGAAGAGTTGAAGGTTGGTGGCCATGCCCAAACTACACAAAAATCACACAAGAGAAGAAGGTATGATTCAATTAAGATCTGTAGTAGTAAAAGGAATATTTATAAGAATGAAATCATGGTTCCATAGATTAAGACAAATGTGTTAGAACTATATTTACTTCAATATAGCAAGATTCCATGTTTTCATCAGTTTGGGTATCCACTCCCACTCCCCTCTACTCCACTCAGAGATAGCAGAACATCTCTACTGAGTGGTTTAACAGAAGTTTACTAACACTTGACAATATTCAGTGATCTTTGCATACCTTTATAAGTGGTGATGAACAAAAAGTTTCCTCCTTAGATGAGATGTTCTGAGAAACATTCTTCCCTGCCTCATGCTCTCTTTTGTCCTAGAGATCTCATAGATGGTGATTTCTTAATCTGTGAAGAGAGGAAATCAGATCCATTGATACATCACAATTTCCACTTTCAGATTTTGACCCTTAAGTACAATTTTGCAAATCACTGAAGAAAATAATAGATTATTAAAGGTCCAGCAAATGATCAAGATATTCCCAAGATGATTTTGATTGGAAAAAAATTAGCATGCTGGCATAGAATTGCAAACCTTTCATAAAGAACTCAGAACAATGAAAGTCACTTAGAATCCAGAACAGCTATGAAGAGAATCATATCCATTGTAGCCATTCCATACCTTCCACATGGAGGAAGGGATCTTTAGTTCTTTAGTTTTTTGGAGATGGTGCCAGCAGGGCATGTTCCTTGTGGGAAAGACTTCCAGGATAGGCAGGTAATAGACTGCTGTTAAAGGATCAGGGCATCTAAGTTCCAAACAGCACATCATCAAAGATTAGTCACAAGATACATTTAGGGTTATAAGAACCCGTGAAATGGAAAGGATGCAATTTTAACTGGTTGAGAAAATTCTCACAACAGGAAGACTCAATAGATCCACCGATGTATCATTGTGGATAGAGACATTAGACTTTGAAATCTGCATATCACTAATTTGATGGGACTGAAAGAAAGCAATGGTTAATCAAAAAGCAAAGCATATAAGAGTTAGAAAATATCCTAATGATTATCTAGTCCAGGATTTCATAACCAGGTGGGTAGAACTCTGGAGGTGAGGGGGTGGAGCCCATGGATTTATTTCAGAGAGTTCAAAATCTGAATGAAGAAAAAAAATACACCTTTATTTTCACTAACTTTTAACAGAAATTTAACATTTACCTCAATTATGAATGCAGACAACAATTGTTATTCTGAAAAGGGGTCTACCTATAGGCTTCCTCAGACTGCAAAAGGGGAGAATCCCACACAAAGCTTAAGTATCTTTAATCTTAAAACTGCTCTCTCATTTTTCAGGTGAAAAAACCAAACAACAGAGTCAGACAAAAATGACTTAGTCAAGGTCACAGAGATGGTATAAACTGCTGAATCAAAATAAAAGAGTTATTGTGAGCTATTTGTTCTGAGTGAGACAGAAGGAAGTAGGACTATCCTCCAAGTTTTCTTCTTCAATCTGGTATAAGTTTCAGTGTGTTCTTTCTCCTATTTTTCTGGAAAAAAATCAAGAAGTATCCTTATCTTCACTCCATCCCCTCCCACCAAAATTCTCTTCACCTTTCAGACATATTGCCTAAGGAATCTCTTCTAAGCACCATCTTTTTGTGAGAAGAGACAATGGGTGACACTGAAGGAGACAGCTGAAGTTATGAAGTAAAAATATGAAAGACGATGGGAGCAATTATATATGGAATTAACTTACTGTTGTTTCTAGAGCAAAAAAAAATCCAAAAAGAAATTATAATAGGGATAGAATTAACATATTTGCTCTTAAAATTTCAGAATGTAGTGAAACTAGTTTTAGTTATGCTATGAATAATAGAACTCCAAAATGAAGTTAGCTCAAGTAATGGAAACCACTGTTGGGATAAGGGGGTATAGCATTAAGTAATAGATAGAAAGCTGGCCTCAGGATTGTACCATGAGTAGTTCCCTGCACCAATGAAATGACAGACTCAGATCTTCCTCCATACTAATATAAGACAAAAGGAAGCCTCAGAAGATGGATTTCTGCCACTATTTATAAAATGAAAGATGGACTAGACTCGTGTTTGTGAACCTATGGCACATATGCAAAAGGGGGCTGTTCCCTTTCCCCTGCTCCACATGTGCCTGAGGACATTTCTCACATTACCCATCCCTTGGCCCAGGAGCCCATTGGGAGCTCTTCCTCCCTCCCCTGTCTGGGGTAAGGTTGGGGCTCACATGCAGCATGAGGGTTGCAGTTTGGGTGCTCAGTCTCTAAAAAATTTGCCATCACTGAACTAGACCATAGATTACAGGTTAGGTCCAAAATTCTATGACTGTATGCTTTTCTTTCATTAAATTCAATGGCTACCCTCCTTAGAGATGAGAAAATCTTATTGGTAGCAAAGATTTTTCTAGAAAAACATTTGATTCTCATGGATTTAACATAAAATTGTGTTCCTCAGCTATTTTATGCCAAATGAAATTTTATGCACATCCAAGCATAACTAAAAGCCAAGCATATGTCTTATACTGTGAAATGCTGCTGTATTGCAAAAAAAAAAAAAAATCCAAAAACAACCCAAACCCATAAACACACTCCTTTCTCCCCCACCAGCAAAATGGTCCACAGAAGCATTTTAGAATTTAACTAAAAACATCTTTAAAACTATTGAGTTTGGAGCCATAGATTATTGTAATAGCAATATTAGTTCATTGAGATCACATTTAAATGCTTTACAAAATGACTTCCTTAAAATAACCTTATATTGATGTAGTATTATTATTATTCCCATTTTATTTACAAGAAAACAGAGGTTCAAAGAGATTAATTAATATGCCTAAAATGATATAACTAGTAAGGAGCAGAACAGAAATTTGAACCCATGTCATGTATATTCTAGGATTCTTTCAATTTAAAAGGCATTAGCTGCTTTGGTGATATTTTATAAAATAACTGATTTTTTTTGTCAATTATTTGAAATCTTAAGACTTAAGGCCCTAGGTAGAAGAAATGTTCTTATAAAACAGTCACTTAATCTTAATCTCTATGGAAGATGTCAGTGCATCACAGCTGAAATAAGTCTCCTGATTCAATAGACTAAGGGGTGGGGTCTTCTTTTGACTTCTGTGCATAGTTCCCAATATAACTCTGAACATTCTTATCAGTGGGTGTCAGACCTATTCATACAAAATAAAAATAGATCCTTGAGTCACGCTGAAAAATTTCATTTGAAAAGTTTCTTCATTTCTATCAGATTAACTAACCAGCATCAGGAATAGGGATACCTGGGTTTTGATCCTGCCTCTGCTAGTACCTGTGGGTCCTTGAACAAGTTACCTAAACTTTGGAGGTATAAATTTCCTCATCTACACAATCATGGGATTTCACTAAATGATTTCTGTGGTCTCTTCCAAAGGAATGAGTCTATGAGGCTAGAATCATGAATGTCATAGTGCTATAAGAATCTCATTCATTTTCTTGTTTCTAATAAAGACTGAAAGCAAACCATCTCTGGAAAGTCAATGATCAATCTTTTCTAATAAAATTCTTCAAAGTGATGTCAGAACTTCTCTAATAATTCTAGCTAACATTCCAGTTAACATTAATCTTGGGTTTAAAATTGAATTTCCTGATAAATGATACTTAATTTTCCCACCGAGGATGATTGTGGTGATCCCTTCTTCCAGCATCTATACATTGGACAAAATGGCTAGATTAGACATTAACTTGGGAGGAATGTTAACTGGGATGTATTGAAAGTGAAGTTATGGTATCTCTTCAAAGACTGTTTATAGAAAAGATTAGAAAGCTACTTTCTGGAGCAGAACCAGGAGAACATTGTACACAGAGACACATCCACTATGGTAAAATCAAATGTAATGGACTTCTCTACTGGCAGCAATGCAATGATCCAGGACAATTCTGAGGGACTTATGAGAAAGAACACCATCCACATCCAGAGGAAGAACTGTGGGAGCAGAAACACAGAAGAAAAACATAGGATAGATCATATGGTTTGATGGGGATATTGTTGGGGTTTTGGCATTAAAAGATCACTATTGCAAATATGAATAACATGGAAATAGGTTTTGAACAAAGATACATGTATAACCCAGTGGAACTGCTTGTTAGCTTCAGGAGGGGGGAGAAAAACAGGAGGGAATCATGAGTCATGTAACCATGGAAAATTTTTCTATATAAAAAAAGAAAGCTAGTTTCTTGGGAAGGTTTGTCTGTTGTCATTAGAGGAAGGAGAGAGTTGAATTTCTTGGATCATTTTAGAATTTATGATTCTAAATTAGGGTTATTGGCTTCTGACAGTCTACTGAAGACAACAGACCCTTTCTTAGAATGTCATTCATAAATTTGTGAAATAAAATATCAGGATTACAAAGGCAACCAAATGTTACTGAAAATAAGCTTTCTTCCTACCCCCATCCAAGCTCACAGACTCCCTCCTATTTGTGGACTACAGGCTAAGAATATCTGTTCTAGACTCAACTCTTTCTAAGTGTAAAGGATCTTAAAGATGCTAATGGAGCAGCAAAAGTTTTTTAAAAAAATGAACCCTTACCTTCTTAGGATGAATCCTAAGTATCAGTTCCAAGGCAGAAGAGTAGTAAGGGTTAGGCAATGGGGTTAAATGACTTGCCTATGATCACACAGCTTGGTCATGTCTGAAGTCACATTTGAGCCCAGGACCTCTTGACCTTAAGCCTGGCTCTCTATCCACTGAGCCACCCACTGCCTCACAAGTAATTTTTAAAGAGTTTTCAAAGAAAATATTAAATATCTGCCTTCCTGCATGATTTCTCTATAATTTTTATTAGAGACAGAAGAATGGACAAAAGGGATCCCTTGTATTCCATTGAGACTTATTCTAGACTCATTGATTCTATCAGTAAGTCTGAGATAGGTAGAGGCATTTGTTCCATTTTGGATTTGTCAGAATTCTATTTCACTTCCCTGAGGATTTTGTTGCTGCCTTGGCTACTAGAAAGGCTATGCTAATTAACTCACCTATGGTTCTACTTGCTATGCCTGTAATTTTCCAAATCAAAAGACTCCTCCTTGGTCACCAGTTCTCAATGTGTTGTCTCTGACTGTTAGACTCTAAGTTCCTTCAGGACACTGGCTATCTTTGCTTCTGTATTTGTACCTACAGTGTTTAGTATAACAGGATTTGGGCACATGTCCAAATCATCTGCAATGGAGACTCCCACATGGGAGGCACTAGGGCTTTGATTCTCAGAGAAAACATTCTGCACTAGCCTTCTATAGCGGGTTTCGGATCAGCCTCTTTCCATGAGTTGCATGGTCAGAACTGCCTGCATCATATATATATATATATATATATATATATATATATATATATATATATATATATATATATATATATATATATATATATATATATAACTCTTCTCTATGGTCTCAAGAAATGGGTATGGGGTTTAGTTTTATTTCCTTTGTCTTTTTTTAGGTCTAGGTGTAGGTGGTGTTGTACCATATGTACTATGAGTACATTGGATCCCGAGTTTCTAGGTCAGAATTGGCAACTAAGCCAATAGGAAAGCTCTGAGAAGCCAGGGTCCTGGGAAGCCAGCCCAGGGGGCCTTTGGACATGGAACTTGATGGGAGTAATGATAATTAAGAACCAAGTTAAACTTGTGAACTTATTCCTCCTCCCTTCCCCAAGACCCCAAACTGTAGGGGGTATTTATGATACCTCAGGTAATGGGGAGAAATATTAGTATGTTTTTTCTTCCTATGTAAACATTCCTTTAAAAAATTTAATTTAACTGTTAAGTGGTTAAATGGAACAGGGGCACTTGGACCCCTTTAAATGAGAGAATACAATAAGCAGACCCTAGAGTCAATTGTAGATATGAGATGTCCCCCAAACCCCAGGGAACCCTGGGAGAGAAGTAAAATATAACATTTGATCTGTAGGCATTTTGGTTCAGAGTAGTTATTGTTATATTAGCATAATAGTAAGAAGTAACTATAGCTAGTATTCTTATATCAATTTAAGGTTTTTCAAAACACTTTACATACCTTATCTCCTATAATCCTTTGAACTACTACATGAAGTAGGTATTAGTATCCCCATTTTACAGGTGAAGAAATTAAGACTGAGTGGCCAAGTTTTTAGGGTCACACAACTAGTAAATGTTTAAGGAAGGATTTGAATTAAAGTTTTCCTGGATTCAAATCTAGTACTCTATCCATTATACTGTCTTTATTACCTAGGTGGTAGATACCTAATTCTATGGTTTATAGGCAGTGTTGTGTTCCCTGGAAGGCCAGAACCCCTGTCAAACAGGGCTGATCCTTCACTAACCCAAAGGTAAGCAATGGTAGACAAGATGGATTTATGCCACTGCTTTGGGGACTAAGCTTTTTTTCCCCAAACCACAGATGAGAAGGTAAATCCATCAAGACATGAGAATCTCCACCATGACTATAGGGAATTTTCTAGGGTAGGACTAGAGCAGACACTTCGAGAACTCCCCATGTTCTTGGAGGCCATGCTACATGACAGCCTCAGATAATCTGAAATTACCTTGAAATTTGGGATTGCAGGATTGGGAAATGGTAGTAGGTGCCTATCACTGGTGTTCACATTAAATATGGGGGATTCTAAGTGTCCTAAAGGCTCTTGGCTATAATTAATATACCAACAAAAATGATGGAATACATAAGAAAATGGCTCAACCCATGAGATACGTTTGAAAATTATGATCTTAGATTCATGTACACTTTCAGTAGGAAAGGGCCATAGCAATGTTCAGGTAATAGGAATCATTAATTATCTTTTGGTGGAGGGGCAGTGGGACAGTGTTTGTACGTGTCCTTGTGTGTGAGAGGGGTGGTTTGGAGGAAGTGAGATGCAACATGGCTATTTTATGCTTGTGATTTGTTTTTTACATCATATATAATTGTGTTTTCATGTATGTGCCCCCTGGGGCTTGTTAAGACAAAGGACCCAATTTAAAGACTATTTAAAATATAAAATAAAAAACCACAAACAAATGAAGGAAGTTCATACAAATGACAATGTTGGGTACCTAGGGACAAGAATTCTCAGCCTGTTGACTAAAAGCATCATGAAGCCCACTCTCAAAGAAAAGGCAGTGTGGTAAAAGAGACTGAAAGAAGAGTCAGAAAATTCAGTGTCAGACGTTGAGGAAAATGGAAAAGCAACAGCAACTGGGAGCTTGAGGCTGTGGGGGCACACAGATGCTAGATGTTCCTGATACCTTTCCTTATGCCCATTTAAGGGCAGCAGGAAATAAGCTCAAGACTGGAACTGCATCTTGGAGCTTGGGGACTAGACTCAAGAAAGGAGATGTAAAATGTATGCTGAGTGTTTTGGAGTATATGAGTCAGTGGGTGGAGGGAGAGAACTATATTTCTGAGTGGGTGTCAGCTTAGCAAAAGAGCATTCAGTAGATGCTGGGGGGAAGGGTAAGAAAAAGAAGAGATAGGGAAAAGGGAAAGAGAAAGAGGGAGGAGAAAAGAGAGGGGAGAGAGAGAGGAAGAGAGAAAGAAGAGGAAGAGAGAAGGAAGATGGAAAGAGAGAAAGGAAAAAAGTGAGGAGAAAAGTAGAGAGGGGATGGGAGGAGAGAGAGATAGAAGAAAAAAAGAAGTTGATGGGGGAATAGGAAGACAAAGGTGAAGGAACTTAAAAGCAAGAACAGAGGGAGGCATGAATGATCCTAAATGACAACTTTTTGATATTGTTTAAAGGGGAGTTTTTTTTTTTAATTTTTATTAAAAAAAAAAAACAAACCCTTACCTTCCGTCTTGGAGTTAATACTGTGTATTGGCTCCAAGGCAGAAGAGTGGTAAGGGCTAGGCAATGGGGGTCAAGTGACTTGCCCAGGGTCACACAGCTAGGAAGTGGCTGAGGCCGGATTTGAAGCTAGGACCTCCCGTCTCTAGGCCTGGTTCTCAATCCACTGAGCTACCCAGCTGCCCCCAGAGTTTTTTTTTTTAATGAGATAAATCAGAATACTGGCTTCAAGGAGCTTGCAACCTCACAAGGACTATACAAAACTGAATTTGGAGTTAGAAAAAGTATTAAAGATTGAAGGAAGTGGGAAATGTGGAACCACTGAGAACCTGAGCCCATGTGGGATATTCCTGGCATCATTTACTGGTTGTAGGAAGTAAGCTTAAAGCTGGAACTGCTCATCTTGAAGAAGCTTGGGGGTTAGCTAAACACTGTAAGAGTAATAACATCAATCTCTATAACCAACAACCTTACATGAGTAGTCATAAGTCAGTGACAACAGAACGGGCTTTGAGTTCTGAGTGAGAAACTCACCACTGAGCAAGAGAGATCAGGGAAGGCTTCTTGGAGAAGAAAACATCTGAGATGGAGTTAAAAAATGAGTAGGAATCCAACAGAGGGGAGGATCATGGCTTTTGAGTAACATTGAAGAGTATTAATGTATGGGAAAGCGTATTAGAGAATTATAATAGGGCAGAGGGGAGAATAAGCTGGAAAGGTGAGAGTGGTATCCAATCATGGAGAACCTTGTATGCCAGGTAGAGAAATTTAAACTTCATTTGGCAGGTAATATTGAACCATTAACAATTGATTAACCCAGTAGTGATGCAATTATATATATAGGAAAGATCATTATTATTTACAAGTGCTGGAATGACCATAAATAACACCACATTTATAAAACACTTTATAGTTTATAATGTTTTATATATGGAATGCTATCATGGCTATCCCTCTTGCAAGGGTCGCCAAGAAGAATAAGAATTACCTGTGGATTCCAGCAGAAATTTCCCAGTACCTTCCTCTCTAGCCTTGTCCCGTCCTTAAGGGAGATTCAATGTTTGGGAGCAAGAAGCAAGAGGAATGGGAGGAATCAGCAAAAGATGAGGAAGGTAGCACCATGGAGAGCAGATGCTAAGGTGGGATGGAAGATGTAGGAATCACATTGAGGGCTAAAATCCCACTAATGACTATCTGGGCTGGAGACAGAGACTGGTAGATCATTATTCCTCCTCTCCCTTTTGACTCTTTCCCTCAAGAGAATTATTGAACTCTCCCTGAACTTGATATTTCCCTTGAGACTTGGGAGATTTTTAAACTTTGCAGGTTAAAAAAAAAGTCTTTGTTTTTTTTTTTAGTAGCTCCCAAATATAGTAAAGGTGAACAGAATTGCTAAACCGTTTGGACACCTAGTGTTTATATAGTACCTACTATGTGCCAGGCCCTGTGCTAAATCCTTTTAACAAATATTATTTCACTTTTGACAATCCTGAGAACAAAATCCCTAAGAGATAGTTGCTATTATTATCCCATTTTAAAACTGAGGAAACTGAAGTAAATAGTGGTTAAATGACTTGTCCAGGGTCACACAGCAAGTAAGTGAACTCAGTTCTTTCAGGCTCAGCATTATATTGTACCACCTCTGCATCTGTTGTTTGAGAGAAGATGGGGAGGAGGAATAGTTTAGGAAAGACCTGGAATGGGATATGAGGTTGGGGAGGGAGAGAGTTATTAGTATCCCTATTTTACAGATAATCAGATGAGTGTTTGCAGACAAGTCATTAGACCTCCTCCAGGTAGAGCTTTCTCAACAGTACAATGAAAGGGTTGACATCCATGGAACTAAAGAGAATACTGAATATCCCAGGGTCCATGGCCATGAAAATTCAATGGAAAAAAACCCCCTAGAAAATTCTATCATTGCTTTCATGATTATGTAGGTTCTAGGACTAAGTTCTATGATTTGTCATAGTCTTCAGCTAAGTGACATGTTCTCAGACTCAAGTCTCACCTTAAGTCCAATCATTACTTCCTTCTTGCCTTTACTAGAAACACTACTACTCTCAAAGCAGAATTGCAGTAACTCAAAAGAAACACAAGATGAAGAATTTTAGACTTCTCCATTCTAAATCACTCATATGGGCTATTTGTGCCCAACTTGTAGTAGAGTAGAGCTTTCTAAGCTCCTATTAGTCTGATCATCCAGTGAGAGACATCATACGTTGAACCTAACATAGTGATGTCATTGTGGTCCCCCTTAAGTACAATGGACAACAACCAACCAACCAACCAACCAAACAAACAAACTTCTCCTAAGATGTCCTTTGAATTCCTATCATTTGTACCCAATGGGGCCCAAAGTAAGATGGACTGACTACAAGGGCTTGCTGGGGAAACTGCTGGGATTTTCTGGCTTCTTGGGGGAGTCAGGCAGCCACTGAAGCTGCTTAGGGCTCATATATTTTAATCTCATCATTCAGGTATACAGATCGAAGACAAAGGGTTATACACCAAAATTCCAACAGATTTACAAAATAAGTATAAAAGGGCTTAATGATCATTGGGAGATTGTTTATTTGCACTGGACCTCAGTTTTTCATCTCTGTAATGAGGTTAGGGTAGATAATAATTTCTGATATTTCACATAGCACTTTAATTTTCATAATGACACCAAAACTAAGTGATATTATTATTCCTATATTATAGATGAGGCTAAAAGAAAGTGATTGACCTACACTAGGCCAATTAAATATCTATAATATGTCAGGCATTGTGCTAAAAGTCCTGGGAATACAAATATGAAATAAATAGGCAGGTACTGTCCTCAAGGAGTTTCCAATTGAATGGGAGAAGACAAAATGCAAACGGCCACATATATAGCAAGTGTCTGACATAGGATTCAAACCCAGGTTATCCTGACTCTAACTCCAGGATCATCTACTATATCACACTGCTCTTTAAATAATCCCAAAGGCCCCTTGCAGCTGGCAATCTTTATAGTCTTAAGAGTCTGAGTCAGGAAGGTCTACCTCTAATCCCACTCAAAGGAAAAGAATGGAAAGGGAGACAATGACCTATTATCTGTGGAGCACAATATTAGGTACTATCATTGTTCAGTGGTTTTCAGTCTTGTCCTACTCTTTGTGAACCCATTTGGGGTTTTCTTGGCAGATACTGAAGTGGTTTGCCATTTCCTTCTCCAATTCATTTTAAAGATGAGGAAACTGAGGCAAACTGGGGTAAGTGACTTGTCTGGGGTCAGTGTCTGAGGCCAGATTTGAAGTTAGCAAGATAAGTCTTCCTGCCTCCTGGCTCAGTGCTCTACACACTGAAAAAGATATAAATTTTGGATGAGTCATAGTACCTGCCTTTTAGAAACTTAATGGTCCTCCAGTGAGATAAAGGGAAGTCAAAGATGATAAATGCTTAAATTGGAGAAAAGTATGAGTTCATATTACTAAGGGCAGATTAATTCAGTGGTTGATTGTGGGTTATAGTTCCTCTCTTAATATGTTTTAAAACCAACCACTTCTCATCAAATAATCATACATTTCTGATCTGTGATCCCTATTACCCACTTGAATGGGGTATATATGTGAGATATCTAAGCTGTGTAATATCTTTTTGCTTCCGTAAATCCCAATCGTGAACCATCTTCTCTTCTCATCAAATCAAAAGAGCCTGCTGGGAAAGAAAATAAAGCTCCCCTGTAAGAAAAACCTGAGCTATTCTCTCTCAAGAGTACACAAAGCAGATGTTCCATTCCCTCCTTACTCTTCTGCCCCCCTCATTTCATTCTTGTTCAGAAAACCGGCAGTCAGGAGGACCCACTCCCTTGAGGATAGCTCCAAGCGGGAAACTGCATCAAATGAAAGAGCCAGTTCTGCTCCCCTCTCTCAGCAAGCTTATCATTTTAAATACCCCCCCCCAAAGCTGGGGGTATATTCATATGATGTGAGAGTGATGGTAAATCTTTAACAACTGGCTCTCTGGGGGGGAAAACTATGCAAATGACACACTTTTAAATTTAATCTCCATTAAGTCTTTTTCTATCACTTTCTTAAGTCTAGACAATCAACAAAGCAAAAAAATCAAGTCCTGATTGCAGTGTTTGCCAGTTTCCAAGGTATAAAAGGAGCAACTAAGTGGTACAGTGGGTAGTGTGGAGTCATGAAGACTCATCTTCTTGAGTTCAAGCTACGTGACTGTGGGCAAGTCTGTTGACCCAGTTTGTCTCAGTCTCCTCATCTGTAAAATGAACTGGAGAAGGAAATGGCAAACTGCTCCAATATCTTTTCCAAGAAAGTCCCAGATGGGGTCACAAAGAATATGAAATGACTGAACAACAACAAAAGTTGCAAGTGTTCACTGTGAAAAATCTTATAGGTGGCTCAGAGTTGAGCAGACTCTAACACAGCTCTGTTTTCTTCTTGTATGTATGTGTATATATATATATGTATATATATATATGTATATATATATATTTATTAGATTTATTATTTCATTAATACAGGGAACTCCTTAGTGAGTTAACTCCTTCTGCTAAAGCAGATTGGCATATGCTTTGCAATTTATAATCTTAGAAGCTGAGCTATTGAGCAGTTAAATTGCCTAGTATGAATGCATTGGAGACAAGATCTGAACTCAGGTCTTACTGATTCTATTGTTGGTTTTGTTTACTCTTTGTCAACTACGTTGCCAGTACAATGTGAATTTCTCTTAAGATTTCATTTTGAGAGCTTTAAGTAAGAATCTGATGAGAGACTGGCGAGGGGAGGTAAACCTAATTTTTTCTATAGGCATCCAATAAATATCCCGTTAAGTTCAATGTTTACTATGGGGTGGTTTCCAGGGAAAATTTTGGAATGAAAAAATAACCCTTAGGATATGTGTACAATAGATAAGACTGTTGAGTGCAGGGTAATATACAAATCAGTTTTGTTTTGGGTTTTTTTTTAGGGCTTACAGATCTCATTTAATCATCAGAAGACTAGTTAAAAGGTAATCATCAACATCATATGGAATGATTGGGGGCAGCTAGGTGGCTCAGTTGATTGAGAGTCAGGTCTAGAGAAGGGAAGACCTGGGTTCAAATCTGGCCTCAGATATGCCTAGCTGTATGATACTGGACAAGTCACTTAATCTCCATTAACCTAACCCTTACCATCTTTTTGCCTTGGTACCAATACATAGTATTCATTCTAAGATGGAAGGTAAGGATTAAAAAAAATACTATTGTCATTATTATTATTAATGTAGTGTCAGAGGCAATAGTATTGGTAGTAGTAGTAATAGTAGTAGTAGTAGTAGTAGTAGTAGTAGTAGTAATAATAGTAGTAGTAGTAGTAGTAGTAGTAGTAGTAGTAGTAGTAGTAATAGTAGTAGTAGTAGTAGTAGTAGTAGTAGTAGTAGTAATTTTCATGAGTTCAAATCCTGCCCTAGACACTTACTAGCTGTGTGACTGTGGGCAAGTCACTTAACCTTGTTTGCCTTAATTTCTCATCTATAAAATGAGCTGGAGAAAGAAATGGCAAACCACCACAATATTTTTGCCCCCCAAAAAATCCCAAATGAAGTAAAGAAGAGTTGTAGTAGTAGTAGTAGTAGTAGTAGTAGTAGTAGTAGTAGTAGTAGTAGTAGTAGTAGTAGTAGTAGTAGTAGCAGCAGCAGCAGCAGCAGCAGCAGCAGCAGCAGCGGCAGTAGTAGTAGTAGTAGTAATTTTTCAGTGAACCATGAGATTATTTCCTAAGGCAAAGGGGGAATGTCAAGAACACTGGTAGAGGAAATGTTTATAATGAAATAATAGATTTATGAATTTGAAAGTAATTGTAGTTCAAAATTTGCATTTCCAGTGTCTGGTTTTCTGTATTTCTGTTATCCAAAGCAGCCCAGGATAGATCTGATAGAATAACTAAGTGACATCTGGTCCATGTGAAAGTCCCCCTCTATCTTGCTGATGTTCCCAGAGCTGCTGTAGACAGCTGAAGCAATTAGAGTCACCTTCAATTCATCAGGAAAGTGACATTTTTAATCTTGTAGACTATTTAGCAAATTACTCCTGCAGAACAATAAACCATACCCTTATGCCCTGAAATAATGAAAAAAATACCAGACAACCTTAAAATGCCAAGCACATCTAATAGGGACCTATTCATCAGGCAGAAACTGAATAAATCGTAATAATTCACATTAGTAGTAGTAATGGAAAGCACTTAGTATGTGCTCCTCTTTACAAAGTACCTTCCTTACCACAAACCCATAGGGCAACAAAGTACAGGTATTCTTATTTTACAAATGGAGAAACTGAGTTTCAGACATGTTAAGAAGATTTTCTAGGTTCAAAAAAGCAAGTATTGGAGACATTTTCAAACTCAATGCTCTAGTCTTAAAACACAACACTCTTTCCATCTCTCTCACCAAAGTGGCTTATAAATTGGGAAATCCATAAACATTTGATCTAGTTTTCTAAAAATTACAATATTTGTTTGAGATAGCTGTCACTTTTCTATTAAAAGACAACTTCAGATGAACTCATCAGCCATCTCAATACATGCTTCTACCATGTTGCTTACAGATGGCTGCAACACCAGTCCTACCACATCACTACAATGCTCAAAAAACTTCAAAAACTCTCTATGTATTATAGAATAAAATATATTCTTCTCAGCTTAGTGTTTAAATCCCCTCACCATCAGCCTCCATTCCACCTGGTTTTTAAGATTATTTCCCATTACTCCCCTTCACATATTCCTGAGCTAGTTGGAGTCCTCCAAACCCATTTCATTTCCCCCATACCTCAGGCTTATACAGACTGCCACCTCCATTCCTACAATGTCCTCCCTCTTAGAATCCTGAGCTTTCTTCAAAGCTCAGCCAGAAAGTTGATGGTTAAGGAAGGTTTTTTCTGTTCCACTTGCTTGTTAGTGTGGTCTCTCCTTTTTCAAATAATCATATGTATATATGTGTGTGTATATATAATATAAATATATAAACTATATAATGTAGATATATAATATATCATGTGACATTATATATTATATTTATGGTGTCTTGGTGTAGTTTTCTGGTTTCATAGATGAGAGCTGCTTCTAGATTTTTGAGACAAGCTGTTTATCCATCTGTTTACATATTGTTATCCTATGTATAAATTATAAACATCTTGAAGTCAAGGACTGTTTCCCTGTGCCTTCACATCCATGGGACCTATATAAATCAGAATTGAAAAAATGTCCATTGAAGTTGCTCTATTAGAAGGCACCATGGTAGCAACAACCACCACCAGCATTTATATGATGCTTTAAGATTTGCAAAGCACTTTATAAATCCTATCTTAATTTATTTTTCCCCAAACCTTGGGAAGTAGGTGCTATTATTATAGTAATTTTACAGATGTGAAAGTGTAAGCAAACTGAATTAAGTGATTCACCCTGTATTTCACAGTAAAGAAGTGTCTGAGGTTAGCTTTGAACTTGTGTCTTCCTGGCTTTAGGTCTACTACTTCCTGATCTGTAGCTTCTTCGTAGAATCTTAAAAGAACCTAACTGCTTCTTAGTAGAGAGGAAAGGATTTGCTTTGGAGTCTAGAGAAGGGTTAGCAAACATAGTCCAACTGCCCAAAGTGGCCCACCCACCACCTGTTTTTGTAAGGCCAGGGAGCCAAGAATTTTTGTATTTTTAAAACATCAAAATCATTCTTAGCTCACTTAAAAATAGACTGTGGAACTATCCCCAATTTACTGTCCCTCAGGCTAGAGGTCCTGAGTGTGGATTTGTTACTAACTCATGTGACCCTAAGTAAATCACACATTCCTGGGCTTCAGTGTTTATATCTGTCAAATCAGATGTCCAAAATGTCCTTTTTCACTCTAAATTCTGTAATCTTAGGAACACAACATGTTTTCTACTAAACAACTATAAGCAAGAAATTATAGCAAAAAATCAAACCCCAGGACCCCACATGACAGATCGCATGTGGATGGAGAATCTACTAACATTGAAGGTAAGAAAGGCAAATCATGGATAGACCATTTTTCCTGAAAATTTCTCTGGTAAGAGACTCTTAATGCTCACAGAATAAGTCTGAAATGAATAGTTTATAAAACTGCTTTTTGAAAAAAGAATCCCAATATCCTTTAACAATGCCAAAATGCCACGGGTACCCAAAGATGCAAAGTAGATTTTTCAAAGGATGGCAAATAAAACAAGTGAAATTCTATTTTTGCATCTATTGAATGCCAGGGAGGGGATTCAATCTTCCAATGGAACTACAATCTCATCTACTGCAGACTCCCTCCAAAGGTAAAAAATCCAAACATCTTTATCTTCCCATCTTATGTAATCCATGGACATTTCTTTCCACAAATTGTGTGTGTGTGTGTGTGTGTGTGTGTGTGTTATAAACTAGAAAGTTTGTCCATTGATTTTTCCTTTTTCTTGCTAAATGACCTACCTAATTTTCTGGTCCAACCCAAGCTTTTCATTTTTTTTATGCTGCTTCTAGCACGCAAATATAATCATTGATAGCATGGTTCAATCTTCTTATGCCCATCATCTATCCTTAGACACTTCCTAACTGTGTGACCCTGGGTAAGTCAAATCCCAGGACCCCATATGACATTTAACCCTCATTGCCTAGACCTTACCATTCTTCCACCTTAGAACCAATTGACTCCAAGACAAAATTTTTAAAAAACAATATGGGAGGAGGACTGGAAAGGAGAAGAAAAAAGAATGAATCTATAGTCTTATAAAAAGCTAACATGAAAATTTATTCTCTTGCATAAGCATATTTATTATAATTTATTACATATTTGTAATAAAAATGAATTCTGTCTTTCTAAGGAATGTATTAATAAAGTTATTGAAGAAAGTTTCCCGACAGAGTTTTCTACTGCAAAAGGAGTATTTTATTTTACCATTTCTCTTGAGAAAGTTCAGAGATTTGTATTATATGTTCATTTGAAAGTATATTATTACACATTCAAATAGCTACATAATATGATTTTTCCAAGAAACCCTTAAATTTTTTTGTTAAAAAAAATCATCATTTCTGAATATACCACCTACTGCCTTTATCTGTCACTCTGTACCATCATTGGGAAAGAGAAAGCGGCTACAGAGTACTCTGGGTCATTCTGTTTTTTTTTACTTGTTTCATGGGTCACCATGTCCAATGAGTTCATCACTGAGGCACATGGCCTATTCATGGAATTATACTGGAAGTCTTTTCAGCTTTGCAAAACTGAGACAGCTTCTGTTCTTCTGGCAAAGCCTTCAAGAACACAGAGTAATTTTCATGCCACAACTAGGAATCTTAATGAAGAGTTACCAAATAAACTTAGGATAATTAAAATCTACTTCAGTCAATTTGTTATTGCCTCCATTTATATGACATCAGAGATTCCTTCTGGCTCTCTCATTCTATGATTTCAAAACCCCGGAATGCATTTGAGCCCTGAAAGAAATTCAAGTGGACATGAAATGAAATGAATGAATTTTGATGAAATTTCATAAAAATAACAACAGAAATAAGAGGATGCATTTTCTTTTTTCAGAGTTTTCCCTTTCAGGAATAGACACGAAGGCAATCACACTGCTTGTAACTAAAGATTAAAATTGTAAAATGTAGTTGTCAGTAGAGAAAACAATGCAGTTGAATGACAAAGAAATAAGTGGTGAGAATATTAAATTTGCCAAAAGATGTACACTAGGAGCCTCTATTGGGAGAAATATTTCGCAGATGATTGGGTCACTTAATTCGCCTTTTTAACAATGTTATTTTTATTGTCATGCAAAATACACTTCCATATTGATCATTGTAAGAGCAAATTCATATATAACAAAAACTCCAAATAAAACCCTACATACACTGATGTGAAAGATGACTCCAACAGTTTTTTAATCTCATTTGCCTTCTTGAGAGTTTTTAAAAAATAGTTTCTTCCAAAAAGAAGGAAATAGGGGCCAGCTAGGTAGCACAGTGCATAGAGTACCAGACCTGGGTCTTAAGGATCTGGATTCAAATGTGACCTCAGACAATTCCTAGTTGTGTGACCTAGGCAAATTACTTAATTCCAATTGCCTAGTCCTTGCCATTCTTCTGTCCTAGTAACAGAAGGCAAGGGTTTTAAAAAACAAAGAAATAAAATTTAGTCAAGCTATATGTTTTTGATGGAAAAATATTAAAATGAATTTGTAGAATTTGTTGAAAGAGAAAAAAAAAACAAGAATAAACTATGTGTTCAAGTTCTTGGATGTAACGCCTTAATTTGACAATAATCTTATATATTTGAAATTATAAAATCTGGATGCCATAACAATAAAATCTCCTGTTAGAGGTATTCCATTTTCAGTGTCTCTTAGTACATCTTGTCAATGAAAAGATCATCATTAGGGAAAATTGTGCTAAAGATTGTGAAGATTTTGCATGCTACCACTGGGATTGTTTTGCTGTATGTAACTTTTTGCAGTGAGTATTCAAGTGGTCCAGGAATGTGACATTTGTAGACGTAAGAAAGATGGCCCTCGTATATTTGCTGAGAGTGATCGAATGAGAGAGAGAAGCATGAAGGAGAGTTAAGTGAGACTCAGTGCAATAAGGCAACACACCTCCAGGGGTTTGGAGTTCCTGGAAGAACTTTCTCCTGCATATATGGTCTTGTACTCTTCTAGGGCTTGTGGAATCTGGGAATAGAATTCAGCAGGTGGACCTCCTATGTACTCAGTGCTTGGCATATGTTCTTGTTGAGTTGTTTCAATCTCATTTGACTCTCTGTGCCCCAATTTGGGGTTTTCTAAGCAAGGATGCTAGAATGCTTTTCCATTTTCTTTTCCAGCTCACTTTATGGATGAGCAACTGAGTCAAACAAATTTAAGGGACTTCCTAAGGATCACTTATGCTAGTAAGTTAAGTGTCTGAACATATAGCTTAGCATATTGTAGGCACCTAATCAATTTTTATTGACTCACTGATTGATAATCCTACCTGTGATTGAACTGGTAACAGTCCAGAGGTCTGGGCACAGTTAACATCATTTGGGAATAGTCCAAAAAGACTCTGGACCTTCAGGCTTAGTGGCTGTCATGTGAGTCTTAGAAATGTGAGAGACTCCTTTCAACCCTAGGGTGTGTCCAGCAATGGCTTGGAATATAACATTAACACAATGACTTATTTGAGAAACAATTCAAATTAATCATCCAACCAATTAAAATTAATGTTTAGTAACTTAGGCAAGTATAGCATCCTTCCTTTGTCCAAATGACAGTTTCTGAGCAAATTCACCAAGTGCCTAACATGCTATTCTTCTTCCTATAGGAATCAATTTGTCATATGATATTTAATGTCCTTTATTATTAAGTCCTGCTCATAATAAAAAGGAAAAAAAAATAAATGGGTTCTCACTAAAGCAGGGATTGGAAATCTGCTTGAAAATCAGGAAAAGAGTAGCATTCAAACAGATTCAGTTCAGAGCCACAACTTAGTTGAGGTAATCAGGGCATTGTCCCAGAGTGCCCAAGTTTAGAGGGTGCTGACAATACTTTCAGCCCTTCAGAAGCATATGAAATTAGTACCCGTTGAGTGTGAAAACTGTTTGGACAAATAAAGAGATATGAGATGGCCACTTCTTCCTCCTTATCTCCAATCCAGGTGAGCTCTTCCCTAGTCCCACCTTGCCCTTCTTTATTCTTGGAGTCTCCAAAGCCATGTCCTCCCTAACAGTTTCCTTGAAGTATTTCTTAATCTTTAGCCATGGTAACTAAGACCTCCCTTCCCTCTTTCCCAACTGAATTTGTCTTTAAAAGTTTACTTGCATGTTAGGCTCAGATAAATTTTGGGTTGCTTTGCTTAGGTGCAAAAATTGCTACTTCTGACTCCATCTCAACTGTCTGGCTTTTAGTTGGACCCCTCATCATTATGGTAACCAATAATGCCTAATTTGGTATGCTGCCAAAATAACAGAGAATGCTTTCTTCCTTGCATGATGTCAGCTAACTACATTTCTATCTTCACCTGATGCTCAATGATTCTATCATCATTCAGGAGTCCAGGTACCATATAATAAAGATGTCAGAGGGGCACTTAGTACATGCGAGTTCTGGCTTGTGGTTTTTGTAAGAATTATTATGCTTTGAGTGAAAGGAGCAGAACCAGGAGAACATTGTATACAGAGACTGATACACAGTGGCATAATTGAATGTAATGGATTTCTCTACTAGCAGCAATGCAATGACCCAGGACAATTCTGAGGAACTTATAAGAAAGAACTGTGGGAGCAGAAATGCAGAAGAAAAACATATGATCGATCACAAAGTGTGATAGGGATATGATTAGGGTTTTGATGTTAAAAGGTCACTCTACTGCAAATATGAATAACATGGAAATAGATTTTGAACAATGATACATGTATAACCCAGTGGAACTGCTTGTTGGCTTCAGGAAGGGGGAGAAAAAGGGGAGGGAATCATGAGTCATGTAACCATGGAAAAATATTCTAAATAAAAAAATAAATTAAAAAAAGAATTATTATGTTTCTCAGATATTTCCTAGCTTTGTGACATTGGGAAATGTGATCATTGCCTAGTCCTCATTGCTCTTCTGCTTTGGAAGCAATACACAATCTTGATTATAATATGGGAGGTAAGGGTTTAAAGAAAAAAGAATTACACTCTTGTTTGAGATGAGTGCTTCCTTAATGGAGAGGCCTTTTCCTGTCTTTTTGCTCATTTGACAATTAAAGGATTCTAGAATCTGTAGCAAAATTTTAAATTGAATGCAGAAACTATCACCCTTTTTTCCTTCTTTTCATTTTCAGACCATCCAAGCATTTTCATGATAAAATAAGACAATTTCCTTGAACTATTTTTTGAAACATGTTTTGATTCCATTTAGTTCCAAATTATCTCCCTTTCCCTACTCATTGCGAAGGCATGAAAAAATAGTCTATTACAAATATGTAGTCATGCAAAATAAATCTGTTACCCATGTCTTAGCCCAACTCTTCCCCCTCCAAAAAAACAAACAAAAACAAAACACAAAACAGGAAAACAAAAAAGAGAAAAAAATATGCCCCAATCAGTTCTCTGAGTCTATCAGTTCTATTTCTAGAGAGATAGTATATATATATATATACATATATATATATATATTAAATAACCCTTACTTTCTGTCTTAGTAACAATTCTAAGACATAAGAGCATGGGCTAGGCAAATGAGGTTAATGACTTCCCTAGGGTCACATAACAAGAAAGTATCTGAAGTCAAATTTAAATCCAGGTCCTCCTAGCTCCAGACCTGTCACTCTATCCATTGTGCCACCTCGCTGCTCTGCTCCCTCTAGACTTTAAAATCTTTCTCATTGTCCTATTTGATTTTTCCTTTCTTTGCTTTTCAGTTTTCTAATTTGTTCTAGAATCATCTAAAGTCATGTTTTATCCATTGAGCCACCTAACTGCTTTGAGGCAGAGAGGATGCTTCATCATGAATCATTTAGAATTGTGATGTTATTGTATTAATCAGTTACTAAGTTGTCTTTAAAATCATACTTTATAGACTGTTTTCCTGGTAGATTCACTTTTCTTTGCATTGATTTATGCAAGTCTTCCTTGGTTTCTCTGAAGCCATTCCCTTCATTGTGAAAGAACATTTTTTTCCTTTTTAAAAAATTCTGATCTCTCATTTTAGAATCAATACTAGTACTGGTTCCAAGTCAGAAGAGTGGGAAAGGCGAGGCAACTGGGGTTAAGTGATTTGACCAGCCAGCCACACAGCCAAGAAGTGTCTAAGGCCACATTTGAACACAGTACCAAATGTTTCTAGGTCTGGTTCTCCATCCACTGAGCCACCTAGTTGTCCCATGAAAGAACCATTCTTAAAGTGCAGGTTTAGAAACTTCTGCTCCAAATTCTTTTTTCTCCAGCACCATGACTGCTCTCTCAAACACAAGTGTCTCCTCTTATAGACTGACAGGACGTTCCCTGCCCTCATAGAACAAGCTTCTAATTTTCACTTAAAAAATGGAAAATTAGCAACTTATTACTTCAGTTACACTGAAAGTCTATGAGCTGTGAGGAACTTATTCCATCTGCTCCTCTTCACAGGAGACTATGAAAGAACACAGGCAGGAACTAAATGGTAGTGGCTTTCAATATCTTAATTTCTATGCAGCCCGACAAAGATGGAAAGAACAAATGTGGGTGCCTGAAATCAGTGGACAAGCATGTGGTTATTTAAAACTACATCTGCAATGAGAGTAGCAAAGATAATCCAAGAAGCCTGGTGGAGGATTCAAGAAGCCTGGTGGGGAGGGAGGGAGGGAGAGAGAGAGAGAGACAGAGAGAGAGAGAGAGAGAGACAGAGACAGAGACAGAGAGAGAGAGACAGAGACAGAGAGAGACAGAGACAGAGAGAGACAGAGAGACAGAGAGAGAGAGAGACAGAGAGACAGAGAAGAAATTTGTGTCTTAAAGCTCCATCTACTATTTTTGCTTTCATATTCTATTGAGGTTCTCTTCTTTCTAAGATTTAGAAGGCTTACTCAGCTCTACCGCAATGAGAACTGGAGACAATTAGAACCATAACCAGGATGGCTTTTCCCCAGGGTGTTGAAATTTGGAGGGTGAAATGATTCAGCAGTTTAGGAACAACTGAGCTTAGCACCTATTTCATAAGACTAATTAGTTAAAATAAGAAGCTACCAGATGGTATGCTTCTTCCCTTGTCAGCAAAAGCCCAGGTGATCTCCTCCCTGACCTGGTCTCATCCTCCTTCTCCCCAAGGATAAGCCAGCCTCCTTTCATAGGGGCTTCATGCCACCTCTCCCCTTCTTCATGTGTTCCATTTCTACCCATATTTTAAAGCCTAACTCAGAATCCCCTTCCACCATGAAGCATGTCTGATCCCCATCAGCTGGCAATAACTTTTCTCCTGGGACTTGGCATAACATTGTTTTTTAGCTCTCAAATGTCCTTTCTCTGTAATGACATGTACTATCTATGCTTGGTTCCTATTCTCTTAGATGCTAAGCCCCATACAGACAGGGACTTTGCTTTTTCTAAACTATTATATATAACTTAGAGTGAACACAGTGCTCTATAGAAAGCACTTAACAAAAATAAATCAATACAGATTTATTAAGTGTCTATCATGTGCTAGGTACCATCACAAGTGCTGGAGATACAAAAAGACAAAAAACAGTCCCTGTCCTCAAGGAGCTTACAATCTAATAAGGACAGATAAATGCAAAGAAATATATACAAATAATATATATATATGTATATATGTGATGTGGGAAATAATTAACAGAGGAAAGGCACTAAAATTAATAGAGGTTGGATAAATAAATAATATTGAAAATAGTTAAATTTTTAAAATTTAAATGATATTTTAAAACAACCTAAATTGTGGTATAAGACTCATAATGTAGTCAATTGGAAACATCCCTGGTTCTGGAGTCAGATGACTTGAATTCAAATTCTGCTTTTGATGAACTTTACCAATAGGACCTTGGGTAAGGCACTTAACCTTCCTAGCACTAAATTTTATCATTTGTAAAATTAAAGGTTTGGACCAGCAATCTTTGGAAGTCCCTACCAGCTCTGGTTCTATGTTTTCATATATGTTAAGGACATGAATTCCAGCAAAGAGGTGGGCTGGTTATATCGTGAGACTGAGATGTAACAGATGTAACAGATCTGGCACTTAGCTCCACACATGTGTGTCCAGGGAGGAGAGAGAAAAAGGGAAAGGAGAGAAAATAGAAGAAAGTCAGAGGGATAGAAAGAGCTATCAGTGGAATCATTGTATCATATATATAAAATACCAAAATATAGATCTTAAGGTTGAGGAAGTAACTGCCCATGTGGGTCTTGTGGGAAGACATGGAAAAGAGTTGCACAGGATGAGAAAGCCCCAAAGGGCCATGATTTGTGCTGGCAGAGCATGTCGCTGATAAAATCATGGAGCTACTTACTACAAGTGCTGTGCCAATTCAACTGACTTATTTTGCCTGAACTCAAAAACGCATTTATTTACACAAAGGTCACCTTTAGGAAAAGTATACACTAGGAAATGTTTGTAAAATGCACCCCAGAATAGCCTAGAATGAACATATAAATGGCTCTCCAAATAGAGGGCTAGATTTCATTAATCACTGGAAGTTGTTGAAAGGAAATGTTATTTTATTAAGTAGCTTTTTAGGCAGCAATCAATGGCTCTTTATTTGTCTTAAGTATACTGGTTGGGCAATGACTTTCATTTCTTTCAAAACAAACCATTTTATAGAAAATCTTCTAAGTAATGCTTAGAAAAGGTTTTCATTTTCAGGAACTATAAAGGAACACAGACAGAGAAACAAGGTACAACAATAACTGAGTGACAGCGTGCTCTTTTGGTAACCCTTCCCTTTTTTTTTTTTAAACCTTTACCTTCTGTCTAAAATTGATTCAAAGTATGGGTTGCAAAGCATAAGGGCGAGAGAGGCTGGGTAGTTGGGGTTAAGTTACTTGCCCAGGGTCATACAGGTAGGAAATAGTAGCCCTTACTCTTGCTAATTATAATTCTAATTTCCTATCAAAATTCTCACCCAAGGTGCTAAGCATTATTTGTGATTCATACTGTTGTGGTATAATGGTAACATTTTCTAGTTCAGAATCTAGTAGGGTCCTTAATTTCAGACAATGTACCCCAAAGAAAAGAAAAGAAGTCACTCCCAAGGGAGTCATGATATCATGGTTCTCTAGTCCATGTTGCAAACCAGAAGGCGTTTTTAATTTATTGCTCTGGAATGGAACTAAATCTTTTCCACTCAATACTCACAGCCTCCAATGGAATTGCTATCTCATTGGCACGAATATTCCCTCTAGCGATGTCAAGCAAAACATATATCTACCCATTCTCCATGATTCTTATCAACATCATCTTGTAGGTCAGTTTGCCACAAAAGGTCTCCATCATGTGTGAAAGGTTTCCCTCTCTTTCTCCTGACAATACAAGGATACGGATGGAGTACAGTGAGACTGCCCAGGGGTGACCCCTATCTCTTGCCTTGCCATGTGATATCCATCCTTTTTTCATCCTACAGTTCCTTGAGGGTCTCCTTGACTTATGTCTTTATTCATAGTTCCATATCTGTTATGCTTTGGAATCTTAACACCATCTCCCCAGCACACCTCTCCATTGTCTTCAGAACGACACGCATCCTTCATTATTTTGGAGGCTTGCAGCCATAAAGCTACAATGGTAGAATACTAGTATTAAAAAGATGGGATTTCATTTTCAAGAGAAACCTGGGATCATTAAAGGAGCTTCACAATTTCCCAAAGACAATCCAGCCTGCTCTCTTCCTCCTGTTTACTTCTGAGTCCAATTTTTCTATTTGCACCATCTAGATGTGCATGCTTGGGGAAAAGCAAACATATGTCAATATATACATATATGTACACACAGATACATAGACTTGCCTAGATGCACAGATAACATATATATGCCTATTCCTCGGTGCACACATACAACATACACATGGATATACAAAACATGTACATGCATGTATATATGTGTTTATACATGGCAAGGCTCTATTGGATGTTCATATAACTGCATTTTATACTATGAATAATCGATATTTTTCATCCGCCTATTTTTTATTTCCCTACATGCACCCTTTTGAGGGATCCTGTGTCTCTTCTAGAATGTTTGCCCTTGTTCTGAGGGTTTGAGGCAATCCACACAACATCAACCACAAATAGGAAAATTTAGAGGTCCTCATGATCCACAAGGGATGCTTCTTCAACTCAGACTCTCTGCTGGGTCTCCTCCAAAACAGTGGCAAGCACTTTTGGTGACCCTTCTTTGCTCTGTACTTTGACTCATCTGATATCAATAATTAGAGACCCTGGGACAGCCAGGTGGTTTAATGGACAGTTTGCCAAGTCTAGAGCTGGGAGGTTTGGGGTTCAAATGTGACCGTAGACACTTCCTAGCTGTGTAACCCTGAGCAAGTCTCTTTACCCCAAATGCCTAGCCCTCACTGCTCTTCTGCTTTGAAACCTATACTTAGAATATTGCAATGTAAAAAAAGCGATCGAGACCCTTTAAATCAGTGTTTTGCTCTATCAAACTAAATATTTGACAAATCATCAGCATGCTGAGATACGGCATTCTCTACACATTTGAGGTTTTTATAAGATGGAAAAGCTATAGTCTAGCGAGGAATATTACTTTTGAAAGCCTATGTTTCCCGCTGTTCCCTTTATCAAAGAGCTAGCAATATGTATGAAGATGATCCTCAGATATCTGTCACAGAGATGGAAAATTAAGCATGAAGTTGCTATTACTGTCCTTTGCTTGCTTTTTGTTAGAATTAATACTTTTCCCATCTCTTTTGTATCTTTCCACCTCCAGAGTCTTTGTGAGTTTGTTCCTTTCTCAGTGTTCTCCTAATCATTTCACTTTCTTCAAGGAGCTCCACTGTGCACAGCTGTTTGCACCATCTTCGTTTTCCTTAGTGACTTTTCTGTCACCTATATGAGCATATCCAGAACTGTGTAGTGGCTCTGCTGTATGTGAAGTGGGGTTTTTTTTTTTTTTGTTTATATCAAAAAATATTCATATCTCTTTCAGCGCTTCATGTTTGTTTTCCTCCATCCTCATCCTTGAATGTTTTCAGGCTTTTAATACTCCACTGGATCTCTTACTAAAGCTTTTTTTAAACTCTTTTTTCCCTGTATTGCTTTTCTGATTTATGAAGTGATGCTTCTTATCTGTCGACATCCTGCTCCTAAAATCTTCTAAATACACTTATTTTTAAAATAGTGTTACCCTTGGCTTCCAGATCCCTCTACTTGACAAGCAAGTGAAGTGTTTGCTGACTAAGATTAGATACCTTTATATGGCAATTTATTTTTATCAGTCAAATTTCTATATTAATTTATTGTGATGTGTCTAAATTCTTTCTTTTGTCAGCATGAATCCTACTTTAATCATCAAAAATGTTTAAATAGGTCAAGTTTAAGTGGTCTTGAAGGAGCACTATACTTTTTAATACATTTTATTTCTTTGTATAAATTTAAATTTTTGCTCTAACAAGTCAGAGTTTCATAACTTTATATAGAGTTAATTTGTGAATGACTTCATTAAGTTGCATTTCCAATTTGTTAAAATATAATTTATTTCATTGTTGTGATGTTATGGTACTTACTATGTTTCATATTCAATAATTACCTTTTCAAAAGAAAGTAGTCATGATATTTAGGCATGAGGCTTCTGGGTAGTCTAAAAGTCTTTGGGTGATTTAATTCTTTATTCCCAATCCAGTATTTCCAAAACTTTTCTCACCTTCATCTACTCTTACCTGTCCATCAAAATGATTGAATACCAAAATATATCTTTGTTATTGTTTAGTGATCTTCAGTCATGTCTGATGCTATGACCCCATTTGGGTTTTTCTTGGCAAAGATATTAGAATGGTTTGCCACTTCTTTCTTCAGCTCATTTTAGAGGTGAGGAAACTGGGGCATACAGGGTTAATTGACCTGACCAAGGTCACCCAACTAGTATATGAGTCTGGATTTGAACTCAGGTCTTCCTGACCCTGGACTTGATACAATGTCCTAGCTGCCATATCAAAGTATATATTGTTTTAATTTGGAAGATCTTATTGAGGTCTTAGATTTTGAGTTACCTTTTCATCCTTTGCCAACAGGTACATAAGCTATAATTCTTTTCACAGAGGACTCTTTGCAAACTGTTTTTGATTGTTACAATACTCCATGATTACATGTCCCATAAAATGATTTTTCTTATTGTCTTTGGGTTCAGAAGAACAACTCAATCGATTCCTTAATTTGTTTCTCCAAGTGGATTCTGTGATCCTCCCTTCCATTCAGCTGCAACTTCTTTTGGTTTTGTTTGTGTTGAGAAAGTCAAGATAAGAATGACTCTGTTTCTCAAGGAGTATGTCTATGCATTGGTTAATGAACTAGGACCTTCTATTTAAAGTACCAATAGCTAAGTTAAATCTGTAAGTGGTCTGAAGGCTGTGTGATTCTTAGTACCATCTCCATTCTTCGTCACCATTCTGGAACTATCACTGCAAAATTAGCAACAGAGCATACAAGACTGAGGACCATTTTATAATTTTGTTTAATCGATTGCTATGACCAAAGATTGCATCTCTGGAAAGCCATTCTATTGGGGATGAGTATGACTATTCTTAACTAGGTTGGACCTTGGAAATCTGATTACTTACTATGATTGGTACTGTAATTCAAGCTCTCATCAAATGGTCAAATATGCAAGGGCTTGTGCTATTCTATCTAACATAGCCTTCAAGAACCTAAGTGATCACCAAGACAGTATGAGGAATCATAGTAAAACCCAGTGGATATAACTAATCTCTCTATAAAAGTTATATAGAGAGAACACGACTTAAAGAAATACTCTGCTCCTTTAAATATCTCTGACTCATTCTGTTAATAATTCATTCTAGGGGTAGCTGGGTGGCTTATTGGATTGAAATCCAAGTACAGAGATGAGAGGGTCCTTGATTAAAAAATGACTTCAGACACTTCCTAGCTGTGTGACCCTGGGCAAGTCACTTAACCCCCATTGCCTACCCCTTCCTCCTCTTCTGCCTTAGAACCAGTATATAGTACTGATTCTAAGACAGAAGGTAAGGGTTTAAAAAAATGCATTCCAAATGGGAAATGTATTGTAAAGCAATACAATAATGCATACTCATTATCCCCCTCCTCATTATTAAATTAACAGACTTTAATTATAATAGTTCTTTAAAATTCATCCTTCTTATATTATATTAACTTTTTTGTCAAAACTCATTTCTGGAATGTTAGAACTTTAGTGCTTCATCTTCTTCTCCTACACTTCTCATCCTGACTTTATCTTTATAGCAACATTCTCTTTCTATATTTTCTTCCAACTAATGAAAATAAAGGTTACATTTTCTTCCATGTTTCCCTAATCTCAACTCCTTCTTTTTCCCTAGGAAGCAGGAGAAGCGAGGCAGTCCAGTCACAGAGAATTTCTCTAGCTTCCCCATTGTGGTAGCTCCATGACCTCCTGAACTAGGCTTTTTCTTTTCTTGTTGAGAGCATTCTTTCCAGTAAGATATTCAAGTTGCAAGGAATCTATTCTTGAGCTAAGGCTGCCTATCCCCAATTATTAGCTACAGAGGTGTTTTATAATCCCCTTCTCAAAGAGATCTACTTCAAACTAATTTCAGAAAGAAGGTGGTTGTTGTTTTTTAACTCTAAAGTCATGGTATTTTACAAACATCATTTATGCAAAAAACCTGAACTACATCATAGGCATAGATGCATAGTAATCTCATGACCTTGGGAGATGAGTGTCAGAGATATAGTTCACAATGACATTTAATTTATGAATACTTCCCCATGATCACTGGATTATTTTAGATGAAGAAGGAGAGTCAATGCTAAAATTTGTTGTTCAGGCATTTTACTAATGTCTGACTCTTTGTGATCCCATTCAGGGTTTTCTTGGCAAAATTATGTGAGTGGTTTGCAAATTCTTTCTCCAGTTAATTCTACAGATGAAGACACTGAAGCAAACAGGGTTAAATGACTTGTCCAGGGTCACACAGCTAGTAAGTGTCTGGGGCTGGATTTAGACTCAGGAAGATGGGCCTTTCTGACTCCTGGTCTGATGTTTCATCTAGCTGCCCAACTATATTACTAAAAGAGCCCCAAATGCATCAAACTGCTGAGAAACATGGAATAAAAGTTTTTATATGCCTGTGGCCTGGCATGTTTACAAGAGCCTCTTAAACGTGCCTTGAAATAATTTCTTTGGGAAGCCCTTAAAAAAATCTTTTAAGTTTTTTCCATTATAAGGAGATCCTTAATCCATGTATCCATTGTGATCACATGAAAGAAAAATGGTTTTGGAATCAGAGGTTGCCTCATTTTACAGATAAGATGATTTAGATGGAGATAATTTTGGGAGTAGTAGGGAGATATCCTTGACTCTTAGCACAGAATCTGGCTCTTAGTAAGTATGTGATAAATATTTGCTGGCTTAGAAAAATATAATGCTTCTCGCCCTGCCTTGCCTTGCCAGGGTCCTACAGCTAGCATCCGAGGCAAGATGGAAACTCAGGTCTTCCTGAGTAGACAGCTACTTAGCTAACACTGGGTGCCTACTGTTTACCAGGTACTATGCTAAGAACTGAAATTACAAAGAAAAGGCAGCTCTCCTCCATCTATTCCCAAGTCTGGTCTCTAAGAGCTCCCCTTCCTGGGTAAAGGAGAGATCCTGAAAGGGGGAGAGGTTTAGAGAAAGTAAATAAATACTGAGCATGGACTCAAAGGAAAAGCAGAGAAGGCTCCACTGGCCAATTTTGTGGGCAACAGAGATGGCAAAGCGGAAAGAGTGGATGGTTCAGAATCATAGGAGGAAGGGAAGTTAGGTAAAAATAAAAGTAGGTCTTTCAAATCTAATTGGATGCCAGCATCCATGATTTAATGTAAGGATCTCTACCCCACCCACCCTCACCCCCACTTTCTTTGGAGTCTGAAAGTTCATTACAGAAGGTACGAGGAGACTTTCCCATAGGCATGGAACATAAACTACAAATGTGTAATAGGCAAACTATGTAGGCAAAGGACAGGGCAGGTCTGCTCTGGGTGCTGGATTCTCCTTTCTTTGGTGGCAGGTGTCCTGGTTTTCTACTTTTCTCTCTTTCCATATATTCTCTCTCCTTCCCAACCTCACTCATCCCTTGTATTTCCTCATATCCTCATATCCTAAGGAGAAATTGAAGAGGAAAAACTGTTTCACCTTAATTCCCCTCCACTGCCTCTTTGAACCACAATCCCTACCAGAAATCCCAGGAATAATCTATATCCAACTATTTACTACCTTGGGGAGGGAGGGAGAAAGAAAATCTGAATTCTAAATTGGCAGAAAACAATTGTCAAAAATTGTTTCTACATGTAACTGAAAAAATAAGAATAAAGAGTAAGCAAAGAGGAAAAAAAGAAAGCAATCACTGCCACATGATTTTCATATCATTGAGGGAGTCATTGCCTAGGAAGGCAAAACCCAACAGCTTGAGAGAAGTAAAAGCCTTCACTCTCTTTCTTTTCACTTTTACCCACTCTCTTCCAGAACTGTAGATCTTACTTCCTTAGGAGAAATATTTCTTCCTTTTTTTGGCTCTCCGTTAGAATGTAAACTCATCGAAGGAAAGGACTGGCTCAGTATTTAATGTTTATATTTTCTTTTATTAGAATGTAAGCTCTTTGAGGGCTGGGCAGAAGTGGGAGAGTATCCACAATTTTTATTTCAGTCTGTAGCGTTTAGCACATTGCTTTGCACATTATAAACATACTTTCATTCATTCATTCATTCATTCATGCATTGTTTGCCTCTAACTCTCTGGTTCCCTTTGGACTAGACTGAGCCTAAGAAAAATTGTAGAAGTAGTTGACAAACTGACAAGTGGCCCCTCTCCACTTCTCATCAAGTATTATATAAGAATCTGTAGTCTACTTTCATAGACACTTGAAGGCTCCCACTCAAGTCTATCCTCTCCAAAAATCCCCAAACATTTTGGATTTATAGAGATGAAGATTGAATATGAGATTTCATTGACACTGGAAAATCCAAGAAAGGAAATTTCTTGTCCAGTTTGGCTTCTCTTCAATCTTGAGAGAGTTGCCTAGACCTCTAGCCTCCATCAACATTTTCCAGAAGGCTGTTATAAGTCACAAAATAATTGTAGTGATTAGGTAGCCCAATTACTATTGTTTTAGATAAGGAAATTTGGCCCCAAACAGTTGAAATATCATTTGAAGGTGATGAGATTGGATTGTAAATTCAATGTGAGTCCATATTGTGACACAGCAAATGCCATCTTAGTGCTCATCATTAACAGAGACATGGTGTCCCACAGAAGAAGAGATGGTCCCTTTGGACTCTGCCTTAGCAAGGCAACAACTATAACTCCCTGTTTAGTTCTGGTGTCATCTTTTAGGAAGGATATTGAAAAAGGAGAAAGCTCAGAGAATGGTGATTTGAGATCTTGATGTACAAAGAGCAGTTGAGGGAAATAGAAGTCTTGGCAGCAAAAAAGAAAAGACTTAGAGAAATCATGATAGGCATCCTCTGAGTTTTTGAGGGGTTGTCACATGGCAGAGGGTTTAGACTTGTTATCTTTGGCTCTTTGGAGTAAAAACTCAAAACAACATCTGGAAATTTCAGAGCAGAGAACTTCAGCTTGATGTAAGGAAACATTTCCTAATAATTAGAGCTATTCAGAAGTGAAACAGGCTGCCTGGGGAATTAGAAGGCTCCCTGTTGCTGAAATTTTTCAAGCAAAGGTCATTTGTCAAAGATATTGTAGAGAGGACTCCTGGTCAAACTTGGTGATGGGTTGGAGCAGATGAATTCTGATGTCTTCTCTGGCTCAGAGATTCAGTGATTATGTGACTAGACCTTTGTTACTTCTCTTCTAAGTCCAAGGCTCTCTATCTTGCAATTTAGCTGTCTCATTTGAAACTAACTCAAGATCAGATGCTAATAAATCATAAATAAGCAACCCTAAGGGTTAAGACACTTCTGCATCTCTTACATTTTAGCAGAAGAGGTACCATAAAAAAGCTAAAAGAATATTAATCAAGGAATCTGAAGATCCAGGTTTTAGTTCTAGGTCTTGTTTTATCCTTCCCTCTAATACTTACTTATAGTTAAGCCACTTAATTAACTTTTTTCTTCATTTTTTTCACTTTACACAGGACGGAATACAATATTTGTAAAGCAGAGCACACAGCAGAGTGCCTGGCACAGGAGGCACTATATAAATGCTAGCTATTATCATCATCATCATCATCATCATTATTACTATTATTTATTCTTTTGGACCTCCTTGGGTGGTTGTAAGGATAAAATGAAATCAATAATCAACTGTTAGAGCTGCAACAGGCCTTAGAGATCTTGGACCAGTGTCACAATTCCTAGATGAGGAGTCTTGGATCAGCACCAAAGGGATGGACCCACAGGTTTGTTACATTTTCAGTGGGACCATTTAGACCTCAGAGATCCTTGGATCTTGGATTTCTTATTTTGTTGGCTGTCTAGCCTTAAGAAAGTGATGGATAAAATTTTAATGATGCAGATCAAATTTACAGGCTTATTCTGCATAAATTGCCTTCCATACCCCTAACCCTAAGAGCCCCTGGTTAAATATTTACCAGCACACAACTGCCTTATTATCAATAGACCAGAATCTCCTTCTCCTTCAGGACTAAAATGTTGGAAAGGGGCAGATCTCAAAAGTGCCAGTTTTGTTTCCTAAAACTTTTGTAGAACAGGAAAGTCTAAGGCTCAGAGAATTTGACTTTTCTGAGGTCATACAGTAGTGGTAGTAAATGCAGAACTAGAACCCAGGCTTTCAGGTTCTTTGCTCTATGAAAGCATGTTAAAAGAAAAAAAAGATGTGACTAGAGGCATCTAGGTGACTCAGTGGATTCAGAGCCACACTTTGAGATGGGAGATTCTGGGTTCAAATATGGCCTTAGACATTTCCCAATTGTGTGACCCTGGACAAGTCACTTAACTCCCATTGCCTAGCCTTTACTGCTCTTCTGCCTTAGCACCAATACATAGTATTGATTCTAAGACAGAAGGAAAGGGTTTTTAAAAATGTGACTATATACACATAAACATATGTATATATATATATATTTATGCATACACAAACATGTTATACAGATACACATCATTTATAAATATTTGCAAATATAAGTTATAAATGTCCATATACATGATATTTGAAGTTATAGCTATCTATATGTATGTGTATATGCAAATTTATAAACATAAAAATATTCAAGTTATCATCAACCCAAATGAATGAGTTTCAGCATTCAACACAGATCAGTGGAGAACACACGTTAGTAGCACTCAAAAAGTTAGTCATGAGAGACTGATCCACATCACTAATTTCCTGCTCTTGCCAACATCCACAAAGATCCACCATTTTGAATAAGCTTCCTTCTCATCCATTTGGGATTGAGTTGTTTGGCTGAGTTAGCTCTGTTCCCCAAGCTTACCACAATGCTATAGTTTTCAGGGTAGCTCTCCTGGCTGCATCTCTTTAACTTCACTGAAAGAATTCCCTCTTATTAATCGGACTTTTTATCCAATCCACTCCACTTCAAAAGTATTTGAATGGTTTCTAAGGTGCACCAGATTCTTCAATGACTGACTTTAATGAGAATGACCTTTGGGTAGGCTGAAGGAGGAAATGGGCTGCAGGTGTACTTTTTGTCCATTTCTCTCCATATTTTTAAATTAACTAGTAAAAGAATTATCATTTTTAAAACTGAGTTTTTCCCTTATCTTGGGAACATTTGGGTTCTCACCCTTCTAGTGTGTGTGCGTGTGTGTGTGTGTTTTTAATTCCAAAAGTGCTACACACAAGAATAGCAGGTGCTTGGGTCAAATTTTTAGCTGTGAAAGAAAGCATGGAAAATGAGATAAAGGCCAACAAGAGCAGATTACCTTATACAAAGCCTTCCTTACACATCAGCAAGCCTCACATGTTTTCCATCCTATTTATTTTGCTCCACAAGATAAGGTAAGGGAGGCATGCTGTGGCTAACTCTTGTGTTATAGTTAATTTTAACTCCCATATCAATCTGCCAGAGATGCCTTTTCAAGTTATAAAAAGTATTCCATTATAATTATCAAGTTGGGGAGAATGAGGTCATTGTTCTCATGACACTGTCGAAAGCCAGAACATAACCGAAGGGTACAAACATCTCACACTCCTTATGCAATATACTGAAGAAGAAACATTGAATTCCCTCTACGAGAGGTGACTACTGAAGTGGCAGTTTTCTGGTATGGTGGGAAGAGCCAACTCTGGAGATGTGCTCTCAAGTCCCACCCCTTCCACTTCCTACCTTTGGGACTTTGAGTAACTAATGTTACTTCTCTGGGCTTAAGTTTCCCCATTTGTAAAGCCAGTGAGTTGAAGTAGATGGCCTTTCAAGCCTGGATCTGTGATTCCCCAAAATCCAATCCATGCCAACAACTGTTTCATTTCTACACCATCTCTTGATTATGCCCCCTTCTCTCAGACTACCACCACCTTGATGCAGAACCTTATCTTTTCATGCCTAGATTATTGCAGCAGCTGCTGATGGATCAGCCTGCCTCAAATGTCTCAAGGCTTCAATCTGTCTTCAACTCAGTCTCCAAAGTTATCTTCCTGAAGTGAGGGTTTGACCCTGTCAACTGTAAACCTCAAATTTCCTTAGACTTATAATTGTTGAAAATTTCACCATTGGGATATTTCATACTTGGAAAATTTCTTACTGATAGTCTATTGGAATGGGAACTCCATTGGCATGGGAGGTTCCTTCTCTTCCCTTCTTAAGATTACTTTAGGACAGAAAACCTTTTGCTGAACAATGGAAAGGACTTTGACCTATGCTTAAGCATAGAACAGGAATTTCTTTGAGTCTTGATTGATTTTAGAATTGATACAATGGAGATACTTGGAATAAATCTCCACCCTATTCAGTCCTAATAGGATTGAGTAAGGGCTGCAGCCTAGATCAAAATTTAATTATTCCAATCTCTACCATACTCAAGTTAACAGGATTTAGAAAGGGCTGTAGCAAAGGAGTATAGATTTAATCATTTGAAAATATGACCTTCAACAGACATGTGCAAAAGCCAGAAACCTCTGGGCGGTCCTGGGTTAAGCGAGAGCCTCCATTGACAGGGAAATTGATGAAGAGTGATTGGTAGATGTGAGGACTGAGGGGAGGAACTTGGATGGTGTCCTTAAAGATAGGAGGGTCTGGAGACTGGGAGAGGGTGGGGGATTGAGTTTTTGGGTCGGGGTGGTTCCTGGGCTCTGAGGAAGCTTGCTCTGAAGGAAGCTGAAGGTGGGGGCCTCTGAGACTGTTTCTCCATTTTGGACACGTGAGTGAAAGGGACTGATCTCTTTTCTTTGCCCCAGCTATCTAAGGGCTTGGGCCTTTTGGCCCAGCCTAAACAGAAGGGGTATTTAAGCCCTATTCCCTTCTCTCCCCTTTCTCTCTCTATATATATCTCTAATTCCTTTCTTGCTCCTATTGTAATTAAACTCCAAAAAAGGCTGACGGCTGACTTGAGTTTTTCATTTAGGAATTACATAGCTGATTCCTGGGCGACCTTAAATTAATATATATCAGTCTTTTAAAGTGATTCCCTTGTAACATTGTGGCTGACCACACGGGAGTCTAAAGAATCCTCTCAATAAAACTTTTTCCTTGCCTTTTTACTATACTGTTTCACCACTTAGTCCTTTTTTTAAAAAAAACAAAAACTTGGCTTAAAGACACAGCTGCTAGAACACGTGAGTATAAAAAACTTTTTCTCTTTTCTCCTTAAGTTAAATTGGAATCAGCAGTTTTTTCTTTTTCTTCCCTTTAATCTTAAGGGACAGCTGGGTAGCTCAGCGGATTGAGAGCCAGCCCTAGAGGCAGAAGGTCCTGGGTTCAAATCGGACCTCAGATACTTCCCAGCTGTGTGACTCTGATAGACAGAAAACAGCTGTTTTTAAATCTCAGCAACAGGACTCTAAAGTCCTGGCTGGAAGAACTGTTTCTAAATATCCTTTCCCTTAAGGAACAACTTCCTGGATTAAAAAAAAAAAAAAACCTGTGGAAAGTTTGTTGCTTTGCCCTGCTCCCCACGTGTTTTGTGAAATTACAAAATATACATATAAAAATGAGTACTACATTCTTTGACAATTATATGGCAGCTGAAGAAGTAGGGGCATTGAGGAATGAAGGATACCTCCAAATTTTTATATTAATAGGTACTGTCATTTTTGTACTCCTCAATACTATATTTAGAGATGAAAAAATAAAAAATATTGAGGATAAAATAAAACAAAATGAGGATAAAATAAAACAAAATGAGGATAAAATAAAACAAAATGAGGATAAAATAAAACAAAATGAGGATAAAATAGAAAATATTGAGGATAAAATAGAAAATGTTGAGGATAAAATAGAAAAAAATGAGGATAAAATAGAAAATATTGAGGATAAAATAGAAAATATTGAGGATAAAATAGAAAAAATTGAGGATACAATAGAAAAAAATGAGGATACAATAGAAAAAATTGAGGATAAAATAGGAAATATTGAGAATAGAAAAACTTGAGGATAAAATAGGAAATATTGAAAATAAAATAGGAAATATTGAGGATAAAATGGGAGATATGGAAGATAAAATAGGAAAAATTGAGGATAAAATGCAAGCCCAATTAGAAGATCTAAAATGTTTCTTACAGGATCAATGGGCAAACACCCACTCTACCAGAAACAGACCTGTTTCTGAACCTTTGAATGAGGAAATTTCCTTCCCTGAAATAGAGATGGAAAACACCTTCCCTATAGCCCAGTTAACAGACTGCTTCTCTCGTGCAGTGCAAATCTTGTCTGAATTTAATCCCCAAAACCCTTCCCCTGCAATCCCAGCTTCTCATGTTCCTTCTCCTACAGAAAACCAAATTCCAATGCAAGGGAGATCTTGTCCTCCTAGAGAAACCTGTCCTTGTCAAACTGACCCACAGGTGCAAAATTCAACTAGAGGCCTGTTTCCTCTAAGAGAAGTACCTGAAATAGGACGAAATGGGGATGTGGTGACTTTAAGACATAGGATACCGTTTACTCCCCAAGAAATAAATGAATTTACACGAAATATCCCCACATATGAACAAGATCCTTTTCTAGTAACAAAAAAGATGGGAGACATATTTTTTCAATATAATCCGTCTTACAAGGACGTTGAGAGCTTACTACAGGCTTTTTTAAGTGAACATGAAAAAAATAAAATAATTGCTCATGTCAACAAAACCCGGGGGCGTAATGCAGCACATTGGCCATCTCAGGATCCTGAATGGGACTATAATAATCCTGAGGACTATCTACAACTATACCGTTGTAGAGAGGCCATCCTCACGGCCATGAAGGAATGTGCGGACAGTACAGATAAGTGGATGGAACTGGAAAAAATTAAGCAAAAGGAAAACGAAACACCCTCCAGATTTATGGACAGAATTATCGAGTTTGGGGACAGATACTTAGATTGGGACTTAAATAAAGAGAATAGTTTAAGACAAGTTAGAAGAATCTTTGTAAATAATTGTTGCAAAGTAATTAAAAATTATTTTAAAACACAATGCCCAAGATGGTCAGATATGGACCTTGAAGAATTGCGAAAAACAGCTATATATGTTTTTAAGGGAAACGAAGAAAAGGAGAAAGAGAATAATGATGACATGGAGGAAATGAAGAAAAAAATGAGATGTGTAATAGATAGGATAACTAAATTAGAAAGTGGGCATGATAATGAACCAACGACAATTGCCCCTCTCCAGAAATCCAATTATCAATCCATTACTTGCCACTTCTGTGAGAAGAAGGGCCACAAAATGATGGAATGTAGAACCTTTCTTAAGATGTTTGGAAGGAATACACAGTTTAATAATGGTTTTAGAAATAATAACTATAGAAATTATGATAATGGTTATAGAAACCAAAATTCTAGAAATTATAATAATGACTATGGAAATAACTATAATGAATATAGAAATAAGAGCTTTAGAAACCAGAATTATAGAAATAGGAATTGGGAATTTAATGACAATGCTCAAATTGAAGAAAATTTTAATGATAATACTCAACAATATATGAGAAATGGCGCTCGTCCAAAAATTACTCGAGGTACTAATGACCCTCAGAGAGGTGCCCTTCAGGGGGGTGCCCAAGGAATATCCCAAACACAATGATGGTGCCCGGGGGGGGCTGGGGCACAGGAATCAGAGGATACAACCTTTGATTTCCCAGACCCTGATGTCCTACTACCCGTTGTCCCTATCCACTGCCCTCCCCATACTAATGAACCCCATGTTACCTTAAAAGTGGGTAACACCTATTATGATTGTCTATTAGACACCGGAGCTTCCTGGTCTGTATTAAAGAGAACACCTGATTTACAATGTTATTCTATTGGCTCAGAGAATGTAATGGGAGTATCAGGAATAACCCAAAGAGTTAAAAGACTTCCTCCTAGAATGGTGTCTGTAGGACCCCTAGAGGTACAACACTCCTTCCTTTTGATGCCTGACTCCCCTTTAAATTTGCTGGGGAGGGACCTTCTATGCAAACTCAGAGCCACAATAACCTGCTCCCCAGATGGCTCATTATCATTAGAAGTACCAGAGGAATCTTTAAATTTACTCCCTGTACTTCTCTCGGAAAACCAGGAGGCAAAAGAACCTTCCATTTTTGAAATACCTAAAGATATACCAGAGTCTCTTTGGGCCACATCTTCTTCTGATGTAGGCTTACTTAAATCTGCTGTTCCTGTGCAGATAAAAACTAAATCTAGCCCACCTCCTTCTATCCCTCAGTATCCCCTCTCAAAGGAGGCAATTGAGGGTATTACACCAGTTATTAACTCATTAATAGAACAGGGAATAATAATCCCTTGCAAATCTGAATACAACACGCCCATCCTGCCAATTAAAAAACCAAAAAAAGGACCCGATGGCAAGCACATCTATAGATTCGTACAGGATCTAAGGGCAGTGAATAATCATGTTATAAAGAGACACTCCGTAGTTTCTAACATACATACTATTATTTCATCTATTCCTAGCACAGCTACATACTTTACAGTAGTAGACTTGTGTTCAGCTTTCTTTTCCATACCAATACATGAAAACTCCAGGCATATTTTTGCTTTCACCTGGAAGGGCTCACAATATACCTGGTGTCGGCTGCCACAGGGTTATGTCGAAAGTCCGAGCTTATTTGAGCAAATTTTGAGCCAAGACACAGACAATATAACATTTAAAAATAGCAAATTAATCAAATATGTAGATGATCTACTCTTGGCTTCAACAGATGCAGAAACATGTCAAGAAGATAGCAAACACCTTCTTTTGGAATTGCACAAAAGAGGACATAAAATCTCTAAGGATAAAGTTCAATGGTGTCTCCAAAAAGTAGAATATTTGGGATTCATCTTGACTGCGGGTGCTCGTTATATTTCTCCAAAACGAATTGAGAACATTCAAAAATTGAGTGCTCCTACCACTAAGAAACAGCTGAGAGCAATTTTAGGAGCAACAGGGTTTTGTAGACAATGGATTCCTTGCTATGGGGAAATCACTAAACCCCTTATAGCATTAACAAAGGATTCGGTTCCTGAACCCCTCAAATTAGAGCCTGAACACTTGTCAGCTCTAACAGATCTGAAAAAGGCTATCATGTCTGCCCCTGCTCTAGGCATCCCAGATTACAACAAGCCATTTACTTTATATGTGCATGAGCGAAGAGGAGTAGCCTCTGGTGTGTTAACTCAGACTTTGGGACCTTCTCAGCGCCCAATTGCTTATTATTCTGCCCAACTAGACCCAGTAGCAGCAGGAGCACCACCATGCCTTAGAGGAGTAGCTGCTACAGCCTTACTAGTAACAAAAACCGTTGATTTAGTATTGGGATGTCCATTAACAATAATGTGCCCACATGAGATTGAAGCATTATTGGTAAAACATAGAACACAGGCATTCTCGGATCAGAGAATTACAAGGTATGAAATAACCTTATTAAATAGTGAAAATATTACCTTGAAACGCTGTTCAACTCTTAACCCTGCCACCTTGCTTCCAGATTTACCCACTTCAGGAGAACCACTACATAACTGTGAAACATTAGTGTCCATGGCAGAAAAGCCTCGAGATAATCTCTTGGACACTCCCTTAGAAAATGCAGATCTGATTTTATTTACCGATGGTTCCTCTTTTATGAGGGATGGCATACGTTACACTGGAGCTGCCGTAGTCTCAGAATTTGCCACTGAATGGTCAGCTTCACTACCTTCTAACATTAGCGCTCAAGGAGCAGAACTCATAGCTCTAAAACAAGCTTGTATAATTGCCAAGGATAAAAAGGCAACAATTTATACAGATTCTAGATATGCTTTCGGCATTTGTCACTCAGTCGGGATGCTATGGCTCCAAAGAGGATTTTTAACCTCAGCTGGAAAATCCATAGCTAATGCAGAAATTATTAATGAAGTTCTTTCTGCTCTCAAACTGCCTAAAGCCCTAGCTGTAGTTCATTGCTCTGCCCATACAGGTGGCTCTGACCCTGTCTCTAGAGGAAATGACCGAGCAGATGCCGCTGCAAAACTAGCAGCCATAGAAGGACCTGGATTAATTTTAACATTAACAACCACTGATAATTTAAATTTATCACTCTCCTATAATGAAAAGGAAGTGGAAAAATGGAAACAAAAATTTAAAGCAAAACAAATTAATGGAGTATGGGTGTCACCTGAAGGAAAACCTCTGCTCCCTAGAAGTTTCTATAACCAAATTTGCCAATCTATTCATAAAAATGGTCATTTTGGCACCCAGGGCATCGTGGACTCTGTCAAGAGAGTATGGATAGCCCCTGGTATAACTACTGTAGCCTCTAAAGTATGTTCAGCCTGTCCTATTTGCCAGGCATATAACCAACATGCATATCGTGGAAAAGCCTTTGGGGGACGTCCTCTGGCTTACACACCTTTTGAACACCTACAGATAGATTTCATAACAATGCCAAAGGCTGGACGTTATAAATTTTGTCTAGTAATTGTAGATCAACTAACCAGATGGCCGGAAGCATTTCCTACGACCTGAGCCACAGCAGATTTTGTTGCAAAGATACTTTTAAAAGAAATTATTCCTCGTTTTGGCCTACCAGCACGTATTGACTCCGATAGAGGGAGTCATTTTACCGATTCTGTCTTAAATCAAATATATTCTTGCTTGGGGATAACTCCAAAATTCCATGTTCCATATCACCCCCAGAGCTCAGGCCAAGTGGAGAGGATGAATAAAGAACTTAAGACTATGATTGGCAAATTATGCAATGAGACCCATTTAAAATGGCCTGAAATTCTCCCTCTGGCCCTATTTTATCTTAGAAGCAGGCCTAGAGGAGACTTACATATTTCACCATTTGAGATGCTTTTTGGACATCCGCCTATACAGGCTAAGCCTTTCTCCCCGGCTTATACATCGCTATTAGGGGGAGATATTACTATTGCTTCCTATATACAGGAGTTACAGCACAAACTACGTGAACTTCATGAATCCGGAGCTGCATTACAAGCTGGACCATTAGACTTTTCTCTGCATGACCTGAACCCAGGAGATAAAGTTTATATCAAGAATTTCAAGCGAACTGGAGCAACTCAACCTTCATGGGAAGGACCATTCCAAATATTATTAACTACTCCAACATCTATAAAGATTGGAGAAAGAGACTCTTGGATTCACTGCTCACATGTGAAGAAAGCATCTTCTGCTGAGACTGATTGACTCTATCCTATCATATGAATTGTGACTCTATCTTATCATAAGAATTGGAGATAATAATCCATAGACAAATGGATGCTGTTTTTTTTTTCAAGAATATATTGAATTACTGATTTTTTTCTTATTTTTTCTTATTTCTTTTCTTTTATTTTTTTATCAGAATATTTGATTTTTTTTCATTTTTGTACTGAAGGTACACATAATTAATATTAATATTTTTTCCCTGCAGTAATACAAGTTAATATATATATACTCTTGCTATAATATCAATATATGCCTAAAAGCTTTAAACTATGGGAACCTGCCATTTATTGATAAAATATTATAGGACTGTGATTAATGTTTGTGTCTGATTCCAGGAAAAGGGATAAAAACAAGGAGCACAGACTAAACCTGAATAGTGCCAATAGAGCACACATGAAATATTAAAGTGAGACTCAAGGTTGCGACGCTTAACTTATGTTTAAGTCGTAGGACTTCCTTGTATCTACACTCCTTTTGAAGTACTCAAACAAGTACAAAGCTTGACTATCATGCTGGCTCCCTATATCTCTGAAAAAAAAAATCAGACAAGGGAATGACATTTCCCCATCAAAATAGAATTCTAATTCTTTCCTTCTTATATTATGGCAACTTCCTGTAGTCTTGGCTACAAATGGCTAAGTGAAATATTACTGTATTCTGTCCTACATACTTGTGGGATAGAAATTACTTTAAACTGGACCTATACAAGGCCTATTTTGAATTTTTCTTATGTTTTTGATTATTTTTCTATTCTTTTGATAATTGACACATATACCCCCATAACTGAACATTGCATTCTGAGCTAAACTTGATATATTTTTTTAAATACTTACTTCAGGGGGGATTGTATTTTAATTTAAAATCTAAGAATTTTTGAATTTTTTTTTTGTTTGAGATTTTATTTTTATAAAAATCCAAGACTTTTGTTTAAGATTTTACTTTAAAAAAAAAAATTCAAAGACTTTGATTTTGTTTGAGAAAAGATCTTCAGGAAAGAAGCTTGAAACTTTTATATCCAGAGAATGAACTGTTGCAGAAAGATGCCAAAAACCTACACTTCATCAAGAAGATCAAGAATGAACTTTGGATGTGATTGATTGGACTGAACTTTTGATTGAACATTTATTGTAACATTTATGCCAAAAGGGACTGCCCCTAATTTGGTTTTCTGTCAATGCGCCTAGCAAACATTGGTTTTGCTTTCTTTTCTTTTCTATTTCCTCTCTCACTATTCTAATTTCTCCTAGAAAATTGAATATTGTGTATATCTTTAGTTAGAAGTGAATTTAGAACTACAAAATGATTATGTTAAATGATCAATGGGGAGACTAGTCTCCCAATGATCATCAGGGGGGATTGTAAACCTCAAATTTCCTTAGACTTATAATTGTTGAAAATTTCACCATTGGGATATTTCATACTTGGAAAATTTCTTACTGATAGTCTATTGGAATGGGAACTCCATTGGCATGGGAGGTTCCTTCTCTTCCCTTCTTAAGATTACTTTAGGACAGAAAACCTTTTGCTGAACAATGGAAAGGACTTTGACCTATGCTTAAGCATAGAACAGGAATTTCTTTGAGTCTTGATTGATTTTAGAATTGATACAATGGAGATACTTGGAATAAATCTCCACCCTATTCAGTCCTAATAGGATTGAGTAAGGGCTGCAGCCTAGATCAAAATTTAATTATTCCAATCTCTACCATACTCAAGTTAACAGGATTTAGAAAGGGCTGTAGCAAAGGAGTATAGATTTAATCATTTGAAAATATGACCTTCAACAGACATGTGCAAAAGCCAGAAACCTCTGGGCGGTCCTGGGTTAAGCGAGAGCCTCCATTGACAGGGAAATTGATGAAGAGTGATTGGTAGATGTGAGGACTGAGGGGAGGAACTTGGATGGTGTCCTTAAAGATAGGAGGGTCTGGAGACTGGGAGAGGGTGGGGGATTGAGTTTTTGGGTCGGGGTGGTTCCTGGGCTCTGAGGAAGCTTGCTCTGAAGGAAGCTGAAGGTGGGGGCCTCTGAGACTGTTTCTCCATTTTGGACACGTGAGTGAAAGGGACTGATCTCTTTTCTTTGCCCCAGCTATCTAAGGGCTTGGGCCTTTTGGCCCAGCCTAAACAGAAGGGGTATTTAAGCCCTATTCCCTTCTCTCCCCTTTCTCTCTCTATATATATCTCTAATTCCTTTCTTGCTCCTATTGTAATTAAACTCCAAAAAAGGCTGACGGCTGACTTGAGTTTTTCATTTAGGAATTACATAGCTGATTCCTGGGCGACCTTAAATTAATATATATCAGTCTTTTAAAGTGATTCCCTTGTAACACAACCCCCATCCCTTTGGGACACTCCAATGGATTCCTATTGCTTCTAGGATCAGATGTAAAATGCTCTCTTCAGCATTCAAAGCCCCTCATGATCTAATCCTCTCTTGCTTTTCCTGTCTTTTTATACCTTATCCCATCAAGAACTCCTCAATTCAGAGACACTGGTCTCTTCAAAGTTTCACAAACAAAACTTGATCTCAGCTCAAAGCATTTTTTTTTTCTGGCTGTCCCTTAAGCCTGGAACATTGCTCCAACTACTGATCTCCCTGACTTCAATCCCACCTTCTACAGGAAGACTTCCCCAATGGATCCTAATTCTAGTGCCTTCTCTCTGCTTTACTGTATACTATTTACCCTCTATGCATATGTGTATATATACATACACACATACATAAGCACAAAATGTGTGTGTGAAAGAGTGAGAGACACAGAGACAGACAGAAACAGAGAGAGAGAGAGAGAGAGAGAGAGAGAGAGAGAGAGAGAGAGAGAGAGGGAGAGAGAACACACTTTATGGTCTCTCCCATTAGATAATAAGCTCCTTGAAGACAAGGACTGCCTTTTGCCTTTTTGTATTCCCAGGACTTAGCACAGTGTGGGCACTTAATCAATGCTTACTGATTATTGATCTTACAGCCTTAAGTGAATGCAATTAATCTACCAAGAATAGGATCTTTCTCTTTACAAACAGATAAAGCATGAAGCAGTAGCTAGTAGCCTTCCTTGCTACATCAGATTGTGTACCATTAATCCTATGTAAAAATTAAGACTTGTTTACTATTCCTCAGTGTTCCCTTACACTACTGGAGAAAGGAAAAATAGAATTCAGCCTGAAATCGTATAACTGCTTGCAACAGGAACAACTAGGTGACATACAAATGGGAACAACTAGGTGACATAATGGATAGAGTGAAGGATCTGAAGTCAGGAAGGCACTAACTAGCTATGTGACCTTGGGCAAGTCACTTAATCCTGTTTGCCTTAGTTTCTTCATCTGTAAGAAAACTGGAGAAGGAAATAGTAGAACACTCCAGTAACTTTGTCAAGAAAACCCTAAATAGAGATCTAAAGAATCAGACATGGCCGAACACCATTAACACCACAAAATGCGATGGCAAGATTGGAAATCACCATAGTTATTATGCCTGCAATAGACTCTTTGATGCTATCTGCTGTAGTTCATTTTCCATGGACCCCTTTTTAATACTTTAAAAGAATGATGATTTATCAGATTGCAAGCCTCCATTAGTATGAGGTTTTCAGGAGTTGCTATAACAAAAATAATTCAACACTTGATGGTTACCTGTCTTGGTCATGAGTCTTTTGGTACTTCCTTAGATTCACTTCCAATGATAGATTCACCTCTTATATGAATTCACCTCTTCATGTGACTTTGTATAGTCTTCTCCTTGGAACTTTTCTTTTGTGTTGGACATCTCCAGTTGGATGGCCCATAGACACCTTAAACTCAACATAATTAAAAACAAACTCATCATCTTTCCTTCTAACTCTCCTCGTCTACTTTAACTTTCTATTACTTTTAAGGGTCCCTCATACTCCTAGTCACCTAAGCTCAGTACCTAGGTGTCAGGTTTTTTTCCTAGGTGTCAGTCTTAAGTCCTCACACTGTCTTGCCTACTATATACAATTAATTGATAAGTTTTATTCTTGCTGCTTTGGTAAAATCTTTCCCATATGTCCCTTTTTTCTGATGCATTTCTTTATCACTTCATACCTTGATTATTGCAATTCATTCTTAGTTGGTCTTTCTGCCTCAAGTCTCTCCACTCATCCATCAAAATGATCTTCCTAAAGTGTTAGTATATGTCATCTCCTATTCAATAAATCTAGTGACTTTCTATTAGCTCTAGGATCTGTAATATTTCCACAGATCAAATATAAAATCCTCTGTTTGGTTTCTAAAGTCTTTCATAATTCAACTTCTTCCACCTTTCTGATTTTTACTTTACTCCCATTCTATGATCCAGTGACACTAAGCTCTTTCAGTAAATGGTAAACATTTTCCATGTGTCTTAAATGGAAATAGGTTCAATGGGTAGAAATTATAGAGAAGAAAATTTAGGCTCAATATAATAAAATACTGACAATTAGATTTATTTTAAAATGAAATCAAATACAGGGTAGGGATGGGAGATAGTGGCTTCTTTCTCATCAACATCTCTAAGAGAATTCAGGATGACCACTTGAAGGGCATTTAGCAGAAAGGATTTCTGTTCATGGGCTGGACATTTTTGGTGGCCCTTTTAACTCTCAGATTCTATTAATACAAAAACACTTGGGGGGCAGTTTTAACATTTCAGAGCAACATCAGCTCTTCAAAATAATCTTTTTGGCCACCCACATCTCAGGTGGTATTTAAGAAGAGAGGCAGTGATGAATGGAAAATGGCACAGTCTTTTGAAAGTGCTCCTCCTCAACACTGCAGATGAGTACAAGAGTAATAACAACAAAAATTGCCCTAGGATAAACCACAACCCTCCAGCCTATGCAGCAAGCATGCTTCTAAGCCAATTGCCTCCCCAAGCAAGCAGCTTAGTTAAGTTATTACCTTGGGCATCTTTCTACTGTTTCCTCTTCTTTGATGTGACTGCCAAAAAGGAATAATTTAGGAAGAGTTCCCTTTATTACTCAATTCACATTAAGATTAATCATCAACTTCAAAAACCCAAGTTATGGAAATGCCAAAGATCTAGGAACTCTATCTAGCAGCCACTTCTTCTATTGAAGGGGTGGGGGTTTGGGGGGAAGCAACAAGATCCCAAATTCCCATACTCCTCACCCCTCTTATCTCCCAAGAACTAAAGCAATTTGTTGTTTCCTTCAGAAACAATTTCATTTTCTATGGGGACCTAGTACGGTGGAAAGAGAGTTGATTTGGAATATAATGCCATTTCCATCACTTGCCAACAACATGACCTTCAACTCCTCGGCCTTAATTTCCCTATCTATAAGAGGAAAGGTTTGGACTTGATGGCTTAGGAGGTCACTTCTGGCTCTAGGATTTGTGATCTTAGTTCTACTTCCCTGAAGAAGAATCGCATGGGAGAAGTAGGTTGGTCTTTAGTGACTTTAAGTGCCAGGATTAGGAGTTTATGTTTCAATCTAAAAGCAGTGGGAAAGCACAAAAGGTTTCTGAGTTGTGACAGGTTTCCAACAATACTTGAAGAATTGAGAGTGTGTCTGTGAATAAATAAATACACACATATAGGTATAGCACTTTAAAAGAGTACCTTAATGTTATTTCAAGTGGGAGGAAGGTGCTATTCTTATCCCATTTTTATAGATGAAGAAGATGAGGCTGAGAAAGGTCCAGTGATCTGGGTCACATAGCTATTAAGTGTCTGAGGTCGGAGTCTTCTTAACTCCATGTGTTGTTTCACCTAACATGCCTTTTTACAACTTGGACTGTGGTAGGAAGGATGGATTGGAGAGATGAGAAAAATGGAACCATAGAGACCAGTTAGAAGACTCAGACAGAAGCTTAAGGAAGAAGACAAGTAGGTTGAATGGGATTGGAGAGAGGAGGGAGGGGCCAAATGTAAGAAATTTTGCAGAGGTGGATGGAAAGGACTTAGAAACTAATAGCATTCTTAGAGAAAGTCAAGAATCCAAGAGAACTCCAGGTGTAGAAGGTGAGATCCTGGAAGAATGGTTCAGAAGTTTCTCCACATTTGTGGAATGGTTTGGTATAATGTTTGCTTAGTTGCTTCCCTTTTCTCTCTTTCCACCTCGGTGCTTCTCCTCTCTTTGTTCTTTTTCTTCCCTCCCTAGTTCTCTGTCTCTCAGTCTCTGTGTCTCTTCCCTTCTCTATGCTATTCCTTCTTCCACTTCCCTCTCTCTTTGTCATTCTCCCCTTTCTTGTTCTCTCTGTCTCTCTCATTTTCTCCTTCTTTCTCTATTTTTTTAGTTAGCTCTAGAATTCCATTATTCTCTGACTATGACACCTTAACCACATTTTCAAATCTTCCACCAGGGTCTAGCACCAACCATTTTTTCTAAAGGTTTTACAGTATTTCTAAAATTGAATGAATTCAAAATGAATCCCATGCTTTGTTTGGATGGACAAAATCCCATAATTCTCTTCCAGGAGTTGCCAAGGATTCTGATTTGTGCTTCATGACAAAACAGGTCTGGCTCCAAGGCAGAATTTCCTGAGAACCAACTTCCTTTTACATAATTTTACTTGGCTCTTTGCCTGCCCCTTGCTGACCTTTCACTTCGGAAATACAAAGCATAATTAGGACAATTTCCACCAGGAAATGTCCTAGGACGTCTTGATCCTCTAAAAGTGCCCTTCAGATCCTATAGTGTGGCCCTGCCCTGCTTCCTCCTCTTAAAGGCATTCTCTCATCCATTGGCCAGCTGGCAATAGTCTTCTTGGTACAATGAACCACAAGTGGCTGTTGGAGGCTGTCTCCTTGTAGGCGCCAGTCCTGAAAGTCAGTGTCTCAGTTGCCAGTCCAGGAGCAGGGGTCCCCAGGAAGCCTTTAGTCAGACTTGAGTTCTACTTGTTCTGTTCATCTGATTGGTGGTAATAGAATTAATGAAGATGAAAATATCTTGTAGGAAATGAGATTTATTTTAACAGGCCCATCTTTTTCTGGAGAGAGGGAGAGCAAATACTGCATTGCAGTTTCTGTTTTGCTGAACAAGATGACATGTAGGAACTTTGAAGTCTGTCTCTGACTCAAGGGTATCATTTTCCTACAGACACCAAACACAGTGGTGGTAATGATAGACTAGGCTGGTCAGCCCTTATGTACTGCCCCATTCATCCAGTTCATGACATCTCTCTCTCTCTCTCTCTCTCTCTCTCTCTCTCTCTCTCTCTCTCTCTCTCTCTCTCTCTCTTTAAACAAGAGAAGCACTAGCAGTTTTCATGTTTGCTCTCTTTATCCTTCCTATCCACCCCTTCTCTCTCTACCATTTCCTCCTTCCTTTCCTCAGTTTTCTCCCATTTCCCCATTTCTTATCTTTTCCCCATTCTCATCTCAGCCTTCCTCTTTCTTTCTCACCATCTATGTTCTCTTTTCTCTCCCTCCCCCTCTTTATTTCATCCCTCTCTCTCCCCTCTTCCTTTCTCTTTTCTTCATCTCCCTTCCCTTTTATCTCTCTCCTTTCCCCATTTCTCCTTCTTCCCCTCCCTCTCTCTCCCATTCTCTCACCTCCTTTGAAGTGCTCTCTTTTCTCTTTCCTTCTTCCCTATTTCTTTTTTTCCATTCTCTCCTCTTTCCTCTCTCCCTCTCCAATCCATTTCTCCTTTTCTCTCTCAATCCTTCTTTTTTCCTCCCTGCTCTCTCATTCTCTATCTTTTCAAAACTCCCCCTTCCCTTTCTTTTTTTCTCTCCTTTTCCCCATTTCTGAATCTCTCCCCCACTCTTCCTTCTACTCCATTTTAATCTATGTAATATATCATATTGTTTTGATAAATGTATGTTCATTTGCTATACTGTGTGCTTGTGGAAAGTTTCCCTAAAACAAACAGCACTTTACCACCCCAGAATACATTGCAGTATTATGGCTAATCATTGCTTGCTTCATTAAATGGATCTTCTTTAATTTAACACGATGCCCCTAATAGTACACAGTGTTCTACACTCAAAATTGTGTTTATGACTACAAGATAATGAGTACAGTATTCAGCGTCGTGAGAAGTTGAATTCTGGCAGCTTTAATGTTCGTGGGAGTTCTGTGCCCACAAGGAGGAGAGAGAACAGATCTCATAAAGACACACATGAACATATACTAAAAATATACAATTGATGTTAACATCAAACAGATTTGACAGCACTTCATATTGGCATAGTGTTTTATAATTTTCATTTAAGAGTCTTCACAATAACTCTGAGGGAGGTCAAGATTAACCGCATCTCCCTAATGAGTAATGGAGTCGCAAATGGCTTAAATAATACTGAGAGAGACCTGCAGCCATAAAATATAGCTTGTATTTGTGGGGTAGACTCCTTGTGGTGAGCTTATGAGATAGAAAAGACAAGGTTCAGCTCAAGATAGGTAGACATGAATGGGACGCAATCCATACTTTGAAAAGAATGTCCAAATTGAGAAGATCTCAGATGCAGGTGATTGAGTATTTATATCATACTCCAAGGTCTCCAAAGCACCTTTTTTTCAATATCCCAAGGATGCAAGTATCACAATATTCTCCCCATTGCTAGATGAGAAAATAGAAGCTTGAGAGCTTAAATCACTTGCCCTGGATCATATTGTTAAGTCAACATCAAGAGATGGGATGCAGACCCAGTTCTGTTGACATTTAGGTCTGGCTCAGTCCTCTACTTCATGCTCAGTCTGTATTGTGACTATAAAGACTTTTCCAGCAGAACTTTACAGAACTCTGAGAAACAGAAAAACTTGAGAATGGGCCAAATGTCTTTTCATCTTGAGGTCAATTGAGGCACTTATTTGTAATCTTTTGTGTTGAATGTCTCAAAAAATCTCTAATCAATAGAGCAAAGAAAAAATGGAAGTTTCTTAGTTCATGAAAGACAAGGGGCATGCTTTGGCATCAAGGCTAATACTTTTGACATCTTATATCCAACAATAAGAACACAGTGCCCAAAAGCATAGGCATGTAGGATGAAAGGAAGAGGGGGGTAGAATAAGGTTGAAGAAAACAATATTTTAGGGACAGTTTGTCTAGAAACTAGATGGAAAAGACTTTTTCATTGAGGACAGTGGTTGACCAATTAGGAGATGGTAAATTGGAATATTATTAATAAAATAGAAGGTTCTGTGACCTTTCCTAATCCTCCCCAACATGCTACTCCCTCCTTCTGAAGAGATCTCAAATTTATTTTGTACATGCTTATCTGTGCATGTGTTGTCTCATTCAATTTGCCCTTCAGGGCAAAGAGTTTTTGTTTTTTTATCTTTGTATTTCTGGTATCTAGCAGAGTGCCTAGAATGTGGTAATATGGTTAGTAAATATGAGGCAGCTACCCAATGCAGTGTGTAGAGTGCTATGCCCAGAGTCAGGAAGACTTGAGGTCCAATCCTGCCTCAAACACTTACTGTCTGATAAAATAATAATAGCTAATAGATAACATTTATACAGGGCTTACCATGTGCCAAGTACTACACTAACTCTGATTTTATTCTAACAACAACCCTGTGGGGCAGGTGCTTTCATTATCCCCATTTTGTTGAGTGACTTGCCTATGGTCATACAACTAGGTTGAAGCTGGATTTGAATTGGGGTCTTCCTGACTCCAGGACCAGCACTCTATCCATTGCTCCATCTGGCTACCTCAGCCCGAGTTTGATGGATGAAATCTCTGCTCACTGACATACTAAAATGTAATAATCCAATGTGTTCTGATACATGGACAAGGGTTGGGGGGTGGGGTGGGATGGAGAGTCAAGAATCTTAGCTAGTAAAGTTTTACTTTTGTTTTATTGTAGTTAAGGGAGACCTTGGCTCCTAAAGGCTATGGCAGGGAAATATAAGTTCTTTTAGCTTCCATCAGGCCAGACAGATTTTGAGTGTGTGAATGGAAATGTGCTAATGGATTAGGTATACCTCATTCACTGAGCAGTCTAACAAAGATCAGAGAGGAACATCCCTTGTGTTCTCCATAGCAACTTATGAAGTCATCAGCTAAGGCATGGAGGGTTGCCATCTACTCAGGGGTGGCAGGAAGGCCAGCTCCAATAAAATTCTATATCTTTTGATGTTTCAAGAAGATAAGAAAAAAATTACAGCAGGCTTCTCAATACCCAGCCAACAGAATTCCTTTGGTGGCCCCAATGTGAAAAGGGAAAAAGGATGTTTCCCCAGAAAGGCTCAGCACAATACAAAAGGGAAAGATGTATAATTTCATAAAACCAGCCACAGTTTTATATCATAACTAAAAATCCGTTAAAAGTCTAGAAGAGCACATGCTATTTAGGTGAGATAGAAATGGAAATTTTTATTCTAATTAAGATCTGGTTTTGCCTCTTCTCACCCAAATTTCTTTGGGATATGTGTGGAGGGAGTATGTTATGAAAAGGAACACTTTTTTTCCCTTGGGTAGAAAGGGCATCCCCAGATGGCTTTACTTCACATAGTGGTCTGGCTGCTTTCAACAACCATTCCAAGGGTTGCATGGTGGTAGCTCCTCTCTTTCCATGCTCCAGGAACAACTAACTATACTTGTTTTGTGTCATTTTCTCCTTCACACTAATCACTGTCCCATCCACCAAATTTAGCCCACAGGGTTATTCTTTTCTTCACCTGCACAACTGAGGTGATAATACTTCTGTTTTCTAAAGTAAGAAGACTAAGGCAGAATGTGAAAAGAGAGGGAGATGAACCATAGCTAGAGTCCTTTTCAAAATGGCAGGACCCAAGGAGGAAATCACCAATGGGAAGAAGAGATACAGGGAACTCCAGGTTGAGGAAACTCCCTTTACAAATTCAGATTGGCCCCTTCTCTGTGTAATGGGGTTTGGCACATGTTGCATTTGAAATTCTAAGTTTTAGAGAGTTGTCCAGAGCAATGGTTCTCAAACTTTTTGGTCTCAAGACCTCTTTACACTTAAAAACTACTGTGTAATCTGTCCCCCCTAGCTTTTGTTTATGTGGGTCATATCAATTAATATTTACAAGATTATAAATCAAAGCATTTTAGCATTATTTTGAAAATAATTCTGACCTCTTTGACTCCCTCGGAAGATCTTTAGTATTCCCAGAAGTGGCCAGATTTGCTGACTTGGAGCACTCAAATGGGATCCTAGAGTCTCAAAGGAGAGATCAAGCAGGTCTTCCTGATCTCAATCAATAGCTCTCAGTCTCAGGAAAGGAACCACAAATCCAAGGCACCTTTGCTGCCTCCAAGCAGCTGTGGCTTTATTTCACGAGCAATTGGGCCAAAGAAAAGCTAACTGTGAAATATGCAGGACAGCTGGCCACTATAATCTTTATTCGTGCACAGAGTGGGGGAAAAGTTGAATATATATCCTAATTACCTGAGGATAGTTTAAAGCTTTCAGTAGACTATATCCTGATTTGGTACCGATGTGTTCTTCCTATACAATCTCACCACTAAAAAGCCTTTATGGATTGTAAAAAGACTTTTTAAATTGCTGCACATTGAGGACAGCACTGGCAAAAGTCATGTGATATGGCACTTTCTAGTTTATATGGCTCCTAAGAGCCTTGAGAAGCAGCCTGATCCACTTCACTGAATACTGGATTCAGGAGGTCTGGGATCCAATCTCAGCCCAGGCTCTGTCAAGCTATGTGACTAAGGACAAGAGGTAAGCTCTCCCTGAGCTGCAATTTCCTCAACTATAAAATGGGAATGAGAGTATTTGTGCTATCTGCATTAGAGGGCTATTGTGAGGTAGGGCAGGACGTCTTAACATGGGGTCCCGGAACTTTGTGTTTGTTTCTTTGTTTTGTTTTTAATAGCATTTCTACAGCACTGAAAGTTTTTACAAGGTACTTTTGTGTGTGGATATATATGTATAAACATAGGGTTATGAGGCTCAAATGTGATTATTGATTATATACAGTACAGAATTTCATATATAGAATTTTGTGTATTGACATATATGTATACACATACAGTTATGAGGCTCAAATGTGATTATTGACTATATAAAATACAGAATTTCATATATAGAATTTTATATATGTGATATGGAATTTTATATTAAGTAAACAATCAATAAATTAAATATAATTTGTAATTATAGTTATATTTAAGTATATTTAAATTAAATATATTTATAATGAATATATTTATATTAATAATAATATATGTGTTTATTTATCAACACATACAAATAGACAGATACATTCTAAATTTTATAGAGTTGTCCAGAGCAGTGGTTCTCAAACTTGTATGTATGTATATTCTTGGCTAGATGGTTCAATGAATGAAGAGCCAGATTTTATCTGTAAAATGAGCTGGCAAAGGAAATGGTGAACCACCCCAGTGTCTTTGCCAAGAAAACTGCAAATGGGATTCACAGAGACTCAGAATGATGAAAATGACTGAACCACAACCACTCTACACTGATACACATACACATGAGTGTATATATTATATATGTGTATATATACATGTGTGTTTTCATGTGTGCGTACATATACATCTATCTATCTTTCTATCTACACACACTCTGTGAGGCAGGTACTATTATCATCCTCATTTTCCAAATTTAGAAACTGAGATTTAAAGAGATTAAGTGATTTGCAGTCATAAAATCAGTATGTATCTTAGGAGAAAGGACTTGAGCTCTTGTCTTCCTGACTCCAAAACAGAACGCTATAACTAGCATACTACTTCATTGCCTCTGCAAACTTGTTTTTTTTAAAGGGTTTTTTAAAATAACTATTGCCATAGAATTGCTTTCCTCTGTAATCTGATGTATTTCATTTTATGCATTTAAAAACATTATTTTGAGAAGTAGTCCATAAAAATTTCATTCTTGTTTCTGGGAACAAAAAAGGATAAAAATGCCCATCTTACTTAATATATTCTTGAATTATGAACTATAATTATAACAGGCAATAAAGGATTGCTCATTCCGTCTGTCTTTACCTCTCTTTTCCATGGGGCATACTCTGCTATGACTGACTTGTTTTACACATGGGAAAATAGAGATGAATAGTCCTGAAAAGTAAAATTTTTCTGCCAAGGTGGAATTGTAAGATATCTAGAGATCAAAGATATTTGCAGGGCAGTAGAGGGACCGCACTCTGCCAGGAATCTCAAAGAGAGCCACTTCCCTTTCAGCCATCCACCTCTCTTCCTTTTATGGCCCCATGGGTGCTTCCCAGCTCTTTATTCCAGCAAAATACACTAGATTCAAATACTTGGAAGCCGCAATCCGACACTTTCAATGCCAGATTTCAAATAATTTGTCATAGAGCTTATCAGAAGTGAGGTCACAACAACTGTGTCTCTAATGAGACCCAAGCCTGGCATTGGAGGCCAGTCCTGCCTCAAGACTTGCTGATTTTAGCCCACTGAGCACTCAATTTGATGGTACAATAGGTCCATCCAATAGCTCTGCCACCTGCTGCCAGGCTTTACTCATCCTATTCTGCATGCAATTATGACAGCCTTTTCAAAAGATTTTGAATAATGTTAGCTGATTAGCGAATAGAATCCAATCCTTTTTGAAGCATATTCTATTGATGCCAACTGTTTTTACGGTATTTTAAGACTGGTGAGCATTGAGAAAAGGAGGTTTAAAAATTTTTTTTGTTTGCTTTTTTTCTCCTTAGCTTCTTTCCTTGTACCAAAATAATAACTTTTCTATTATACAGGGACATCTAAAATTGGTCAGGGAATAATAATATATTTATATAGAACTTACTTTATGTCAAGCACTTATCAATATTAGCTCATTTTATCTTCATGACATCCCTAAGAGGTAGGTGCTATTGTTTTTACTTCCATTTTACAGATGAGAAAACTGAGACAAACAGAGGTCAAGTGACTTGCTCAGGGTCACAGCAGTGAGTGTTAAGGCTGAATTTGAATTTATATCTCCAGGACCAGTCCTTTATCTACTATTCTACCAGTTGCCTCAAAATTTTGAAATTTCCTAAATGGATTCTTTCCAAGATCCATTGTCAATGGATCTTAACTCTGCCACTTACTCTCAAGTACAACTAAGTGCTTCAGTGGGTAATATGCTGGACCTGGAGTAAAAAGACCAACGTTCCAGTCCAACCTCAGACACTTAAAACCTTAAAGTGCTCTGTGAATGCTAGCTGTTATTATCATATCTGTAAAATGAGTGAGTTGGACCAGATGTCCTTTAACCATAACATGTGATGCAATGATATCATGATGTCTGTGCAGGTGGAAAATTTGCCACACCTGAGCTACATATCTAGCATCCTTTTAAGTTGCCTCCTCATTTTAGGTAAGGAGGTAAATTTGGCTGAGACCCATGCTGCGGGGCTCTTTTTTGGGAGCTTGTGCTTTTGGTAAAGCGCTGTAGGTTTGAGTCTCTGGCTCTCTTTGCTCTGCTCACTTGACTGAAAGAACCTTTTTTCTTTTCCTTCTATTTTTATTTTTATTAAAATTCTACAATTTCCAATAGTTAATAATTGATTTTTTTTCTTAACCATATAGTCACAGATTTAGAGCTGGAAAGGATTTTCAACTGTATGTAGTCCAAGTCCCTCATTTAAAGATATGGAAACTGAGATCCAGAGATGTTAAATGATCTTTAAAGGTTACATGGGTAGCAAGTAGCAGAGATGGCATCCCTACTTGGGTTTCAGCCAGTGGTATATCAAATAACATTTCTCTCATATCACTAGCAACAATAATAACAATACTTAATATTTATAAAGTTCTTTGGGTTTTACAAATCACTTTACAAATTTTATACATCATTTGTTCCTGAGAACATCCCTTGGAAATAGGTGCTGTTGTTATCCATTTTACAAATAAAGAAACTGAGGCAGACAGAGGTTTAAGTCATTTAACCAAAACCATACAGCTAGTAAATGTCTTAGGAAAACTTGAACTCAGGCATTCCTGACTCCAAGTCCAACTCATTCTCCATTATGCCAACTAATATTTGTAGTTTAGTTCTTTCAGTCCTATCTGACTCTCTGTGATTCCATTTGGAATTTTCTTGACAAAGATACTGGAGTGGTTGGCCATTTCCTTTTCCAGCTTATTTTACAGATGAGGAAATGAGATGAACAGAGGTTAAGTGACTTGCCTACTGTTATACAACTGGTAAGTGTCTAAGGCCAGATTTGAACTCATGAAAATTAGTCTTCCTGATTACAAGTTTGGTGCTTGCACAACCCAGCTGCCCTAACTGCAGAAATCCTAAATGTAGAGCAAGTCTTAATCTTTCAATTCCCACTATTCTCTGAGCTAGATTCTACAAACTATTATCTCACATCCCTTTTAGCAACTTTGAAAAGCATTTATCAATCACCTGCTGAATTCTGGTGACTATGCTAGGCACCGGGGACACAAAGACATTAAAAACCAGTTCCTGTCCTCATGGAGGTTAGAGTCAACATTTTTTTAACCCTTACTTTTCATCTTAGAATCAATGTTTTGTATTGGTTCCAAGGTAGAAGAGTGACAAGGGCTAGGCAATGGGGGTTTAAGTGACTTTCTCAGGGTCACATAGCTAGGAAGTGTCTGAGGCAGATTTGAGCCCATGACTTCTATCTCTAGATCTGGCTCTCTTCACAGAGCAGCCTAGCTGTCCCCCATAGTCATCATTTTATTTTATTTTTTTTAACCCCTACCTTCTGTCTTGGAAGCAATACCGTGTATTGGTTCCAAGGCAGAAGAGTGGTAAGGGCTAGGCAATGGGGGTTGTTAAGTGACTTGCCCAGGGTCACACAGCTGGGAAGTGTCTGAGGTCAGATTTGAACCTGTCTCTGGGCTTGGGTCTCAATCCACTGAGCTACCCAGCTGCCCCTTATAGTTATCATTTTAAAAGATAAATATAACATAATTTGTGGAAGAAGAGAGTAGGAAGAACTAAGGTGCATTTTGAATTTAACATGTCATATATTTATTATCATAATTATTTAATATGTAACATAGATACCATTTAATATAGGTGACGTAATAGGCAAATTTAATATAAATTCTACCCACTTTTTCCATTTGAAAATTTTTTTATAACAGCCCCACCCTTTGTCCATTTACATGTGGCTACCTGGTGTGTCCTGGTGTGGACTGAGGATTTTAATCATTACATTTAATCTGGAAGCAATGACATCTAGATTGGGCTTGAAGAAAGGAACCAATGGAGCCTAAGAGTTGGAAGGAGAGTATTTTAAGAATGGACAGTACCTAACTTAGTTTGTTTCAAGTAACGAAATATGGCACTGAGTATTAAGGATAAATGGTTAAGAACAGAACTGATGTTACAGAGTGCTTAAGAAGCTTTTGTTGTGTGTTAAAATAAATATATTTTGTTTTTCTATTATTTCTCAACAATTCCCTCCCTCTTCCCCTATCCAGACGGTTGTCTCTGGTAATAAAGACTTTAAAAAAAGAGAAAAAGCAATTCAGTAAAAGGAACACATCAAATGTGTCTGATGGCACAGGCGATAATCTGCACCAGTAGTCCCCCACTTAGGCAATGAAGGAAGGAAGGTTCATTTTTGTAATTCTTCTCTTGGGACCAAGCTTGGTCATTTCAATTACAAAAAGCTCAGTTTCCTTTTTGTTGTTGTTATTGTTTTCCTTTGCATTCCAGTTAAACACTATTTAAAGGTAAAAAAAGGAAATGAGTCTGAAGAGCTGAGCTCAGGGTTTAGGAATTTCTAGCTCCACCAGGAAAGCCCACACAACTCTCCTTTCAATTATCTAAGATATGAGCAAAGGAATCAGGAAATGTTGTTCCCATTGCAACTGCTGCCCCTGGAGACAGCCTTAAAAGCTACACAAAAGTTAAGTAGATTTTACTTGTTGACTGTAAGATAATTACAATCTTAAAATTAGTAGAAAAGCAAGATTTTTACTTCTTGACTAAATACTTTGAATATGCTGCATTTCATTATCTTCCATATTTTCTACAAGATACTGTTCACAGCAGCAATATAGGCAGACACAGTTAAATAAGTGTCTTCTGAGGTGTGGTGGTAAATGTCCAACAACCAGTCTTAAAAAAAAAAAAGGTACCCAAACCCACCTTTAAATTTAATCTGTTTTAATGATATTTTCTCCAACACTTTCTAAAGTTTAGACAACCAACAAAACAACAACAAAAAACTGTCTGGCACACAGTAGGCACTTGTTTAATTTATTTTTTTAACTCTTCTGTCTTAGAATCAATGCATTCTAAGAAGCCAATTATTCTAAGACAGGAGAGCATTAAGAGCTATATTTTTCAGAAGGATGCCCTCTTCCCATGTTGAGAATACTGACCTTATGTAATAAGGCTTATTCTTTTTTTTTTTAGAAAATGTTATTTAGTCAATTTAGAACATTATTCCTTGGTTACAAGAATCATATTTCTTAATAAAGCTTATTCTTCAGGCTTTTTTTGAAATTCTGATAATTGGTTGGGAGAGAAAGCTTTGGGTGGGTCTCTTGTCCAAGAGATTTCTAAATTAAGAATCAAAAGTCTAAAAGATGCTTGGTTTGAGGAACAGCATGGTGTGTAATTAGAATTTTGAACCCCAGAACTCTCTTTCTCAGCTTCCCATGTTCCTTCTCACATTACATGCTAAGTTAGGGAGGATATAAGTTTTATATGGCTCCGCCCTTGCTCTCTTTTCCCAGAAACACAGTTATGGAGGTGGGATGAGGTAAGAAGCAGGATAGTTTTACTCAGGTTTTACTTCTACTTCTTTTTTCTTCTACTTCAAGTGATTATTAATAAATTTTATAAAATATAATATTTGGAGTTACTGGATATTAATTTAAATCTTACAACAGTCAGGGCAAAACAGTCAGCCATGCAGACTCCGTTTGCAGTTTAAGATCTTAGGAAGCCCCAAACTGACTTTGTCTTAGACTGAACAAGGGATCACCAAGCATCCATGAAAGTGTCATGGTTAGGAGTGATGGAAATGCTCAAATCTTCAATCACCCTTTTTGTCTCTGAAGTTTCCACAGAGATCCTTTCCCAAGAAGACCAGCACTTGGCTGGAGCCATCTTTTTGTATCCACTGTCATAGACCTCTCCCTGATAGCCCAACCTCTAGCTATACCCTCTTCCCCAAGATTTTCTTACGATCTGTCAGTTGATGTTGGCCGTACTAAATACCCCAAAAGGTATAAAGTCCCCAAGTTCTATGATTCTTTAGAGAATCATCTTTGGTGGTCCATACTCCCAGAGACACTGCAACAAGAGCACCAGAGCTTTAGCTCTGTGTGATTTTTAGCACTTGACTCTCTGTGGTGACTGAATATTGAACATTATCTTTTATCCTGATTAAAGATTTGGTTTCATGACTATTTTAGTGATTCTGTGTTTTTCCCAAGTTGACACCTTTCTCTGCCGTTTACTATCTGTGTGACCTTGGATAAATATTATTCCCAAAGTTATAATTTCCTGAGCTTCAATCAGTCAGTCAGCATTTATTAAGCATCCTTTGTGTGCTTAGACAATTTTACATGTATGAAAAAATTCCTTGCCCTTCAGGAGCTTGATTGGGACAAAATCTAATGCAATAGCTAGGCAAAAACAAGATGTATAAGAGATAAATGAGAGATAATCAGCAGAGGAAAGGCACTGTAATTAAGGGAGTCTGGGATTTGAAATAAACCAGGGGAAAATAGAAAATGAAGGAAAGCATGCTAGCCCCGAGGGAGAGCCAATACAAATACCTCGAGTAGGAACAGCTAGATGGTTCAATGGATAGAAAGTCAGACCTGGAGATGGGAGGTCCTGGATTCAAATTTGGTTTCTGACACTTACTAGTTGTGTGTCCCTGGGCAAGTCACTTAACCCCCATTTCCTACCCCTTACTGCTCTTCTGTCTTGGAACCAATGCACATTATTGATTTTAAGCCAGAAGATAAGGGTTTAGGAGGGGAAATAAAGACAATTCCCAGAGTAGAGAGCTAGAATATCTAGAATCAGGAACAGCAAAGAGCCTAGTGTCACTGCATTACAGAGTATTTTTTGTGGAGGAAGGGGGTGTGCCATATAAGTTGTAAAACAGAAAGATAAGAAGGGATAAGGTTATGAAAGGCTTTAAAAACAAAACAGGATTTTATTGATGATTCCAGAAGTAATGGGGAGCCACTAGGATTTACTGAGCTGAGAAAGGGAGGAAAACGGTTCGATTTTTTTCACTTTTGGAAGATCACTTTGACATTGAGTGAAGAATGGACTTAAGAATGGAGAAAGACTGGAAGGAGGGAGACCAACCAGCAGCCTAGTGCCATAGTGCAGCTGTGAGGTGATGAAGGGTTGCACCAGAGCAGTGGCAGCATCAGTGGAAAGAAGGGGGACATGGGATTTGGAAACTGATTGAATCTGGAGACAAGAGTCCCTTCCAACTCTGCAACTCAGGACAAAATTTTAATTCTGATTTGCATTACTCCAGCTGGCTATCTATTCTATTAAGATTCGCTGGATCTTATATCTTTTCTTCACTTTGCCTTTGAAGACACAGTCAATTGACAAGAGGGTGTTTGTGGATTAATTTCAGAAAGATAGGGAGGGGAGAAAAAAAAAAGAAAGAAGCTCTTTGGTTCTGACTATTTGGTTCCCCAAAATTTCCTCCTTAAACTTTTTTTTTTCACTTTAAGTAAGAGTATGAAATAATATCGAAATAGGTCATCAGAACCTCGTTATCCTTGAGGTACCAAAAGAACTGGAAAAAGAAGTCTAACATGTTAAATTCTCGGGGGTCTAAAATCTCTTGGGAGATTTTATAGAAGGCAGTTTGGGATAATGGAAAACACATACATATTGGCTTTAGAATCAGATACTCTGGGTTTAACTTCTGGCTCTGGGACTTACTGTGTGTGCGATCTCAGACAAGTCCCTTGACCTCTGGGGGTCTCTACTGTAACAGGGAGGGAGACTATCTCTAAGATGCCTTTCAAAAAGGTGTGATATTCTGTGTATTCCATGACATGGACCATCCCACTGAATCAGACAAGATGGGAAGATGCAGCCTGATTATAACCTGTCTTGTGGAGGAATTCTCATACTGAGAACATGAGTATTTCCGAATCTACTGTCTGTCATCCCTAAGATTATTCTTCCACAAGTGAATCTCTTCAACATCTGTAATAGCAAGTGCTTAATAAAGGCTTATGAACTGTTAACTAAGGAAAAGTCTTTCGATTGTCTTTCATTTTAATATTTCCACTCATAAGCCCAAGTTAAAGAACCATCAAGGATTTCAGGGTTACTCATTTTAGAAGATTGTTGGTTCATGGGGGCAGCTAGATGCCCCAGTGGAGAGAGCACCAGGCTTGGAGTCAGGAGAATCAGAGTTCAAATCTGAGCCTAGACACTTGGTAGCTATGTGACCTGTTGAAAGTCACTTAACCCTGTTTGCCTCAGTTTCCTTATATATAAAATGAGTTAGAGAAGGAAATGGCAAGCTACACTAGTATCTTGGTTGAAAAAAACCCAAATGAGGTCACAAAGAGTTGACACAGTTTAAATGATTGAAAAACAAAAGCTAGTTTGTAAAATGAGTGACAGACAACTCCAGATGAAGTGTTTATAAAGAACTTAGGGGCATGGTTCAACTTCCTTTGCTAAGGAACCCCAAAGCCGGATATTTCTCCTTAGCATTTGATGTCTGGTTTTCTAATCCTCTGCATTCTCTGTAGTTCATCTGGGCACATGAGAGCAAGGAAGACAAAGAGCTCTCTATACATACCTCCCAGGATTCTGGAAGTCCAGATCTGCTTTGGAGAAGATGTGAGCTTGCCAGTATGGAGTGGGATTAGGATAATCTGTATTTAATATCTGACTATTCTGCATTTCATTTACTTGATTGGCATCTACCAACATAGCCTGCCCGATCACAAGTTTGTCTTCTATCTCCATTGGAGCGGGTTTATCATTTCTACCTGACAAGCCAAATGGAACCCACCAGGGACATAGACACCAGAGTTGATAGCATATTTGTGTGATACTTTCAATGCTTTTCTCAGCTGAACTGTGAGAGCTTGCAAATGAAGGAGGTAGGAAATTAGCGATAGCTAGGTAGCATAATGGACAGGGCCTTGGACTTAGGGTCAGAAAGACTTGAATTCAAATCTTGCCTTGGACATTTAGCCCTGTAACTTCTCTTAACCTCAGTTTCCTCATCTAGAAAATGGGGATAATGATAGCAACTGCCTTCCAGGGCTGTTGTAAGGATGAAATGAGATAATAGGAACTTGAAAAAGTATTTTGCAAAACTTAAAACCCAATCTAAAGGTTAGCTTTTACTTTATGATGAACCTTTGACATTCAGAAATCTAGGCACTGTAATAAGGAAACCCTGTTCATATATGAGAGTCACAAATATTTACTGTCACAAATGGGCTATGATCTTTGCTTCCATGTAGATAAACCAACTTCTGGAGGACATGCTAGGGTTTAACTTTATCCCCGACAAAGGGTCTGAGCAGTTTTATAATTCCACTGGTGGCAGGAATTAGTTCTGCTCATTAAATAGCCAATTTAACAGGATTATCCAAGCTCCCCAACTAGTTATTCTGTGTTATTCTGTGTTATCTAGGGCAAGCTGAGGAAGGTGGCCAACCTTTATTTTCCTAAGCTATGGCATCTAAAATGGCATTTACCTTGTAGGTAACCCTTCTTTATCCTTTTTTGCTTTGAGGAGAAATCACATCAACATTGCTACTCTTGGGAATGCTTTTTACCATTTTGGTGTCTTCCAGGACAAAGTGCCCCTTCATTGCCCTGCTTACCCTATTAGTAAGTTCCCCGAGGGATGGGGCTATACCTGTTTTGGACTTGTAAAGCCTGGAATATAGTAATTGCTTGATAATTCTCTTCCTTTTTCTCCTCCCTTCCATAAGACTGCTAGGTACTGAGGTTACAGATTTAGTGGGCTAGGATTATTACCTTCTCTGATCAAGGAGTTGTACTTTAAACCACTTGATGAAATAATAAAAGAGAAGGATATTGGAGACAATAATGAGATAAAAGGTTAAAGGGAAGAGAAAAGATGCGATTCTACTCTGTTACAGAATGAGAAAAGATGCTCAAATTAAGTCAAGTGGCTTTGAATCTGGCCAGTTGGCCAAAAAAGGATTGTAGGATTGTTGATATGAAAGTAATTCTTGGGGCAGTTAGGTAGCACAGAGTCAGACCTAGAGAGGGGAGGCCCTGAGATCAAATTTTGTCTCAGATACTTCTTAGCTGTGTGACCCTGGGCAAGTCACTTAACCCCAATTGTCTAGCTCTTAACACTCTTATGGCTAGAAATGGATAAATTCAAAGACAAAAAGTAAGGTATTTTTTAAAACTTATACTAAGACAGAAGAAAAAAGTTTAAAAGAAAGAAAAGAATAATTCCAGATGCAAATCTGTTAATTTCACTAAATGCTTTATTAACTTTCACTGCTGCATATTTTTGATATTGGTAGTGCATATAGCAGGTAAACCAGTTGAACTGCCAGAAAGAACATTCCCAGTATCCCCTGAGGGGAAAAGGAATGGCAGCACACTTGGCCATTGTTCTATGTTTGCCTTTGTTTCTCATCCAGTTCTATTCTCCTTGCCCATTGTCTTCCATTTAATTTTAACTACTGTTGGACCCTTGTAGGGTGCCTTTGGGTACCACTATTTGAATGACTTCCCTATAAATTAAGGCCAGAAATGCTCCTTTGAGGTAGTTCTTCTATTTGGATCAATAGAGCTTTTGATAAATATGAGCAGGCTATAGCGTCCCACTCTGAAAATAGTATGCAAAAAAAATTAAGGGTTCAAAGTGAATAGTTCACGTAAATTAAAACAAATTATTGGAACTCCATAGATTGAAAATATTAAATTAAAAATTCTGTTTAATAGTGAAATATCAATCTCTTCAATGAGAAATGTTTTGGGGATAGTCTCATGAACACCTGTCTACAAGGGCTGTTGCCTTATACTAAGGAATCGTGATAATAATAGCCATATCAAACATTTAAGTTAACTAATTAGCTACCAAAGAGTGTTTGGCACTTACTAGGAACCAAAACTGTGCTTAGCACTTTATCATGAATTATTCTCCCATTTGATCCTTGTCACAACCCTGGCAGTTAGGTGCTATTATTATTACCACTTTACAGAGGAGAAAACTGAAGCAAAAGCAACTTAAATGACTTGCCCAGGGTCACTTGGCTATGAAATTTCTAAGGTCAAATTTCAACTCAGATCTTCCTTCCCAATTCCAAGCCTGGAGTCCTATTCATTGCACCATCTGGCTGCCTCAGAATTCAGGAAAGGGTGTTTTGTCAGAGTTCACACGAAAAGAATAAAGATCACTTCATCCACAATGGACTGGAATTCTTCCTATTGAATTCTAGGAAGACAACACTGGGAAGCATTTACAAATTCCAGCACCATTAAGTACCCGGTTCTGTAGCTTATCTTCTGTCTTCCCAGTTCTGAGCTTCCTTGGCTCAGGGAGGAGGACTTCCTTAGATGAAGTAATTTAAGTTCTGATATAGTGATTCCATGGACTGCCCAATGATGCTGAATGTCATATGAATCATTCCAAAGTATGGGATTAGTATAGAGTTATTTTCCTTTTATTCCCCCCTGATTTCTAAAATATTTCACTTGGAGGTCAAACACTGAATCGCTGTGATGCCAAATGCCTTTGCTATAAATTATAACTCCCAATATAAGTGCCTGAAGGAGTATAATGACAAAGGTAATATACCACTTCAAATGTCAGTCTATGAGCAAGGCAGAAAGCCATGCATTCAGGGACCATCTGTTTTTTGTGGGAAGAGTATCATGAGATGGAAGGGAAGGAAAGAAGGCAAAAACAGAATCTGGGAACAAATAGCCACATCATCCTTCAAGTGCATGAATCTTCATGTCTTGGATATGTCTAATTTCTAATTTGTAATAGTGGGATCTCTTTACAAGCAGGCTTAGAGAAAAGTCTTCAAGAACATTTTTTGTTCTTTAAAGTCCAAGAGCCATTAATGGATGAGATTATATACCTCAGGTGGCTGGCAAACTATGGCTTGATGGCTAATTTTTTTAAAAACTCAAGACTATTCTTAGAGGAGAAATAAAAACAAGTGGTGGGTTGGATCTGGCTCTGGACCCATTAAAACATTTTTTTTTAAATACTCATCTTCTAAGTAATATTTCTAAGGCAGAACTAGATAATTGAAGTTGTCACTTGCCCTGGGTCATATGGCTATAAGGTATCTTAGGGCAGATGTGAACACAAGTCCTTCCCACTCCAAGCCTGGTACTCTATCCACCCTGCTCCTTAACTGCCCCAGTTTTCCCAGTTCTTGAAGACTAACTGTTGTACATACACATTAATATGGTGCGCCATGGTGTGTGGAGTGAGAAATTAGTGTGTTATTCTCAACTTCTTATAATATTAATATCTAAGTTAGTAAAATCTGGTTTCCTCCCATCCCCACCCCAACCATTTCTCCCTGCAGAACAAAGTGCCCCAGACTAATCTGTTCTTAGACCCTGAAAGTACCCAGTGATGAAATCTTGAGTACCCTTTTGTCTTAGAAGTCTCTCCCAGGTAGTCAAGCCCAGTGGCTGGGATGACTCCCACATCAGTCCCTCCCATATAATCTAGCCATGACCTCCTCTTCTCTTTGTATATTTCTGTCCTTTATTTCTGGATTAAAACCTTTGTTTCCAACTTTTGACCATTTCTTTAAAATGTTAATTTGCTTGACTGTGTCCATTGTACAGCTCTTCAATGTTAAGGAAGGTTTGAATGTATAAAATAAATCTATTGCATTTTCCTATAAGTCAAGAGTTTTTCTGTATCTCAGAGAAAGTCTCAATCTAGTTGATGACCTGATACATGGCCACATCTCTCTCTGTAAATTTTTGCAGGGCATTTGCCTTAGGTCAATGACTTTAGGCAGTGCCCTACAATTCTCTCTCAATAAATATATTCCATTTTAAAGATGGTTTTTTAAATAGTGGTTAAAGAGGATGTACCTTAATATTTTCAAGGTCCCCTTAAATGTCCACTTCACACACATGGGTAACAAGTAGAGTACTGAAAAGATCTAAACTACTTTGCTAGAATATCAGTCCCTTAACCATAGACATCACAGAACACAGTGGTATGCGCTTAACAAATATATATTTATCTTAGTTTATTAAATGTTGCTAAATGAAAAAGGAAAGAGACAGTATTTGAAGACCGAGGATCATATAGAAAGGCTAGAGAAAGACAGTATCCTTTTAAGATGAAAAATTGATAGTTTCATGAGCATCACAGATATCATTGCCACAATGTTAATAATATGAACCAGTCCATCGCCATCTTTGGGGCAACTTGGTCAATGTTACACCAAGGAACATAGACTCTCAGTCCATATGTCCTATAGTGGAGGCTTCCTCTACAACAAACTTTCTGTTTAAAGAAGTTACCTGATTTATTTTATCCAAATTAGTCCTTTTAACTGCGAGATCTTGTCTATGTTATGTTGATTTAGTTTTCCCCTGGTATGTTTATGCTTAAATAAGAGGTAGATTGGGGCAGGGACTAGAGAAACAGATGAGCATAGAGCTCCTGTGTTGATAAATCTTTTAAAATTTGGGGGCCATTTTAAAAAAAGTTACACAGTAAAGAGTGGCAAGGATAACTGGTGTTTAAGCTATATAGCATTTCTACTTTCTTTCAATAGTTCCTTGATATTTAGATGAAATGATTACTTTTGAACAAAATGGTGGTCAGAGAAACAATCATGGATTTAGAAGCAGGAGAAATTTCAGAGGTCATCTCATCTGATTCTCCCATTTTACAGATAAAGAAACTGAGACCCAATTAAGTAACTTTACCAAGGTCACTATTCAGGGTCAGCTAAAGGAACACTGAAAACAGACATTTATAATATTATCTCACAGGAACCTACCAATATCTTATAAAATGTTATTTTATCTATAGCTGAGGAAACTGAGATATATAAAGGAAACATACTGGGAGGATGGCTAGAGATTGGACTTGTAACTAATTTCACTGATATAGGAAGTTCCTATAAGAAACTCTCTCTACCAAACTTTGGTGGAATTTATAGTTTGAGAGAGTTGACTAGAGTGGAGAAGCCAAACTCACAGCCTGCAAAAATCCAAGTGTTGCCCAAATTAGATTAAAATGTAACTTGGAAGTGCTTAGCAAAATAAATAGAATACTTCATACATAATGTTAATGTAGCCTCCTGCAGTTACATATTAATATTTTTGAGGGTCGACACCTGAGAAGGAGATTGGAAACTGAGGGAAAATGGACAGGGGAGAGAAAGAGAGATTGAGACAGAGAGAGACAAAGGAATAAAGACTCAGAGACAAGGAGTTAAAAATATGGGCTCCATAGTGTGTGCCCCTCTGATGGCACTGAGAGAGAGAGAGGGCTCTACACATGTCCTCAAACTTTTATTGGAGAGTTTAGGCATGTGGAGTGGGGGGCAGCTAATGAACATGTGACATGGCATAGGCTTTAACATTGGCTCAATTGACAATCACATAATCAAAGAGGAGGAGCTTAATCAAACATGTGACTTGGTAAGGAATGTGGTCTAACAAGGTGGGAGCTTTAGGACCCTGTGGCAAATATTGTCCTACTCAGGAATTTGTCCTTTGGATTGAAGATTTGGAAATAAATGCAATAATCAATAAGTAACATGACCATGAGTCTGGTATATGAACACATAAGACACAATCTCAACACACCAATCATACTTTCAAGATGCTAATACACCTGATATGCTACAGTTAATCTGCAGTTTTCTAAGCCTTAACGACCCACAGAGATCTGTTCCTGGTTGAGTTTGATGCTCTCGGCCTAGAATATTTAGAGGGAAATGCTTTGCCCAGGGTGACAGAGCCCACGATGTCAAAGGCTGGATTGGACATAGTACTGATTCTAAGATGGCTCCAATGATGGCTCTTTAGAGCTCTACTATCCGGCTAGTTTTCTGTGAGGAAAGAGCTTTGTAAATATTAATGCTCTCCACAAATGCCACTCATTCTTACTGTGTTCTCAGAGAGGGGCCAGATACTAACTGGAACACAAGAGAAAAAGCTTATCATTTAGTTTCCTCCATTAGTGGGAGGCAAAGCTTCCTGCAGGTTTCAGTCTTTCCATGGTATCCAGGCAATAGCCCTTTGACAGCTTCCTCTCTTCTCTTTCCAGCTTAAGCCCTGCAAAGCAAATAGTTTCCTTTTCTTTTTAGTAACCTTCTCTTGATTTTTTAAAACACAGCTTGTTTGTTTGTTTGTTTTTTAAAGGAAGACAGCACTTAGAACAAATAGAAAAGAGAACTGGGGGGTGGGGGGCATTTTTATTAAAAAACAAAATCCAACAAATCCCTACATGAAGGGGAGGGGGTGACAGCTTTTCCTCTCTGAGCAATATTTATCCACAACTACTCCCCCAAATAGTCACTGTGGCATAAAAGATGGGACCTTTTGTGGAAGAACGAGATGATAAATAGACTTAAATTTATGTTACACCTTCCTTGGCACCTACATCTATGGTGATGACCAAAAAAACAAGTTGAGGCAGTTATATAATGTCCACCTCAGGTTCAAAATGGCTGGTAAAGATCCCTAAATCAAAATATTTTTAAGAAGTTGGGTAAATCTAGATCTTTGATTGCACCAATCAGTCTATAGTGGGATGTCTTTCCATTGAGGCAGATGGGACATTCAGCTACAGTTTATAGTTTTTCTGAGAAAGTGGTCTGAGCCACTGAGAGGCTAAACAACCTGAACATAGTCACAAGGGTGATATGTAATACTTGAATCTGATCTTCCTAATGACAGATTAATCTACTACACTCTGCTGCCTTTCTCCATCCCTCCCCCCCCCAATAATGCATTGAAAAAAATAACATCCATACCTTCCATCTTAGATTGATTCTAAGGCAGAAGAGTCATAAGAGCTAGGCAATGGGGTTAAGAGACTAACCTTGGGTCACACAGTGAGGAAGTGTCTGAGACCAGATTTGAACCCAGAACTCCCATCTCCAAGCCTGGTTCTCAATCCACTGAGCCACCTAACTGCCCTCTCCAGCAATCTTTCTATTGTACAAATCCAGAGACATCAATGGATCCAAAAACATACTCTAAAACATAGAAACCTCTGTACAGTGTAATGATGGCTTGTCCTACTTAGCTATAAAATAGGTATTTTTCTTGTCTTTTAATATTAGTATTTTTTCCCTGTAAGTTAGATAATGAAGACAACTAAGGGAATTAATGACAATTTGGGCTTGTCTATAGTATTTCCTAGTTGGTTGGCTAAATGGTTTTCATTTTTTTTTTCTTTTGGCTCTAAAACCATACTGGTAGAAAGGGATTGCTCCTATGGCCACTTTCAGTTCTAGAGCTATGGTTTTATTAACCTACGAACTGAAATGCCTTAGCTAACTCTCTAGAACTGACTCAGCTAAAATCACAGAGAGGATCCCAAATGAGATTGTTTATCTCCATTGTTAGAGAGTCTCACGTTCTTGAATCCCCCAAGATCACGTATCTTTCTCAAGTGCCAGTGCCAATTTGGAAGTCATATCCAGAAGACCTAGGGCTAAAATCAGTAAAACATATATTCTGATAGTTTGAAATACATTTGAAAACTTCTTGTGCATAGGAAGAATAATTACTTTCATATGTGAGTCTGGGGAAAACATAACTCTGGTTGCACAATAGTCCCTCCTGAAAAAGGCAAAAACTATGAAGTTGTATTTATAGGTAATTGGTAATATAGGTAATAATATAGGTAATCCAAAGTTCTCTTTCTCTCAACTCTTACTTTGTCCGGGTAACAACTTTAGGACAGAATGGCAAAGGCTAGGATAACAGGGTTAGGTGACTTGCCCAAGGTCATACAGCTAGAATATGTTTTCTATCTACTGTGCTACCTAATTGCCTATGAGGTTCTCTCAAACATGCCCCAAGAAGAGGAACTCTTTGTTTTTAAAACTTTTTAGTCACTTCTTTATTTTATTATTTTTTAATGTTTGAAAATTTTTTATTTAATTAATTAATTTAGAATATATTCTCATGGTTACAAGATTCATGTTCTTTCTCTCTCCTCTTCCCACCCGCCTCCTGTAGCCAACAGGCAGTACCACTAGGTTTTACATGTGTCACTGATCAAGACCTATTTCCATATTATTGATAATTGTACCAGGGTGATCGTTTAGAGTCTACATCCCCAATCATATCCCCATCGATTATTATGATCAAACAGTTGTTTTTCTTCTGTGTTTCTATTCCCACAGTAAGAAGAGGAATTCTTAATCCAGGTCTGTGAACTTATTTTTTTTTTCAAACTGAGAATTGCATTTCAATATAGTTTCATACATTTTATTTTATTCACATAAAACATTATGCTAACAAGGGGGCCATAGGCTTCACCAGGCAACAAAAGTGATCCATAACACAAAGCAAGTTAATAACCCCTCTCCAAAAAGAATAATATGAGCTGAATCTGATTCATTGTGTGTTACATAATTGTGCTTCTTTCCCATGAGCTACCTCCTGGACAGCATATTAAACCCAACCAGGAATTAATAGTAAAGGTTGGATCCAACCCCATCCTGATGACTTAGATCATCAGAATCAACACAGACTAACCCAGGTGCCTTAATTTTACCAGTTGGTACTCAATTTTAAATGCTAAATGCTAACACAGGGCAAAATTTATCTCCAATCCTGAGACAAGACTTATTGCCAACCATGATAATCAGAGATCAAATTCATGATACTTCCAGACACTGCAGAGTATAACCTGCCCATAAACAACAGGTACTCAAGGCTAGGGGAAAAAGGTAACTATTTCTTATGATTGCCATGCCTCCCCCAATGAATGTTCCTAGAATGAGCTATGTTTTTTGGTTATGGTCAATATAGGAATTTGTTTAACTTGGATTATACTTATTTGGTATGAAAATTTTCTTATTATCATTACTATTATCTCAATAATTCAACTGAGGGAAGTAGAAGATAAAAAATTACTTGCTAATTGGAAAACAAAAAAAATTAAAATAAACTATATATTTTTATATTATATAATATTCTAAAAGGAAAAACAAAAACCCAATAAATTGAACTATCATCAATGACATCAAGAACAGAAGTTTTCAACTTTATTAGATAACTGGATCACTTCTCAGAAAATCATTTTTAGGTAATTGGAGGCAATGTTAAATTTCAGTTAGAAGTTAGTGAATGGAAAGATGTAATTTTTTCCAATCCAAGTTCATAGATCCTAGGTTATGAACCCTTCATATGGAAACAAAAATGTTTCTTCTTAAATATAACTCCCAGAACTGAATAGAATATTCCATATAAGGCAGAATACCAGCTCATCCCATTCCTGGAAGCTATGCCCCTCTTGATGCAATCTAAGATTTCATGAGCTTGGTTGGCCTCTTGTTTAAATTGTTGATGTGTATCTACATGTAGAATGTGGGAGGCAGCATGGAACAATGCTGAGCATTAGATTTGGAGTCAGAAGATATGAGTTCATATTCTGGTTTTGCTACTTGCCTCTTTTATATATGGGCTACTGTTTCCTTTTTTTTTTTAAAGGGATTGGATTAGATGACCTCTATAATTTCTTCTGAGATGCTATGATAATTTATATCAGCATGAAGAAGGAATTGTTCTTAGTGATATAGAAATGAGTTATATCTTTCTCTAGTTTGTTCTTGAAAGCACTGGGTCTAATGCTGAAAAAATCCATTATAAAATTTTTGGAATTAAAAATATTTTCAAGTGATTGGGATATCTAGAATATCATAATTCTGGCCATTTCATCAATGAAAGTAAAATAAGGCACTCAGTATTTTCATACACTGAAGCCTGGCTTAGCCAATTTGTGGGTAGCTTAGGCATGATTTAGGAAATCACCCAGTACAAGAGGAAAGTGTTCTGTACTTCTGATTGAAAGTAATCACTGCTATTCTGATTAAACAAGAAATGACTACTGGAAGGTGAATGAGAAGGTTTAGTAAGGTGAGCTTGCTAATAACCAATAACCTAAAATAACTTTATGAACTTACATGAATGAAGATATTTGATTTCCTCAGAAAGCAACACAAAATTTGTAACCAAAGGGCACCTTTTCCACCCAGCCTTATTACATCTTAGTTGCAAGACCCTGGGTAAATAACTTAACTTTTCTAAATCTCAACTTTTTCACAAATAAAATCAAGAGATTGACATAGATGATCTCAAAGGTCTCTTTAGGCTCTCATATCCCATGAAATTAACTTGTCACTGTATAAGCTAAGAAACAAAACATCTTTCATTGGTGTTTTATATTTTGTTAAAAAGCAAAAGTTAGAAAGTTTCTACCAATTCCTTTTCATTCCATTATAGATTTCTCTATAATACTTTGTTATCAGTTACTAATAATCAATATTAATCATTTCACAATGTATCCCTAGTATTTCATAGCATTCATTTTCCCTAAATATGACTAAAATAAGAGCAAAGATATTATGATATCACAGAGAACTTGAAGGAAAATGTGAAAATTTAAATTTTCTTTCTCTTTTACCTTATCCTTTGGCATGTTACTACTGAGGTCTGTTGAAGTTACAGGTTGGTATAATCTTCCAAGAGTGATTATTATAAATTTAAGTTATGGAAAACTTCTAGACACAACCAGAAATAACACTAGATGCAGGTATTAGGCATTATGTATGGCAAAGAAGAGGATCACGTTCAAATATGACTTTAATATGAATTTAAAATAAGTATCAATTTTCTAAGTCAAGTGCTCTATATTTGAAGGAAAGAGGAATGAGGGTAAGAGTGCTAGACTTGGAATTAGGAGGATTAGGGATTTTAAAATGCCTTGTATACTTAGTAGGTGGGTAACCATAGGTAAATCACTTAATCTGCCTGGGCCTCAGTTTCTTCATATATAAATAGGAATAATAATGTCAACCAAATTACAGGGATAAGACTGAATATTGAGATACTGTAGATATTCTATTTAACATGCTTTGTAAACCATACCATGTTGTCCAAATCTCAGCTATTATTATTATTATGTAGACAGTTACATAAGGAGGGCATAATTTTACCATGCAGGTGATACAATTTCAAAATTTGACAGGTAAATTGTCCTACCTTGGATAATTTATTTGAATATTTCCAAATGATAAGCAGTGGGAGTGGTAGGGCTTATTCAATGGAATCTTACATTTATCTTGGTTATTTAAAAAATAGTTATTCCATTTGTGGAAGTAATACTTTGATGCCTTAGAATTATGTGAACATAATTCTGAATTATCAATGGATAGCACAGGCCCTAGCAGACTCTATCAAAATGAAAAGGTTTTGAATTGTATGGTCTGCTGTCGGTCTAAGAACCAGCCTCACTAAGCACAGAGTGGCTTCTCAACAGAAGTGGATGATCTATTTGTCCATAGTGACTAATGAATATATACAAATACAAAACGATGCCCTTCCATTTCTGTAGTACTGAAATGACAGAAAAGGGAGCAGAAGGTACTAAGAAACATGCATTTGTCACAATCTACAAATATTAATTCAACTGTAGGTACTCAAAATAAGAAACAGTTTCCAATGGCCAATGAATTATTCCACTCCTAGAGGAGCTGATCTCCATTCATTTGGACATTCTTGCTTTAAGTGAAGCCAGAAATAAACTGTAGTTAGATTTAAAGATAGTTTATTATTTTTCTCTGGAGAAGTAAAGAAGGTTGTGTAGTTAGTTTCATTGTAGCCACAACCCCAGTCCCTTGAGAACAGGTTTTTTTTTGTCTGTATCTCTAAAGCCTAGTAAATAATAAATGCTTAATAATTTTTTAAAATTTAACAAGTGACAATATTTTATGGGATAACTGATCATTTCACATTACAATGATAATTATCTGTTCTGACAAAGCAGAGAATAATAGCTGGTTTAGCATCAAGGCTGATGATAGCACTGAATCTTTAAAAGTTAAGCAGAGTTGAAAAAATCCCAGCCCTCCTCCCCACAGAGCGAGGGACAGATATTAACAAGCATTTTAAAGGAGGAAGAAGACATTTGTCTTTAGAAAGTCACCTATATAGTCTGGACAACTATATATTTCTACTCTAACTTTTAAAATGTGGGTTTTGACCTCTTCATATGGATCTATAACACAGAAACAGGAACAAATAGTGAACAGTGGCTATCATAAATATAATTTATTTTTGAAGATTAACAAAGCTGTTTGTACATTTTCAAGCCCTAAAGAACTAATATTCAGTAGCTTTTTTTAAATTTATTTTTTTTTATAACCCTTACCTTCCATCTTGAAATCAATACTGTGTATTGGCTCCAAGGCAGAAGAGTGGTAAGGGCTAGGCAATGGGGGTCAAGTGACTTGACCAGGGTCACACAGCTGAGAAGTGTCTGAGGCCAGATTTGAACCTAAGACCTCCTGTCTCTAGGCCTAGCTCTCAATCCACTGAGCTACCTAGCGGCCCCCTATTCAGTATTTTTTTTAAACAATGAATGTTGAAGTAGAACATTCTTTTGTATAGGAATTAAACTATACTTCACATTGGACCATTGACACTGTTATTACAGAACCATTGAGAATGAATGCAGAACATTTGCAGCCTTTAGCAAAACTGAGTCAATTTTAATAGTGCCAGTCTTGGGTATACCTGACTATGACAAAGAATTTCATCTTTTTGTCCATGAAGTAAATGGGGTAGCTTCAGGAATTTTAGTACAAACTTTAGGAACAAAATTCATGCCTCTAGCATACTACAGTGCCTAATTAGATTCTGTGGCAAAGGGTATGGTTCCATATCTGAGAGCCATAGCAACTATAGCGCTATTGATCCAAAAGTCAACAGATCTAGTGTTAGGATCTAAACTAAGTGTATATTCTGCTTACCAACTTGAAGTAATCTTGAAAAGATGCAATTTATAAGTTTTCACTCAGCAAAGACTGTCACAATATGAGATAGTGTTGCTGAGTAATGAGAATATCAGCTTGAAAAGATGCAGTGTGTTGAATCCTACAATACTTCTCCCAGATTTACCACTCCATCGACAACTGATTCATAACTGTGTAGATGTAATATCATTGGTAGAAAAAACTAGGGTGGATTTGAAAGATACTCCAATGAAAAATCCAGACCTAGAGATTTTTATCAATGGTTCCAGGTATATGCATGGAGGAAGGAGATTTATGGGAGCAGTGGTGGTGACAGACATAGAGTCACTGTGGTATGGATCATTGCCTAGCGATGTCAGTGCTCAAAGAGCTGAGCTTGTAGCTCTGACCCAAACCTGTAAGATTGGGAAAGGCATGAGAGTAAATATTTTCACAGACTTCAGATATGCATTTGGTGTAGTCCATGCAACAGGGGAAATCTAGAAGAACAGAGGGTTTCTAATGAGTGAAGGGATAGAGATAGCCTATGCCAAAGTCACTGCAGAGTTGTTAGAAGCAATACAACTGCCTATGGAGGTTGCTGTGATCCATTGTCATTCACATAGCTTTGGGACAGACTCTATGTCAAAGGGAAATTGTGGGGCAGATGTGACAGCCAAATTTGCTGCCTGAAAAGGACCAATTCATGTTTAAAGTCTTTCAGTCATTGAAGAAACAGATCTAACTAAAACATACAATGATTTGGAAGTCTAGATATGGATAAAGAACTAAGTATGGCTTGGTATAAGTTAGCCATAATTCCCATTAGGACAACTACTTTGTGCACCTTCGTTTTGTCTCAAGCCTCACAACAGGAAAAAATGTCATTTAATACTGATGTTGTCTTCTAATAAGGTAGCCTAGTTGCTAGGTAGAATATGGCAACTAGAACTCAGAAATTTCCAGTATGACCACTCTACCACAGGTTTTCCAGGTCCAAGTCTCTGTGGGACCAAAAATCACTTTTCCTGTTCTCAAATTTGTCTAGTGCGAGCAGATTCAAAACCTAGCCTTGCTCACCAACTGTTAAAGGTATTTTAGATGGGCAACTGGGATTTTACTTAACCCAGTCTAGAGGGATGATCTTCTCAGGCCCAGAGAGCTAAATGGCTTCTCTCTGTTCTAGGCCAGTAGATAACCACTATGACTCCACTTAAAAGATAACAGGGTTTTATTATAAATTGTTGATTAGGATAGTTTAAGGTATATGGGCTGAGGGATTTCCCTAATACTGATTGAATCTACCTTTGTCCCACCATCAGACTTTGCATAAAGTCACTTTGGTCCTCAGCAAAGTGGAGGCTACACTATCTACCTCTCTGTTTCAATTCTCCCCAACTAATCTGAACTAACCTAGGCTAAGCCCACATAGAATATAGTCTCTAGAGAAAGCTGCAGATTATAACACAGTCAGGTACCAGGTGTGACCTAGTCCACCTTGATGAGGCCAAAGCACGCCCTTCCCCCCCCCCCCCCAGGCAAACTGAACAGTTCAGTTCTCTGTTGCTTGTAATTTCTGCTTGAGACTTCTCCAGATGTAGTATCAGATTACATGATCAAAAGGATGTTCAGAAACTGGCAGTTTTCTTTCAGGAACAGGTTGGAGGTCAATAGGAAGAAGGAACTGGATTTTGGGCATCTTCCTCTCCAGAGTCCCAACCCAACTCCTCAATGGCAGTTACTTCCTTCAGAATCCTCACCCCATCCCTCCTTGGATTCTGAAGCTTCTCCTGCACTTCCTAGTTCATTATTTCCTTCCCAAATTCCCCTTAACAATATAAATACCACATCTCTCTATGAAAGTGTCTCCTGGTATAAATCCTTTTCTGTTGGAATCAGTACTCTTATGGTTAGTGCCTAGGAAACTCAGAATTCAACCCCAGTATGCTACTGACACTTAGTTGATCCCCCAAACAAAAGTGGTCCTCCAGGGGCATAACTCTTTCCTATCCCATTTCCAGTTTGATTGATTTCTCTCCTGGCTACCTTGTTTGCACATCTGTTTTCATTCCAGAGATGGCACAATATAATTTGTCTCCTTGTATGACCGTTGCTTCTCCCCATAAAAACCTGGTGGAGTTCCATCAAGTTGAATAGGAGAGAAATTAGAAGGGCTAAAACAAGACACTACAAACTTCCTTCCTTCTTAACTTGAGTCCTAATGGCTGTCAGGGCAGTGTGTAACTATATGAAATACAATGTACAGAGTAATGATTGAACACACTTCCAGGTTCTAATTTTGGCACTCTGTCCATTCTCTATCCTTCTTGGGGGGCAGGGAAGAAGTAGAAACCTTGAATAGGGGAAGTTTCACATTTGCCTAAAAGAGTATTTTAACAAGAACTCCTTGGAAGAAAGCACTTACATGAAAGTCAGATGAAACAATACAAGGATGCTCTTAAGGTCCCCGAATAGCTTTGGTAACAATTATGAGACATGGGGGACACTGGCACATAACCATCCAGCATGGTGTGCCCTGATTAAAAGTGCTCTGCTTTATAAGTGAATTAGAATTGCAGCAGCTCAAAAGAATGTGAGATGCACAAATTTAGATATTTCCATCCCAAAAGTTCATATGGACTATCTGCTCAGTCTGTGGTTGAACCTTCAAGGTTCATATTGATCTGATTAGTCATATTAAGACACAAGGTACATTGATTCCTACATAGCGATATCATTTTGGTCCTTTCAAGCACAAAGGACAACAACCAATCAACAAATAGGAAGGAGAAGGGGCTGGAAACTAGAAAAGAGAAAATTTTGGGCAGCCAATGTAGAAAGTGTTATAGACAGTTTTTTCCTCCTTTTTTTGGTGTGTATGTGGGTTGAGGGGAAACACTGCTTTCTCTTACATGACAGACCAAAAAACCAGAGATTGTGCTTTCTATGTGCTTCTTTTCTTGTAGCCAGAGAAGTAGAGAATATTCCTTTCAAAACCAGAGGGAATCTGAAGATTAATCCTCTAGTCAACAGAAGATAGTCTTGTAAAGATGCGAGTACTGTGATGGGATGGAATAGGTCCTGGCTTGAGCATCCAGAGAGATTTCATCATAGGCTTATTTCCTGCCTCTGGTGCCACAAGACCTTGGAAAATTCATAGGTTTATAGATTTAGAATGAAAAGGAATATTAATTCTCCCTCTCATTTTATAGTCAAGGAAATTGAGTCTGTAGAGATTAAGTGACTTGCCCATAGTCATACAAGCAAATGTTTGAGTCAGCATTTGAAGCCAGGATGCCACACCTGAACTCTATCCACTATACTATGCTGCATCTCAATTCAGTTAAGTACCTTTAAGTCTCGGTATTTTTATTTGTTAAATGGGAACAATGGAAACTATTTTACAATATAGTTATCACATTGGTGGGTGGAACTGTAAATTCTTTCTGCTCTCTCTTCCCATCTAGAAGGGGCAGAACTAGGCCTTATCTGTCTTACCCCTGCCTCCTTCTCATCAAATTGAAGGCTGGAGATTAAAAAAAAAATCACACTCTGTTGGTATCTCACTTTTATCCTAAGAGGAAAAGAGTATCCCTCAAGGCCATGTAGTTCATTTCTCTATTTTATTAAGTTAATATCAGAAGCAAAGTTATTAAATAAAATTACATTAGCTGAGAGTCCCCAGGTGAGAAAAATCCTAACATACGTTGAGACAAGATTAGTTTTCTACCTAATTTAAAATTTGTGTTTTTACAGATAACTCTAGGATCCTTGATTCTTTCCAGATCAACACATTAAATCCTGAGTGGAGCAGACACCATTTCCCCATGGTTCCTCATTTTAAATTGTCCCATCTCCTTTCTCTTAGTCATTTCTGTTAGATTGTTTCTTTTAATTCACTTTCATAACTTCAATCTCCCTTCTTTGTCATTTCATTTCAAAATTAATCTTAAGGATGAGAGAGAATACTTCTTCCAACCTATAAATCCCAAGCTACCATTCAGTTCTCAACCCCCTAGAACAACTGATTAAGCTGGTTAAAAACAAAACAAAACAAAACACTGTCACAGTTATATCATTCTTAAAATAAGGCTCCTTTTAGACCTAGCCTTTTTATTCTTTTGTCTTATCTCAGGTACTAGAGACATTTACTGCATTTATATCATGTTCGATAGATGAGGTAGAATCCCAGGTACTGATACACTGCACTCATATACTATCACATTTGTCATTCTATTTTGGGAAGGGACTACGTTTGCTGATTTACTGTCATTGGTAAAAAAAGAAATCTAGAGATTTCTGTATTTTAAGAAAGTATTTTTGGATAATAATATAAGCCCAATTGAAGCTACTGATAGCCGGAATTTGTGATGGATCAAATAAGCAATTTTATCATTTCACAAAATCTTAAAACTGGAAGCCATCTCTGAAGTCATGTTTTTCTCATATGAGAATCAGAATGGAGTGAAGGGAAAGCAGGATAACGGGTCAAGGGATTTGAGGATGGAAGATTATGAATCATTAAAATGGCTGACTTATTAGGTTGAGATAGGGAGAAAAATAGGGTACCAGGACAGGATTGATGGATGGAGTATGAGAATAAGAAGGAATGGAAAATCTGAGGTTCCTCAAGAAGAAGAATGGTGGAGATATGGAAGGACAGGAAAGGGCAGGGGTTTATTATCTTAGAGGTGAAAGTGAGGTCATAGGATGAAAGGAAAAAAATGGGAGAAGTTAGTATAGGCAGCCTGTGTGAACTTCAGAAAGAAAGAATGATTCCTATGTGCTGAAAGTAGAATAAGAATCTCCAGACTCATCCTTCAAGGGATAGGGAAATAGGGAATGGACTGGTCAGTACTACAGAGACCTTCTGAATGTAGAGTCCTCAGGAAAAACAGCTTGGAAAGAAAGAAATTCAGATAAGAAATTACCACCAGGAACTTTAGTAAAGTTTTCACTAATAAGATCTGTACAAGCTGTTCTGTCTGCCAAAAATTCAATCAAGTGACATTCAGACAGAAAGGTTTAGGTGGTAGACCTTTAGTATATTGTTGATTTGAGAATCTGCAAATTGATTTCATCAGCATGCCCAAAGCTGGAAGATACAAGTTTTGTCTGGTAATCCTAGACAGAATAACTAAGTGGCCTGAAGATTTCCATCAAATACAAAAACAGCTAGCTTTGTGGCAAAAGTGTTGATTAAGGAAATTATTCCTAGATTTGGAGTACTACTTACCATAGACTCTGATAAGGGATCTCATTTCACCCAAGATATCCTGAAAAGAGTCTATGAGAATCTAGGAATAACGCCCAAATATCATGTTTCTTATCACCCACAAAGGTAGCCAAGTGGAATCTGTAAATAGGGAACTTAAGACTATGTTGGGGAAGATCTGTGCTGAAACTCATCTAAAATGGACAGATATTCTTCCCATAGCTTTGTTTTACCTACATACGAGACCAAGAGCAGATTTACATGTATCATCCTATGAAATGCTCATTGGATATGCTCCACTACAGATAAAGACTTGTAAGACAGTCTACACATCTCTCTTAGGAGGAGATTGTCAACTTGCTTCATACTTAAGTGCTTTACAATAATGACTCAAAGAATTACATGATATGGGAGTATTTATCCAAGCTGCTCCATTGAATTATTCTCTCCATAATTTCAAACCAGGAGATATGGTATATGTTAAAAATGTTGCTAAAACATCAGCAATACAAGAGAGTTGGGTAAGTCCTTATACCATTGTGTTAGTATCTCCATCTTTGGTAAAAGTTTTGGGTAGAGATTATTATTATTATCATTGTTCACATATCAAATTAGTGCATGGTAATAATAATGAAAATATACAAATCATTGAAGAAGAATAAATTGTGGAAGCTGGGAATCATCAGTCAAATTGAGTCTGCAGTTAGAAAGATCAGTAAGGCAAGGACCATTCTAATGGAAGAGGACATTTGGAAGAGGACAATGCAGATGAAGAGGAGAATACAGGCAATTAATGGACAATGTTAAAAGACTGAAAACTTATAAATTTAAAGACTTTGAGAAATTTTCAATGAAAAGGATCAGAGGATTAAATGAACTAATGAATTAAAATTTTGGGTAATGTATTATAACACAAAACAAACATATATAACACATATTCACAAACATTCATAAATATATTTACTACCATGGAGTTGGAGAAGAAAAATTAATCAAGCAAGATGATATGAAAAGAGGAGGAAAACTCTGAAGTAGTGGTAAGTATATTTCAAGCAACGTAACATAACACTAACATAACAACATAACATAGCAAAAGTAACAAATTAACAAAGCATAAACACAACTACATAAACATGGTTAGGTTACATTGATTCGCTATGTGAATGAGTGAAACAATGTATAGTTAGGGTACTAACAATGCCATAAGTAGTTATAAATTAGTTAGTTACTAACAAAAATTAGGTATATAGTTTAGTATAGAAATATAAGTAGACAGGATAATTTTATTAAGATAGGGCTTTAGTTAGATAAAGATTAAAATTTAAGATAAATATAAGGTACTGACTTACATTACAACATATATAACAACATACATTATATAACAGAAATAGCATATAACATCACATATCACACAAAAATGTAAATACATATGTAAATACATGTAAATAGTGTGTATAATAGGATTATAAAATAAATTGTATCATAGTGTATATGCACATGTGTAACATATATACCATATATGTAAATATGAAGTGAATGTGTATAACATGCATATATTGTATGTACTATATGTATATATGTGAAATTTATGTAAATATATCACTTAAGTTTAATTTATCTATTGTTACATGTAGTTTGCATAAGTGAGTTTAATGTTTTGGTTTAATTTCTTCATAAAACTTATGCAATGTTGTGTTTATTGTAAATTTCAATAAATTTTCTCTAAATTTGATGTTAATGTATTATAATAGTAGTAGAATGTTTTGTATTAGTAGATAAGAGTAGTATTTATGATTTTAATGATTGCCTAGAAATTGTGTTTATCTTTTACTTTTGATGATATTTGCTTATTATTCTTTTGCATATGTTTGAAATTTGTACTTATTTATTATTCAATTCCTTTTTTCCCTTTCCTTGATAAAATCCCTAGAATAGGATAGTATTAGATAAGTTAAGTCAGTTGAGTGTAGGTTATTTGTTATTTTGGGTGGATATTTTAGTTTATGGTAATATGTAAGTAAGTTAGTGCACAAATGCCAAAATAGTGTTTTTAACACAATTTAGGCTTTGTGCAAAGGGGGAACTGTAGCAAGGAAAGGGAATTATAGCAAGAGCACTATTGACAGACCTGTAATCCAAGCTACTGGGTCAGGGTTCCAAACTGTTGAAGAGGCAGTTTTTCCAACAGCATCCTGGAGCTGCAAGTTGAAGGAGAAAGGTGTGTGGCTGAGACATCCTGGAAATCCATCCATCAAACAACTGGCCTTGAGGATTTACTAGCTGTGGTGAGAGAATATCTCCAGTCTTCCTGGTGGACAGCCAGACTAGGGAAAAAGATCTCTACCTTGCTGGGACATCTGAGGACATCAGCTGGACTCCTGTACTTGACACACCTAGGCTCTTTGTGAGAAATCTGGTTACCTGTTGAACTTGCCTTTAGGCATTTATAAAATTAGTTAAGGTAGTTAAATAGTGGGTTTAATTAGAGGGTAAAGCAGTCAGATTTCCCTTCTTCCATTTTCCTTCCTTCCTTCATCCCTTCTCTGTAAATAAATTCAATATTATTTATACGTGCTGTTTTCCCTTTGTATTACCTTCCTTCTCCCTTTCCAAAATATAGCTTTAACACTAATAAGTAACAACAAGTGAGAAGGTTATAGTCTAATGAATTCAGATGCATAGAAATATCTTTTTTTTTAGTATATTTTATTTGATCATTTCCAAGCATTATTCGTTAAAGACATAGATCATTTTCTTTTCCTCCCCCCCACCCCCCATAGCCGACGCGTAAGTCCACTGGGCATTAGATGTTTTCTTGATTTGAACCCATTGGCATAGAAATATCTTTAAGGGAGAAAAGAAAAGGTAATTTTATGCACTGATAGATTCTGAATTGGATTTAAACTCACGGGGAAAAGATTTAGGCATCTTTGTCAGTATGAATCCTCAGTGGTTGCCCAGGATAAATAAGATGTTAGAGTTTCTATTAAATTTCTGATAAAATATATTAAACACATAAACAGTAAAAGACAGAGTTGTCTATTGAGAGAGTTTGCACATTTGTCTATTGAAGTAATCAACAGGGCTGATTTTTAGAAAGGCAACTCCTAGGCAAACACATGCCTGTGGGGATCATAGCAGTTAGGAAATTGATGTTTTAGAATTGCCCTAACTGTTTCTACTTTTTTTTTTCCAGCCTTGCTTTCTGAGGACAAGATAGATAAAGAGAAGTAATAGATATTAAATATGACCCAGTGGTAGCCCATAGGCCAGAGTATGGTTTGAAGCTTCTGTTTCTTTGTATCCTCCAGGGAATTTCCCCCTGCTAAGAAAGCTAAAATACAGCTTTTTTTTTTTTTTTTTAAATAAGAGTTTGTGAGTTAGGTGATGCAAGTACTGATACTCAAAGAAGCAAAATAATTAGTTCAGCACCATGCATCTAGAAAGCGTCAGAGCTAAGATTTAAATTTAGGGCATAGCTAATACTTTTTTCTGATTCTATATGTATCATTTTTCTTATTAAAACATAAAGTTCTTCAGCTTTTTATTTTGATAAGAATGGGAAGGTTAAGTATATTAAGGCTAAGAATGGAAAACTAAAGGGAAATACATTAATTGGGGAATGGCTGAACACATATTGATATAGAAATATTAATACATTGTAGGAAATGATGAAAGTAGTTAAAGAGAAACCTGAAAAGATTTGTATGAACAGATGCAAAGTGAGCAGTATTAGAACAATTTAAAATATAATAAAATTATTAAAACTATCAATTTTGAAAGACTGAACTCTGATCAATGTAAAGTTTAACCATAATTCCAGATGAAGCATGCTACCTACCTCTTGACAGAGGGGATGTGGAATGAGACACTTTTTAGACATGGAAAATAGAATATGGAATTTTCTTTTTCTGCTTGATTGCATATTTATTATAAGAGTTTTATGTATGTGTGTGAGTAGTGTTGTGAAAAGAAAAGAGATGTTAGGTGGTACAGTGAATAGAGCACTGGGCCAGAATTCAGGATGACTCAAGTTCAAATCCAGCCTTTAGATACTAGATGTGTTAGCATGAGCAAGGTACTTAACCTTTAGTTGACTCAGTTTACCTATCTGTAAAATGAGGATAATAATAGGACCTATCTTCCAGGGTTGCTATGACAATCAAATGGCATAATTATGAGATACTTAGCATAGTACCTAGCACAGAGTAAGCATTACATAAATATTACCTATTTTTAAAATTAAATGTTTAATTGAAAAAAATAAAATTTGATTAAAAAGAATGAGTGCTTATTTATTTATTTAGAATATTTTTCCATGGTCACATGAGTCATGATTTCCCCCACCCCCCATTCTTCCCTCCCACCTCATGGAGCTGACAAGCAATTCCACTGGGTTATACATGTATCACTGTTCAAAACCTATTTACATATTATTCATATTTGTAATAGAATGATCGTTTAACACCAAAACCCCAATCACATCCCCATCAAATACCCGTGATTGATCGTATATTTTTCTTTTGCACTTCTAATCCCACAGTTCTTCCTCTGGAAGTGGATAGCATTCTGTCTCATAAGTTCTGACTAAGTGCTTTTAAAAAAGAATGTAAACTCTTATAAGATCTATATCAAATTGCTTACTGTCTCAGTGAATTGGGAGGGCAGAGAAAGTAGGAAAGGGAGATAGGGAGATGGGGGAGAGAGGGGGGGAAAGAGAGGGAGAGGAGGCAACAGACAAAAGAGAGAGAATTTGGAACACAAAATTAAAAAAAATGATAATGTAAACTTAAAGGTAGGAACTGTCACACAAGTATCTGTATCTCCAGCACTTAGCATGGTGTTTGGCACATAGTAAGCACTTAATGAATGCTTGTCGTTCATTCATTCAACTGACAACAGCAGCCATAAAAATCAAGGAAAAAGGTTTAATGGTGCCAGAAACTCCTCCAACAATGACACAATCTACTCTGGAAAGTGAAGACTGGCAGCAAAGGATTCTTTACTTTAAGTTAGAATGTGCTGATAACATTAGAGCTGGAAAAAGTGGCTTCTCCCGGGAGCCCTTCTTTGGAAGTGCAAGTGAAATGCTCATCAGCAAGGATGGATTGCAAAAGCTGGACATACCAAGGTGTAATTAATGGGCTTTTGCCCAGCTGGGAATTGCTTACTTGTTCCAACCAACTCTTTTTACATCTCTCTCTATATACAACTTAATGTAGCCAAAATGTTCCTTCCAAGAGGACAAATGACAAAAAAAAATGGTGTGAGGCTCCTAGTGCTTCGTGCTAGGGGGATTCTCCTGCCTTATCTATAAGGAATATATAAAAGTTTTCTGATGCCTGGTCTGGAGGAGACAAAGGAACTAACAAAGGCCAATGCTAGATGGATTTTTATTTTCAGAACAACATAGCTTTGATGCTGTGTTCTCAAATGGACCATGAGTCAGGAGAGACTGGCTCTTAAATCTTGGCTCTGCTATTTACTACTAGCCGTGTCAATCAATAAGCATTTATAAATGCCTACTTTTTGCCTTTGGGGATACAAAGAAAGACAAAAGGAAATCTAATTAGGGCAACAAAATATAAGCAACTACTTAAAACAAGATATATACAGGAAATGCTGTGGGGAAGCTTTGAGGGAAGGCTCTGCTTTTTACTGCTAACTGTATGACATTTTTCAAGGTATTTAACATCTGTGACTCAGCTTTTCTTAAAAACAGCAATATTATTTACCTTATCTGTCTCAAAAGTATGTTGCAAACCTACTTGCATTATAAAAGCGCCAAACATTATTCTTCTCATTACTATTTACCAGTTCTCATCTTCTCCAACTTATTTACTTATTCATCTGAACAAATATTTATTAAACATCTACAAAAGGGACCTGGGTTTATGTCCCACATCTGAGGCCGCTTATGTGACCTTTGGAAAGTCATTTAACTCCCTCAGTTTCTCATTTGTAAAATAAGGAGTTGGATTAGATAGTCTCGAACTTCCCTTCAAGTTCTCAGTCTATCATCCTGTGATTATCTGTGCAAGGTACTGTTCTTGGTGCTAACATGAAACAAAAGATTAATAAGACTCTCCGCCTCAAGAAGATTAAAATCTCCAGGGGGTAGATAATACACAGATACAAAGAAAAAAAGTAATTCCATTTAAGCAGCTAAATTATACCTTTGTTACAAACTCATAATAACCATTTAATGTAAATTCATATATCTATTGAGATTGGACATGGGCGTGAAGGATAATTATCCACAAACTAAAATCAAAATTTCCTGTGCTAATTCCTTTGGTCTTTTCCAACACATTTTAAAGTTAAAATATTGAGTTGAAAGTAAAAATCCATGCAAGTACCCAGCAAACTTGCCAATATTAAGAATTTGTTAGGGGAGAGACAGAAAACAGTTACTTATTTTGATTTATATTCTAAGCTGAGCATAACTTAAAGTATATCAAAGATGTGTACTAAATTAAAACTCATATTTCCAATAAAAAAATTTGGACAGTCTTCAGAGTAGTATGAAGTGCTTGAGGATTAGAAGAGGACCAAATTACTTCTGGCAGGGAGGATAAGGAAGTACATTCATTAAAAATATTAATTAATTTTAAAAAAGGAAGTACATTAATGAGCCAATGACATTTATCCTTTCTTACAATGACTGTAATCTTTGTAAATAGATGAAGGATCTCCAACTTCTTCAGCTTAGAGAACTTCTCCTGTGAGACTCATTCCATGTATGTGTATCACAACACATCAATAACTTGATTTTCTACAACTATACGACATCTATTAACCATCTATAAGTAGGTAAGTTCTAGGTAGGTGCCTCTGAAGCTTGGGAACTGTAGGAGTCAAAATAAATATTACTACTATTTAAAAATATATAGGATTTTTAATAATAAATCAAAAGAGAGGGAAAAGAAAAAAGGTTCTTTCAGTTAAGTGAGCAGAGCAAAGAGAGCCAGAGACTCACATCCCAAAAGCACAAGCTCCAAAATAAAGTGCCTCACAGTGTGGGTCTCAGCCAAATTTACCTCCTTATGTAAAATGAGGACATAACTTAAAAGGATGCTGGGAATGTAGCTCAGGTGTTGCAAATTGTCCATCTGCACAGAAGGTAAAACATCTGCATAATTTATCCAGAATCCTAGCTTGTATGTCAGAAATGAGATATGAATGCAAGGTTTTCTGTCTCTCAACCTGACACACTGATTACTATGCATATTGCCTCTATGGATGTGAAAAAACTGACTTAGTCACTCCAATGCATTCAGTATCAGTTGGTACTACCCAAGCTGAGAAATTAATTGAGGTGGCCAAGGGAAGGAATAAATTATTATCTCCTTTGATCTTCGCAACAACTTTGGGAGGTAGATGCTCTTATTATATTCATTTTACCATTGAGGAAACTGGGGTAGACAGAGGTTAAGTGACTTGCCCAGGGCCATATAATTAGCAAGCCATCTGAGGACTTTAGTTTCAACCCTTTATCTACTGAGCAACAAAGCTGCTTTTAGGCAGTGGTTAAAGAATTGACAAAGCTATTTTAAAATCATACCAGCAAGTCAGGTTAAAACTTTTCTGATATGATATATCCTGATAAGCAGACCATTCTTGGAGGTGAAGTGACTTTCTTTGTATGCCCAGAGCTTAACACAGGGCCTGGAAGATGATAAGCTCTGTAAAAATTAAAATTAATGTGCAATAATAAAATATTATATTTTAAGAGATTTATTAATAATTGTTAGAAGTAAAGGAATAAAAAAGTATCATAATAAAAAAATAAACAAACACGTGCCCATGGCTAATCAGCCTGTTCAAAACCCCCAAGCTTACCACCACCATGCTTGTGATAGGAAGTAAAGAGGCTGGGACCCTTCACCCCACTGCCTAATATCCCCTGTCTACAGAGAGTGCATAATGACAGGAAGTCAGTGGGCTCCTGGGAAATGTAGTTTTGGGGGCAACAGATTTTCAATTATACATTCCTCCCTGAGATCCATGTGGAAGAATGGTCTCAACAATGGATCTTGTAAACATAATCAACTTTTAAATTACAATAATTTGGGGATAAAAGGAAAAGAGAACAAAACCAATGATTGCTAGGCACACTGACAAAAAAGCCAGTTAGGGGGCAGTCCCCTTCAGCATAAGAGTATACATACAAAAAAATGCATTCAACCCCACATAGATCAAATCACCACATCCCAAAGTTCACTCTGGATCTCCTGGTGCAGCTTGTGGTCTGTGCAGGCATTTTCATGGTGCCTTCTCCAAACAGTTCACTTTCTGGATTTGGAGAGATAGCATGTTTCTTCTCCTAAAATTACTCTCTAAAGAATTTAAATGTTACATTTTAGAATAAATAATACAGCACTTCATATATTCTTGGTCTGGGATTGCTAGGATGATGGAGATGTAGCTGTGGTGAGGGAGGATTTTGTCATAAGTCAGATCAGTGTAGTCCTCTTCTCAGATCATCAGAATCAAGAACCATGACTACATCTATTCCCTTATGAAATACAATGGCATCATTATCAACTGCTTGGGGGCAACTAATTGTCAGTGGATAGAGACCCAGATCCAGAGGCAGAAGGTCCTGGGTTCAAATGTGATCTCAGATACTTCCAAGCTGTATGACCCTGGACAAGTCACCTAATCCCAATTGCAGTAACCTTACTACTCTTCTGCTATGGAACTGCTACCTTGTATCAATTTTAAGACAGAATGTAAGGTTTGGGTTTTTTTTAAGACACTCTGCTCATCAATCATAACTAGCACATCAACCATTATAGCCATTTTGTATATAAGTACGTATTTGTCTCCACATCTTTCCAAAATGACACCTTTGTGGCCAACAAAGATCCAGCAATGATGGCCTTATTCCTCTTAATTGCTCTATCTTCTTGTCCCTTGTTCTCCCCCTGCCTGTAATGCTATTTCTTCTTACTTTCAACTAATGCCTTTTTTGGTTCTCTTCACATTCAGCTTATAATTTCCCCCCTCCTCATCCCCAGTGCTAGTACCATGCCACTGAGATTACCTCTCATTTACACTGTATATATTTTGAGTGCATTAGTGGTTCTCATGTGATCTTTCCCATTAGAAAGTGAACTTCTGGAAGACAGGGACCATTCTTGGAGGGGAAGTGGCTTTATTTATATCCTCAGAGCTTAACACAGGGCTTGGAAGATGATAAGCACTTCATATGTGCTTTGTGATGGACAAAAATCCACTAATTTATCTACTTGTAAGCATGAATATATGATCTGTAAAACTGAGGTGACTTTTCATATTTGAAAGGTAATGATCAGAAGCAAAAAAAGGTAACTATTTGGGAAAAGATAATGACAATTAGAGTTCACTTCTACTCTCATGGTTAATTTATTTCAGTTCAACACAATATAATTCAATAAATATTGATAAACACTGATTAAATGAAAGATCTTGTTCTAGGCTCAGGAGGTATGTCATTGACAAACAGCAGTATCCTTACCCTTAACGGGTTGGGAGGGGAGTGTGAAGGAGGTACATAAATAAATATGATATATATTTGAATACCATTAAAGTACAGTGGTAAACCAGACCAAAAATGGCCTGATTATAAGAGTCCTCTGAATTTGATCTGACACACCATGTCTCTAGCCATCTTAATGCTTAATGTATATGCTATACATTCTTTCCTCTCCTCCATTGCCCTCTTTGTCTCCCCAATTGTAGAGACAGTAATCAAACCAACATCTTACCATTCCTAGAGTTATTTGATCAAACAATTGCTTCACCCACTATTCCTGAGATTTCCCAGTCCAAAATCGACTTTTCCTGTTTGTATTGTTGTCCTTTCTGAAATTACAATAAGGTCCTAAAAGGTGTATGATTGAAAATATGTCACCCTAAAAAAGACTACATATCCCAAGAGCCCACTGACTTCCTGTCATTATGTACTTCCTGTTAACAGAGGATAAAGGCTGTGGGCTTTGGAGGCTCCCTTGTTCTAATGTATAATCAGCATTGATGGTGGTGAGTGGGATTGACTAAAAAATGGCTAACCAGCCATGGGCATGTGGTCTTTATTTTGTATCTTCTTTATTCCTTGATTCTAGTGATCATTAATAAATCTCTTAAAATATAATAGTTCTATTGAGATTTCATTTTAACTTTTACAGAGGCAGGACCTAGCTTGCTTTTTAAAAAATTTCTATATGCAACGCTTAGCATGGTACCTGATAAATAAGTGTTTTTTTCATTCGTTCATAAAGTGGCAGTTTCTAACTGGGGCAATCCATATAGATGAAACAGAAAAGGAGGAACTTGAACTGGGTTTCAGAGGGCCAAAAGGTTGTAAATTAGCAGGGATAATAGTTCACATTATATTCCAGTTCATGCTTAACAAAGCACTTTCCAGAGAAAAATCATAGGAGGTTGGTTTTGCAAATACTATTATTCTTATTTTAAGATTCAGGAACTTAAAGTTAGAGAGATGAAATGACAACTTGCTAGAGTCACTCATCTTTTAATTAGGAAAGCCAGAATTTGGATCTAATTCTTCTGATTACAGTCCACTCTTTTTTTTGTTCACTTTTAGGAGATCAAAAATAATCTCCATTTTCCCCTGTATTGAGAAAAAAATCCAAGTCTTTCTTACAAATATGTCTGGTTAAACAAAACAAATTCCTGCTTTGTCCAGGTCCAAGAAAAACATGTCCCAAACTATGATTTGAATTTATCACTTCTTTTTGAAGAGGTAGTCAGCATGTCTGAATTCTCTGGAATCCTGGTTGGTTACTGTATTGATCAGAATTCCTAAGTCTTTTAAAGTTGTTTTATCTTGCAATATTTTTGTCATTGTATAAATTTTTTTCCTGGTTCTGCATACATCACTTTACATCAATTCATATAAATCTTATCAGTCTTTATATGTCTTCCTAGATTTCTCTAAAACTATCTTCTCTATCATTTCTTGCAATAGAGTATTCAATCGTATTCATATATTATAACTTGTTTAGCCATTCACAGTTAACTTATTATCCTGTATCTTGCACAAGGTCAGCTCCTCTCTGAGGGTCTGGGGCCTCTTTTTTCCCTGGCACACAGTCTTTTCTTATGTAAGAATGCTTGGCATTATACTCTATTACCAGTGTCTAGAACTATCTTGGTCTCTTTTGCCAACCTGGGTTACAGAAATGACTCACTGTGATTTTTTTTTCATGTGTAGGAAAGGAAAATTGGCTATATTTCTACTATTTCACCATCTTGGCATCACACCTCTCTTCCATTATACTTTCAATTATATGAAACTGGAGCATATTCAAAGCATAAGTGTAATCAAAGACAAAGATGTAGAGTAAGAGAGAACAGAATGAAACTGGGAACAATTTAGTAGTTCAAATCAGATGGATCATAAACTACATGAAGAGCTTTGTTTTGTTTTGTTTTAAATTGGAACTGTAATTTCATCAAAGTAAGGAGTTAGCTTCCTTTACCAAAGCAGTTCTATACTTTCTCTGCAACTTAATCTTACTTGCCTAGGGTCACTGAGAAATTAAGTAACTTTCTCTGGGCCAGTCTGTGGAATATGTAGGAATTGAAGCCAGGTATTCTTAGCTCCAACACTAGTTCTTTGTCTTATACATAATGCTATGGAATAAGTCTTAAAGGGTTGGTAAGAAAACAGATTTTTCAGGGCCTTGAAGAAAAAGTTAAAGAATTTGTTATATTCAGAAGTCAACAGGAATCCACTGAAAACTTTAGATCAGGGGAATTATATTCTCAGATCTATACATTAGGAAAGTTAATTTTGTAGTAATACCAAGGACAGAGTGGATAACAAAGGGAATAGAAACAGGGTGACATTTTTAAAAGCTATTACAGTAGACCAGGTGAAGGGTAATGAAGGTCTGTACTATGCAGATGGCAGAATGGGTGTCAGTAGCATGCCTGTAGAGTTAGCAGGACTTAGTTATATGTAATGGATTACTAAGAAGAGTCAAAAATGGATTTGTGGTTTTAGCCTGGGAGAATGGAGCTGCCAATATAAATGAGCAAGTTAGGAAAAATGACAGATTTTGGAGGGAAGAGTTACATTTTAGATATGTTCAGCTTGAAGAGCAAGTGGGACATACTGGTGGAGATGTCCAGGAGAGGGATGAAGCCACAACACTAGAGCTCAAGACAGAGTGAATCATCATTGACAAAGGAAATGATGTAGACTAGGGAAAGAGAATAATACCAAGAACAGGACTTCTTTCTATGTCCCTATTCCCCACATCCCTTCACCTCACGCAGTGGATTAAGGCTGTGGAATGTATAAAATATCATACTTTTTATTGAGGTCAGATGACCATATTATCCTGCTCCTTTTATTTTTATTATTATTATTTTTTATTTTTTTAAATTTTTATTTGGTCATTTCCAAACATTACTCATTGGAAACAAAGATCATTTTCTTTTCTTCCCTCCCCCCCTCCCACCACCTCTCCCACAGCTGACACGCAATTCCACTGGGTATCACATGTGTTCTTGATTCAAACCCTTTTCCATGTTGTTGGTATTTGCATTAGAGTGTTCATTTAGAGTCTCTCCTCAGTCTTATCTCCTCCACCCCTGCAGTCAAGCAGTTGCTTTTCCTTGCTGTTTTTACTCCCACAGTTTATCCTCTGCTTATGGATAGTGTTTTTTCTCCTAGATCCCTGCAGACTGTTCAGGGACATTGCATTGACACTAATGGAGAAGTCCATTACCTTCGATTGTACCACAATGTATCAGTCTCTGTGTACAATGTTTTCCTGGTTCTGCTCCTTTCGCTCTGCATCACTTCCTGGAGGTTGTTCCAGAGTCCATGGAATTCCCAATTGAAGGGCATCCCCTCATTTTCCAATTTTTTGCCACCACAAAGAGCACAGCTATAAATATTCTTGTACAGGACTTTTTCCTGATTATCTCTTTGGGGTACAAACCCAGCAGTGCTATGGCTGCATCAAAGGGCAGACAGTCTTTTAGCGCCCTTTGGGCATAGTTCCAAATTGCCCTCCAGAATGGTTGGATTAATTCACAACTCCACCAGCAATGAATTAGTGTCCCTACTTTGCCACATCCCCTCCAGCATTCACTACTTTCCATGGCTGTTATGTTAGCCAATCTGCTAGGTGTGAGGTGATACCTCAGAGTTGTTTTGATTTGCATCTCTCTGATTATAAGAGATGTAGAACACTTTTTCATGTGCTTATCAATAGTTTTGATTTCTTTATCTGAAAACTGCCTATTCATGTCCCTTGCCCATTTATCAATTGGAGAATGGCTTGATTTTTTGTACAATTGATTTAGCTCTTTGTAAATTTGAGTAATTAAACCTTTGTCAGAGGTTTTTTAAAGATTGTTTCCCAATTTGTTGCTACCCTTCTGATTTTAGTTACATTGGTTTTGTTTGTACAAAACCTTTTTAATTTGATATAGTCAAAATTATTTATTTTACATTTTGTGACTCTTTCTAAGTCTTGCTTTGTTTTAAAACCTTTCCCTTCCCAAATGTCTAACAGGTATACTATTCTGTGTTCACCTAATTTACTTATAGTTTCCTTCTTTATGTTCAAGTCATTCACCCATTCTGAATTTATCTTGGTGTAGGGTGTGAGGTGTTGATCCAAACCTAATCTCTCCCACACTGTCTTCCAATTTTCCCAGCAGTTTTTATCGAATAATGGATTTTTGTCCCAAAAGCTGGGGTCTTTGGGTTTGTCATAAACTGTCTTGCTGAGATCATTTACGCCAAGTCTATTCCACTGATCCTCCTTTCTGTCTCTTAGCCAGTACCAAATTGTTTTGATAACCACTGCTTTATAGTATAGTTTGAGATCTGAGACTGCAAATTCTCCTTCCTTTGCATTTTATTTTCATGATTTCCCTGGATATCCTTGATCTTTTGTTCTTCCAAATGAACTTAGTTATGGTTTTTTCTAATTCAGTAAAGAAGTTTTTTGGTAGTTCAATGGGTATGGCACTAAATAAGTAAATTAATTTAGGTAGGATTGTCATTTTTATTATGTTAGCTAGTCCCACCCATGAGCAATCAATGTTTTTCCAATTGTTTAGATCTAGTTTTAGCTGTGTGGAAAGTGTTTTATAGTTGTGTTCATATAGTTCCTGTGTTTGTCTCGGCAGATAGATTCCTAAGTATTTTATATTGTCTAGGGTGATTTTGAATGGTATTTTGCTCTCTAATTCTTGCTGCTGAAATGGGTTAGAGATATATAGAAATGCTGATGACTTATGCGGGTTTATTTTGTATCCTGCAACTGCTAAAGTTGTTGATTATTTCGAGTAACATTTTGGTTGATTCTCTAGAATTCCTTAAGTAAACCATCATATCATCTGCAAAGAATGATAGCTTGGTCTCCTCATTGCCAATTTTAATACCTTAAATTTCTTTTTCTTCTCTAATTGCTACTGCTAGTGTTTCTAGTACAATGTTAAATAATAGAGTTGATAATGGCCATCCTTGTTTTACTCCTGATCTTATTGGGAAGGCTTCTAGTTTATTCCCATTGCAGATGATGTTTGCTGATGGTTTTAGATATATACTGTTTATTATTTTTAGGAAAGGCCTTTCTCTTCCTATACTTTCTAGTGTTTTCAATAGGAATGGGTGTTGTATTTTATCAAAGGCTTTTTCTGCATCTATTGAGATAATCATGTGATTTTTGTCAGGTTGCTTGTTAATATGGTCAATTATGTGGATGGTTTTCCTAATATTGAACCATGCTTGCATTCCTGGTATGAATCCTGCCTGGTCATAGTGGATGACCCTTGTGATGACTTGCTGGAGTCTTTTTGCTAGTATCCTATTTAGGATTTTTGCGTCTATATTCATTAGGGAGATTGGTCTATAGTTTTCTTTCTCTGTTTTTGACCTGCCTGGCTTTGGGATCAGTACCATGTTTGTGTCATAGAATGAATTTGGTAGAACTCCTTCTTGGCCTATTCTGTCAAATAGTTTGTTTAATATTGGGATTAGTTGTTCTTTGAATGTTTGTTAGAATTCATTTGTGAATCCATCTGGACCTGGGGATTTTTTCTCAGGGAGTTCTTTGATGGCGTGTTCCATTTCTTTCTCTGATATGGGGTTGTGTAGGTTGTCTATTTCTTCCTCTGTTAGTCTAGGCAATTTATATTTTTGTAAGTATTCATCCCTATCACCAACATTGCCATATTTGTTGCCATATAATTGGGCATAGTAGTTTTTAATGATTGCCTTAATTTCCTCTTCATTAGAGGTGAGGTCTCCTTTTTCATCTTGGATACTGTCAATTTGGTTTATTTCTTTCCTTTTTTAATTAGACTGACATGTACTTTGTCTATTTTATTTGTTTTTTCAAAGTACCAGCTTCTAGTCTTATTTATTAAATCAATAGTTCTTTGACTTTCAATTTTATTAATTTCTCCTTTGACTTTTAGGATCTCTAATTTAGTCTTCATCTGATGATTTTTAATTTGTTCACTTTCTAATTTTTTAATTTGCATGCCCAATTCATTGACCTCTGCCCTTCTTAATTTGTTAATATATGAACTCAAGGATATAAATTTCCCCCTGAGTACTTTGGCTGCATCCCATAGGTTTTGAAAGGATGTCTCATCATTGTCATATTCTTCAATGAAGTTATTAATTGTTTCTATGATTTGTTCTTTAACTAACTGGTTTTAGGGAATCATATTGTTTAATTTCCAATTAATTTTCCATTTACCTCTCCATGTTCCCTTACTAATTATTATTTTCATTGCATTGTGATCTGAGAAAGTTGCATTTATTATTTCTGCTCTTTTGCACTTGTTTGCAATGTTTTTATGCCCTAATACATGGTCAATTTTTGTAAATGTACCATGTGCTGCAGAAAAGAAGGTATATTCCTTTTTGTCCCTATTTATTTTTCTCCACATGTCTACTAACTCTAATTTTTCTAAGATTTCATTCACTTCTCTTACCTCTTTCTTATTTTTTGGTTTGATTTATCTAGTTCGGATAGAGGAAGGTTCAGAACTCCCACTAGTATAGTTTTCTATGTATTTCGTCCTTGAGTTCCTCTAGTTTCTCCTTTAGAAATTTGGATGCTATGTCATTTGGTGCATACATGTTGAGTACAGATATTTCCTCACTGTCTATACTGCCTTTTATCAGGATGAAATTACCTTCCGTATCTCTTTTAACTAGATTTATTTTTACTTTGGCTTTGTCGGATATCATGATTGCGACTCCTGCCTTCTTTTTGTCAGTTGATACCCAATAGATTTGGCTCCACCCTCTTACTTTCATCCTATGTGTATCTACCTTTCTCATATGTGTTTCTTGTAGACAGCATATGGTAGGGTTTTGGACTCTAATCCACTCTGCTATTCGCTTGCGTTTTATGGGTGAGTTCATTCCATTCACATTCAGAGTTATGATTACTAGCTGTGTATTTCCCAGCATTTTGATTTCTGCTCCTCTACCTGCCTTTTCTTCTTTCACTATTTCCTTTTATACCAAAGTTTGCTTTTGAACAGTCCCCTTTGTTCCCACCCTTATTTTACTTCCCTTTCTACCCCCTTCCCTATTTATCCCCCCCCTTATTTTCCCTGTAGTCTTTCTAAAATTAACCCCCTGCTCCCTCCCTCTCTTGTACTGCTTCCCTCCCCACCAGACCATTTGTTACCCTTCTACTCCCCTATAGGGTGCAAATCTATTCTCTGCCCCCAATTGATTGGATTGTTTTTCCCTCTTTGAGTCACTTTCAAAGCACGTAAAAGTTGAGTATTTCCTGTCTCTGACCTCTTTACCCTTTCAGTGTATTGATGTTCTCCCCCCTCCCACCATCCTGCTCCTTTTAGATGCAAGAGCATTCCTCCCTCATCTGTGTTGCTTAACTTTGATTTTCTGTTCTCCATCCAATCTATGTCCCTCCCAGTGGTACCTTTTTGACATCCCTCCTACTTACATCTATTTACTATCTCCTTTGTACCAGTCTCCTTTGCTTCCACCAGTCCTCTGACTCTACACTATACCTCTCAGCTGACTCTGAAAGAGGTTAGCTATCATTCTGCCTTTTCTAACTACTCTTCCAAGATATTTCTAACTGGACAACATGGCTGTCTTGTCCCTGGTAGTTAAGACTGGGGACCACACACTTCAGGCACAGGGAGAAGAAAGAGCAAATTGGCAAAAGACATTAAAGAGTAGTCAATAACTCACTAAGAATCAAGGGAGAACAAAATCAAAGAATTCAAGAGAAGGAAAAATATAAAACAAACAGGGCATGGACAATACTGTCAAATACTAAATAAATAAAATGAAATCCAAGAGGTATTCTATCCCTATTCTATCCCTTTTAAGTCCAAGAGGTATTCTATCCCTACTACTTATGGTTTTCTCCAGTGGTTTTTGATTCCTTAAAAAATATAAAGTGAAAACTTATTAATATAGATCAAATGTATATAGAAAAATCAGGTGATTGACTGTGCTTGATGTTATAGACATTCGTAACTATTTTAAACTTAACTAGCTTTTCCCAAGTATGAGAACATAAGTGAGAACTGATGGCCTTTTTTTAGATTCACTTTTTATCATTGGTCCAATGGCATTAGACAGAGTTATGATCTGAATGGAATACTGTCTGATACCTTCTCCACTGTCACAATGGATGATGTAAAAAACAATTTAAATGCAACTATAACCAGACATTCTCAGGCCTTTCAGGGGAGTTATTTCATCTGAGCAGATTGTGGGCCCACATAGCTGTTTTTAAAATAGCCATCTCAAAACTCCTTGGGCGAGATGACCAAGCTCTGTAGGCGGACACCGGAGAGGACTCTTTTGTGAAAAGTGCTTAAGAGGAACCAAAAGATAAGGCTACATATGCAAACCTATCCTCTCTCTCCCAACCACCTCCTACTGAATGATCACAAGTTCTGAGTAATCTGGGCTTTTAAAAAGTTCAAAGTCATCCAAGCATTCATTCAATATCCTTTTATAAAAGATCTCATGATTTGAATAGTGAAAATTGAAAAGGTACTCAATCTGGATGCATCCATGGGCTACAGGAATCAAATATAAATGACCACTTAGTAATGACGTAGATTCCTAAAGAGTGTCCAGAGGAAGGCAACCAGGATGACAAACAGATCTTGAGACTATGACATTTGAGGATGGATCAAAGGAACTGCAGATATTTAGCTTGAATAAGAGAAGAATGGGAGGAGACCCAGAACCACTTATAGCTTTAGAGTTGAAAGGACCTTTGGAGATCCTCTAGTTCAGGGCTTCTTTTCTTTAAAGCTCTTACCTTCTGTCTTAGAATCAATACTGTGTGTGGGTTACAATGCAGAAGAATGGTAAGGCTAGGCAATGGGCGTTCAAGAGACTTGCCCAGGGTCACACAGCTGGGAAGTATTTGAGGCCCCATTTGAACCCATGAATCCCTGTTTCCAGCCTGGCTCTCAATGTATTGAATCACCCAGCTGCACCCCTCCTTCCCAAACCAAGGGTTCTTAATTTATGGTCTATGAACTTGTTTTCTAAATATTTTACTTTTATTATTTTTTATTAATAGATTTCCTTTGTAATGTTATGTATTTATTTTATGTTTTAAAAAGCATCATTCTGAGAAGGGATCTATAGACTTCACAAGATTCTCAGAAAGGTCCACAAACTGTAAAAGAATTCTTGACTCGGTCTAACCCTTTCATTTTAAATCACATAGGTAGTAGATTGCACAGCTGGGAATCAAACCTAGGTGTTCTCAGTTTATGAAATGAGCAATAATACAAAATACATAACACAGAGGTAAAGTAGAGAAGAATTATTCACGATACAAAAGGATTCATGGTAGAATTCCCAGAAAAAGATTGCTCTTCTACCAAATGTACTTAAAATGGGATTCCATATTCAAAAGTCCAAATCACATAAAGCTTTTCAGGTGCATTGCAGCTAGGTGGTGCCAGGTCTGGAGTCAAGAAGCCTGAGTTCAAATGTGACCACAGATTTACTGGCTGTGTGACCATGGGTAAGTCACTCAACTCAAGTTTCTTCAACTATAAAATAAGCTGGAGAAGGAAATGGCAAACTACTCCAGTCTCTTTGTTAAGAAAACCACACGTAGGGTCACAAAGAGTCAGACACAATCGAAATGAATGAACAACAACAAAAACATTTCAGGTGCATATTTACTGTTTATACTGAAAGGCTCACCTCTGCAAGGAAGGACTGCAGCTGAGTTTAGTATGGCCAAAATTAGAACTTTCGGTGAATGAGATTTCCCCCCTTCATATACTTGGTTTTTAGGGGGAAGGGGACAACGGCTAATTAAGCTTTCAGACAGAAAGAACACCAATAAACTACCTGTGAGGGACTTTGTAGAGTCAGAATACACTTATCTAAGCTCATTCTTTTTCTATCAATATCACAAATACAACCACTGTTCAAGTGAGCTGAATTAGATCTTCCGTGGATCACTGGGCATGAATTTTCTTGTCTGAATAGGAGGCCCTTGGATTAGAGCACCTAACAGTTGGTAGAGTAGACAGTGTTGAACATGACGTCAGATGATTCTAGGTTTGAATCTCACCACCAACATTTAGTAGCCATATGACTTTAGGCAGATCACAACTTTCATAGCCTCAGTTGCCTCATCTGTAAAATGGGGACAATATTTGTGTACCTACCCTACTATTGGGCTGTTGTAAAGATAGGGCTTGCTTTGCAAAATCTTTCTGTGAAATATGTGTCAGTTATGATACCAGACCTTCTTTCTCTGGCATGCTATAATTCTATCAAAGAAAGATTTATTTAGGGTTATCAAGAAGTATTAACCAAGGAAAGAAAAGGAACTTATATATTTAGTAAGCCATTTTTAAAAAAACCCTTACTTTCTCTTAGAATCAGTCCTGTGTATTAGTTCTAAGCAGAAGAGTGATAGGGGTTAAGTTACTTGCCCAGGACCACACAATTAGAAAGTGTCTAAGGTCAGACTTGAACCCAGGACCTACCATCTCAAGGCTTGCCTCTCAATCTACTGAGCCACCTGACTGCTCCCTAGTAAACCATTAAAAAAAAGTCTCAAGACTTCCGGGTAATCATGGCTGCAATCTAGACGCCGCACGCTTCCTCTCCCCAGCACCGAACGAAATAGACTACATCAATGGAGCATAAAATCACCTTTGGAGGAACAGAAGGACTCCCCAGTACCCCACAGAGGCAAAGGTACGTGGGGCTTGAACATTTCCACACTAAAATAAGAAGGAAAAGCTTGCATAGAAAAGTGAACTGAGCCGCCCTTCCCCCACCCCACCTCCCCCACTAAACCAGAGTGAGCTACCTGAGCGCTCACCGGGACAGCGAGTGAGTGGGGAGCGTCTCTGTCTGGGGGGGGCACTCCAGGGTCCTTGGGATCTGGGGACTGCCAGGAAAAAACGTCTCAGGGCGCTTTCACTGGAGAATCCAGCGGACCTGGACTTGGGGCAGGCTGCGCTGAACAACGCGCGCTGATTATCTGGGCGGAGCTGAATACCTGGGCTCGGAGGCTGGGAAGAACTAGTCTGAAGCAACCTAAATTCACAGAAAAACCGCTCTTATAACCCAGACCCCAGACCAAAAAGGAAAGGGAAAAAAAACCACCAAAGGGATGGCTCACATGGCCCAAAATCAAGCCTCCAGGAAGAAAGGGAAAAAAGTGACTATTGAAAACTTTTATGGTGGAAGTACCCAAGGAAAAGAGGAGAATGAGGAGGAAATCCAAAAAAATTCAGAACACGCCTCCCAAAATGGAAACTATCAACAAGCTCTGGAAGATCTCAAACTGGAACTTATCCAAAAGATGGAAACCTTCTGGAAAGAAAAATGGGAGAAAGAGATCAGCTGTCTGACAGATAAGACTGCTCAATTGGAAAAAGGACTCGAAGCATCCAATAGAAGGGCAGACAAGGCTGAAAAGCAAATCCAGTCCCTAATGACCAGAATTAAGCACCTCGAAGAAAGTGAGATGATAAAACAGCAAGAATCAATAAAGCAAACCCAAATAATTAATGAATTGGAAGAAAACATAAAATATCTCACTGAGAAGGTCACGGACCTGGAGAACAGAGGAAGACGAGAAAATCTCCGTATCATCGGTCTCCCAGAAAAACCAGAGGTAAACAACAAATTGGATATTATTCTAGAGGAGATTATAAAAGAAAATTGCCCCCACGTTCTGGAGCAAGGGGGCAAAATAGAAATAGAAAGGATTCATAGAACACCTTCTATACTAAATCCCCAAAAGACAACGCCTAGGAATGTAATTGCCAAATTCAAGAGCTTCCAAGTAAAGGAGAAAATCCTACAAGAAGCCAAGAAGAAGAGCTTCAGATATAAGGGGGCTCCCATAAGGATCACACACGACTTAGCGGCTAATACACTAAGAGACCGCAAAGCATGGAACACGATATTTAGAAAGGCAAGAGAGCTGGGTCTCCAACCAAGAATCAACTACCCAGCAAAACTGACTATATACTTCCAGGGGAAAGTATGGGCATTCAACAAAATAGAAAATTTCCAAGCATTTGCTAAGAAAAGACCAGAGCTCTGTGGAAAGTTCGATATCCAAGCACAGAAAGCAAGAGAAACATGAAAAGGTAAATATGAAAGAAAAGGGAAAAGGAGATAAATCTTATCTTTCTCTTTAAGTCAAACTCTCTTCTATAAGGACTACATTTACATCTAATTATATATATTAATATGTGGGGAAAATGTTTTGTGTAACTCTCATAAATTGTATCATCATAAGAGTAGTTAGAAGAAACATGCATAGGGAAAGATTGGGGAATTAAGAAGATTTGGGGAAAGTGGGGGCAAAAAAAGGAAAAGGGAGGGGGGAACCGTGATAATACTAAGATTAACTTCAAGAAATAGGGGGGGAATCAATAGAATAATCTTTCCCATATAAAGATACACATGGGAAGGGGAGGGGAAGAACTCTCATATGAGAAGGAGAGGAAGAGAGCGTGAAGTGGAATTACTTAAACCTTACTCTCAGTGAAATCAAATCTGAGAGGGAAGAACATCTAGATCCAGTGGGATCCTGAATTCTATCTTATCCATTAGGGCAAGAAAGAAAGGAAAATTAAGGAGGGGGAGGGGGGAGGGAGTACAAAAAGGGAGGGAAGGAGAGGGGGGAGGGGAAGGGAGCATAAAAAGGGAGGGGCTAGAAAGGGAAGCATCTCAAGGGAGGGGACTAGGGGGACTGACCTAAAGTAAATCACTGGTTCAAAAGGAGAAAGCTAAAGAAGAAAGGTCAGAACTAGGGGAAGATATGAAAATGCCAGCGAATCCACAAATAACAATCATAACTTTGAACGTGAATGGGATGAACTCACCCATAAAACGCAGACAAATAGCAGATTGGATTAGAACCCCAAACCCTACCATATGTTGTCTTCAAGAAACACATATGAGATGGGTTGACACTCACAAGGTTAGAATTAAAGGTTGGAGTAAGACCTTTTGGGCCTCAACCGATAGAAAGAAGGCAGGAGTTGCAATCATGATATCTGACAAAGCCAAAGTACAAATAGACCTGATCAAAAGGGACAGGGAAGGTAAATATATTCTGCTAAAAGGAAGTATAGACAATGAGGAAATATCACTAATCAACATGTATGCACCAAATGGTATAGCATCCAAATTTTTAATAGAGAAACTAGGAGAATTGAAGGAGGAATTAGACAGTAAAACCATATTAGTGGGAGACTTGAACCAACCACTATCAAATTTAGATAAATCAAATCAAAAAATAAATAAGAAAGAGGTAAAAGAGGTGAATGAAATCTTAGAAAAATTAGAATTAATAGACATATGGAGAAAAATAAATAGGGACAAAAAAGAATACACCTTCTTTTCAGCACCACATGGCACATTCACAAAAATAGATCATACACTAGGTCATAGAAACATGGCACTTAAATGCAGAAAAGCAGAAATATTAACTGCAGCCTTTTCAGATCACAAGGCAATTAAAATATTGATCGGCAAGGGTACATGGAGACCCAAATCAAAAATTAATTGGAAATTAAATAACATGATACTCCAAAATCGGATAGTTAGAGAAGAAATCATAGAAACAATTAACAATTTCGTTGAAGAAAATGACAACGGCGAAACATCCTTTCAAACCTTATGGGATGCAGCCAAGGCAGTACTTAGAGGAAAATTCATATCCCTGAGTGCATATATTAACAAATTAGGGAGGACAGAGACCAAGGAATTGGAAATGCAAATAAAAAAACTTGAGAATGAACAAATTAAAAACCCCCAGAAGAAAACCATACTAGAGATCCTAAAAATTAAGGGAGAAATTAATAAAATAGAAAGTGACAGAACTATTGAGCTAATAAACAAGACTAGAAGCTGGTACTTTGAAAAAACAGACAAAATAGACAAAGTACTGTTTAATTTAATTAAAAAAAGGAAAGAAGAAAGGCAAATTAATAGCATCAAGGATGAAAAGGGGGATCTCACCTCCAATGAAGAGGAAATTAAGGCAATCATTAAAAACTACTTTGCCCAACTATATGGCAATAAATATACCAACCTAGGTGATATGGATGAATATTTACAAAAATATAAATTGCCTAGACTAACAGAAGAAGAAATAGTTTTCTTAAATAATCCCATATCAGAAATTGAAATCCATCAAGCCATCAAAGAACTGCCTAAGAAAAAATCCCCAGGACCTGATGGATTCACCAGTGAATTCTATCAAACATTCAGAGAACAGTTAACCCCAATATTATACAAACTATTTGACATAATAAGCAAAGAGGGAGTCCTACCAAACTCCTTTTATGACACAAGCATGGTACTAATTCCAAAGCCAGGCAGGCCAAAAACAGAGAAAGAAAACTATAGGCCAATCTCCCTAATGAATATAGATGCAAAAATCTTAAATAGGATACTAGCAAAAAGACTCCAGCAAGTGATTAGAAGGGTCATCCACCATGATCAAGTAGGATTCATACCAGGGATGCAGGGCTGGTTCAACATTAGGAAAACTATCCACATAATTGACCACATCAACAAGCAAACCAACAAGAATCACATGATTATCTCAATAGATGCAGAAAAAGCCTTTGATAAAATACAACACCCATTCCTACTAAAAACACTAGAAAGCATAGGAATAGAAGGGTCATTCCTAAAAATAATAAACAGTATATATCTAAAACCATCAGCTAATATCATCTGCAATGGGGATAAACTAAATCCATTCCCATTAAGATCAGGAGTGAAACAAGGATGCCCATTATCACCTCTATTATTTGACATTGTATTAGAAACACTAGCAGTAGCAATTAGAGAAGAAAAAGAAATTGAAGGCATCAAAATAGGCAAGGAGGAGACCAAATTATCACTCTTTGCAGATGACATGATGGTCTACTTAAAGAATCCTAGAGACTCAACCAAAAAGCTAATTGAAATAATCAACAACTTTAGCAAAGTTGCAGGATACAAAATAAACCCACATAAGTCATTAGCATTTCTATATAATTCCAACGCAGCTCAGCAGCAAGAACTAGAAAGAGAAATCCCATTCAAAATTACCCAAGACAAAATAAAATACTTAGGAATCTATCTCCTGAGACAAACACAGGATCTATATGAACACAACTACAAAACACTTTCCACACAACTAAAACTAGACTTGAACAATTGGAAGAACATTAACTGCTCATGGGTAGGACGAGCCAATATAATAAAAATGACCATCCTACCCAAACTCATCTATCTATTTAGTGCCATACCCATGGAACTTCCAAAAAATTTTTTTACTGATTTAGAAAAAAACATAACAAAGTTCATTTGGAAGAACAAAAGATCAAGGATATCCAGGGAATTAATGAAAAAAAATACAAAGGAAGGGGGTCTTGCAGTCCCAGATCTCAGACTATATTATAAAGCAGCGGTCATCAAAACAATTTGGTACTGGCTAAGAGACAGAAAGGAGGATCAGTGGAATAGACTGGGGGCAAGCAACCTCAGCAAGACAGTATATGACAAACCCAAAGATCCCAGCTTTTGGGACAAAAATCCACTATTTCATAAAAACTGTTGGGAAAATTGGAGGACAGTGTGGGAAAGATTAGGCTTAGATCAACACCTCACACCCTACACCAAGATAAATTCAAAATGGATGAATGACTTGAACATAAAGAAGGAAACTATAAGAAAATTAGGCGAACACAGAATAGTATACATGTCAGACCTTTGGGAAGGGAAATACTTCAAAACCAAGCAAGAATTAGAAAGAATTACAAAATGCAAAATAAATAATCTGGATTACATCAAATTAAAAAGTTTTTGTACAAACAAAACCAATGTAACCAAAATCAGAAGGGTAGCAACAAATTGGGAAACAATCTTCATAAAAACCTCTGACAAGGGTTTAATTACTAAAATTTATAAAGAACTAAATCAATTGTACAAAAAATCAAGCCATTCTCCAATTGACAAATGGGCAAGGGACATGAACAGGCAATTCTCAGCCAAAGAAATCAAAACTATTAATAAGCACATGAAAAAGTGCTCTACATCTCTTATAATCAGAGAGATGCAAATCAAAACAACTCTGAGGTACCATCTCACACCTAGCAGATTGGCTAACATGACAGCTATGCAAAGTAATGAATGCTGGAGGGGATGTGGCAAAGTGGGGACATTAATTCATTGCTGGTGGAGTTGTGAATTGATCCAACCATTCTGGAGGGCAATTTGGAACTATGTCCAAAGGGCGATAAAAGACTGTCTGCCCTTTGATCCAGCCATAGCACTGCTGGGCTTGTACCCCAAAGAGATAATGGACAAAAAGACTTGTACAAAAATATTCATAGCTGCGCTCTTTGTGGTGGCCAAAAATTGGAAAATGAGGGGATGCCCCTCAATTGGGGAATGGCTGAACAAATTGTGGTATATGTTGGTGATGGAATACTATTGTGCGAAAAGGAATAATAAAGTGGAGAAGTTCCATGGAGACTGGAACAACTTCCAGGAAGTAATGCAGAGCGAGAGGAGCAGAACCAGGAAAACATTGTACACAGAGACTGATACATTGTGGTACAATCGAAGGTGATGGACTTCTCCATTAGTATCAATGCAATCCCTGAACAATCTGCAGGGATCTAAAAAAAAAATACTACCCACAAGCAGAGGATAAACTGTGGGAGTAAAAACACCGCTGAAAAGCAACTGCTTGACTACAGGGTTGGAGGAGATAAGACTGAGGAGAGACTCTAAATGAACACTATAATGCAAACTCCAACAACAGGGAAATGGGTTCGAGTCAAGAACACATGTGATAACCAGTGGAATCATGCATCGGCTATGGGAGAGGGAAAGGGGGGGGAGGGGAGGGGATGAAAAGAAAACGATCTTTGTTTCCAGTGAATAATGTATGAAAACGACCAAATAAAATAATATTAAAATTAAAAAAAAAAGTCTCAAAACAAAGGTTTGAGTATACCAACCCTCAGAAAACCAAAGAATATATTGAGCCAAAATATCCCATGGCATGGAGAAGTTTTGTTAAATGGAATTTTTAACTATTTATGTTAACTTTCACCTTAAATTTGTAAACTGCATTTAGGACAAAACTAAGCACCAACCTTTCAGCAGAGGAACTTGGGTTTTGAATAAAGACCACATCTTGGAGGGCTCCTACAATAATACAGAGTATTTAAAGCCACCTTATGTGTGGAAAGTAAGGAAAGGTTTGAAACTCTGTGATCTGGCAAAGCAAACACTGAGTAAAAAGAACATCAAATATACAGTACGTTTTCCAACACTTTGCTTTCAATTTTAAAGCCTTCAAAAATTATCTCTATTGAGGAAAAGCATAGCTTAAAACATCTATTATTCCTCTACCTTGTATCGCCTGAAAGCCAGCATTTCTAATCCAGAGCTCTTGATTTCTGTGGTCTCTTACAACACCAGATCAAACAACAATCTCAAGGTTTTATCAGAGGCTGGGATACTGGAAAGTATTTTTAACAGTCATTTAAAAAATAGTCTGAGAAGCACAAGGTTGAAAAGAGAAGCCCCTCATATCGTTATGGTTTCAAAGCAAGGATCTTGTGAAGAAAATAAAACTGGATGTATTTAGGATGTTGGTAGGGAGGCAGTTCTGTGACTAGAGCACTGAACTAGGAATCGGGAAGATGAAATCAAACTAATTCTTGGACACTAACTAGCTGGGTAACCCTGGGTAATTTATTTAAACTTTATGTGCCTCAATTTCTTCATCAATAAAATGAGAGTTGTTATTTCCAGTCCCAAATCTATGATCCAATGATTTATTTATATATACCTCAGTTTCCTCATCTGTAAAATGGATATATTAGCACCTATCCCTCAGTGTTGTGGTAAGGAAAAAAAATGAAAAAAATATCATAATTTGCAAACCCTTAAGCACTCTATAAATGCCTGCTATTACATTATAACAATCTTTCATACAAGGACTGTTCTTATCCTTCCTTGTGGCATGGAGGTGACCAGAGTATAAATTCAGGGAGGTCACAGATAGGTCAAGTATGATCCTAGACATACACTGTCTTTCATCTGAGGATTAGTTTAATTAAATGGAGCAATGAGTTGTCTATCAGGTGATGAATTATTTGGCTCTGGCAGCCCAGGAAACAGAGGAAAGTGCGAAACATTCCTTAGTTCTTTGAAGTCTCCATTTCTTCACTAAGAGCACCAGAAAGTCAGAAAAAGAGGAAAAGAGCTCCAAGAATCACTTTTTAGATCTTCTATAGACATTACATTGTTTATGTGCTAAACCTTAGATATCCAATAACCAATGAATTGATGTATTATTAGAAAAGATGAACACCACTAACATAAGTATTTTCCATGTGCCAAACACTAGGGAATGCAAATGTAAAAGCAGAAAGTTCTCTCAAGGACTTGGCCTTCTAATGAGGGAGATAATGCACACCAGGGAATGGTAGCCAGGGATGGCTACATGGATGGTGAGAGCTACAATAGGGGAGAAGACTTACACTTCCTTTCCAGGAGCTACGACAGAATTGATTTGTTTATGATTTCAGAACTGGAGTGGGGGAAAGTGGCAGGCTACACATTGGAGTGTACTTGAGTAGTATCATGGTGGAAGAGGGACAAGGAGTGAAGCATGGTGGGTGACTGAGGCCACCACCATTTAGAAGAGTAGGATACTAAAGTGGGAGTTAGTTAAGTCTTCCTAGATCTTAGTTTCAGGTCCAAGTGATATGGTGGCAAGTGAGAAGATGCTGCTAAATGGAAGACTAGATTACATAGGGTCTCCCTGAGAAAGGCAAATAAAAGAGTGAATAGAATAAATTTCATAGCATGCCCGAAAAGCAATAAGAAATACATATCATTTCATGAGACATTTGATTACTATTCTTCATAGTGTTCATGATGAAGATAAACAAAAAGATCACTATTAAGATAATTTAAATAGGGGGCAACACATGTTCCAGAAAGGAGTAGGGAAAATACCATGACAAGATCCTTAAAAATTAGTCATATATATTGATGCTTGATGACTTCAAATGTGAGGGGAGGAGGAGTCAAAGGCAAGGATGAGGGGGAAAATGTTGGAAAATGTGGTTTGGGATTAAGAGATGAGAAAGGACAACAGCACAAAGATTACTTAGAAATCGTGTTCCCATTTACCCCAACAATTTTTCTGAGAAGAGAATCCCAAGGTACTGGACAAGGCAAATACTGAAAAATATTTCAAAATTGAAATTGATTATATACTGACAGATAAGAAAGTATTTGTTACTAATGTGGCAGTAATTTCAGAATCAGATGTCTTTGTGTAGTCAGATCATCAACTTGTTAAGAAAAAATGAAAATAAATATGAAACTAGAAGAAAGCTATATACAATCACAACAGCTTCAACTTATTTTAAAAGCAGTTAACTTTAAAAAATATATAAAATGGTTAAAGGTAAAGATACTGACAAATAATATAAGATCAAAACTAAATGGTCAAAGAATATAAATAGGTTTCAAAAGAAGTAGTACAAGCCATTAAAAACTAAATGGTCATGCAACCATGGAAAATATTCTAAATAATTTTTAAAAATTAAAAAATTAGATATTGACAAGCTAGGATATTAGAATAAAAAATTTCCCCATGTTAGATAAAAAACTAAATGGCGTGACACCTCTAAATCTTGAATAAGAAAAATCTAATTCAAAACAACCTGAAAGTTTGATTTTATACTTATAAAACTGGTAAAGATGAGAAAGGCTGGAAATAGTGTTGGAGAGGTGTGGAAAGAGGGGTACTGTTGTAGCTTTGAAATGGTCCCTCCATCCTGGAAAGCAATTTGGAATTATGCAAAAAAAATTGAATAAAATATCCATATTCCTGGACCTAGAGATCCCAATGCCACTCATGTGCCCCAGAGAGGCTAATGATAAAAGGAAAGGTCCCATATACATGGCTATATTTTAAGAAGCCCTTATTTTTAATGAGCAAAGAATTAGAAACAAAGTAGATGCTCCTCTTTTGGGGAATGGCTAAACAATAAGAGTAATATATTATTACTGGGCTGTCAGAAATGATAAACATGACGAATATAGAAAATCATTGGAAGACAAGCAAACTGATACAAAGTGAAGTATGCAGAACCAAAAAGCACAATAACTGCAGCAACATAAAGAGAAAGAGCAACAGCAAATCAATCACAATTCAACAAATTTATAAGGATTTTTATAGTAATCTCTTCTTATCATCAGTGAGAGGAGCACCACCGTATCTGGACTTGACAAGTCAGGAGATGATGTTCCATATATATGACATGTGTAAACCTTAAAATTTCTTAGACTTGTGAATGTTGGAAATTTCACCATTGGAATGTGAACCCCATTGGCAAGGGAGGTTCCTCCTCCTCCCTTCTTAAGATTACTTTAGGACAGAAACCTTTTGCTGAACAATGGAAAGGGCTGCAGCATAGATCAAAATTTAATTATTCCAATCTCCACCCTACTCAGGGTAACAGGATTTAGGAAGGGCTGAAGTATAGATCCAAATTTAATTATTCCAATCTCCACCCTACTCAGGGTAACAGGATTTAGGAAGGGCTATAGCAAAGGATTAAGATTTGATTATTTGAGAATATGACCTTCAACAGACATGTGCAAAGCCACAGACCTCTGGGCGGTCTTGGGTTAAGCTAGAGCCACCATTGGCACAGGGAAGACATGGACAGTGATTGGTAGATGTGAGAACTGAGGGGAGGGAACTTGGATGGTTTCCTTAAAGATAGCGGAGTCTGAGGACTAGAGTTGGTTGGTTGGAGAGTTTTTGCTCTCTGAGAGGTGGTGCTCTGAGAAGCTTACTCTGAAGGAAGCTGGAGGTGGAGGCCCCTGAGACTGTTTCTCCATTTTGGTCACGTGAGTGATAGGGACTGATCTCTTTTCTTTGCTCCAGCTATCTAAGGGCTTGGGCCTTTTGGCCCAGCCTAAACAGAAGGGGTATTTAAGCCCTATTCCCTTCTCTCCCCTTTCTCTCTCCCTCTCTCTCTCTATCTCTAATAACTTTCTTCCTCCTGTTTGTAATTAAACTCCATAAAAGGTTGACGGCTGACTTGAGTTTTCATTTAGGAATTACATAGCTGAATTCCTTGGCGACCTTAAATTAATATATATCAGTCTTTTAAAGTGATTTCCTTGTCACACATGGCATGGCACTTAGGGATATCAAGTCTAAGAGAAGTTAGACAACATAAAGCACTTGAAGAAGAAACTCATATGGGAAGTACCGAGGGCTAGATTCTCAAGGTATCTTACAGAAGAGAGGGTAGTAAAGAACTAAAAAGGTGATAGAGTTTGCAGCTGATCCAAAGTGGGCAACAGAGACATACAAAGGCTGGGCATATATTACCAAGGAAGACTTGCACACAGGAAATCAGATTTAAGATAATATCCTGGAAATGTACAATTATAAAAAGTTCTGGTCTATTCACCTATAATGACTCTCTGTTGCCTCAAGAAAAAAATAAAATAAGAGTCCGTAATCTGGCTCCAGCTTCATTACACATTACTCCTCTTCACATATTTGCAAACTACAGTGGTCTGCTTATTGTTTTTCATCTACAACAATCCAATTTCTATCTTTTTTACTTTACTCAGGCTATGCCCCTTACCTGGAATACTCTCTCTCCTTACCTTTGCCCCTTAACATCTCTAGCTCCCTTCAAAGACCCAGTTATAGCTATTTTCTCCTATGAGTCCTTTCCTAATCACCCTTGCCCTGGAGCAGCTAGTGGGTCCTCAAATTACTTTTCTTTTACTGGGTACATATTTTGTATTTATAGCTATTTGCACATGTAAGGTCTTTAAGGGAATGGCTGCTTTTGCTATTGTTGCTTGGTCTCTGTACACCACACCTAGGATAGTGAGTGACTCTTAATAACTATTTAATAAATAAATTGAGATGACCCAAAGTTTTATCATCATTTGGTAGCCAACATCTGGGTATTTAGCTTCTTTGAATGAAGGTAGACAGATTCTCCATAGTCAGTCCATTGTTGGACTGGACTGGATATTACATCAAGCCTTTCTAGTCTGATAGAACATATAGGAATATATGTTCTGCTGTCATGGGCTTCAAGGGGAAAAAAAAGAGAGCGATGGTCACATCATGATAAGGCACCAGAGGGCATGTCAGAAATGGTAACTCCAGAGTTATAGTATTTAATATAACATATATAGTTAATAAAACTTTTAATATATATAAGAAAATGATTTGTTTTCCCCCTTTCGAATTCTGTAAGGACACATTTTCTTCAGGATGGTGCTTCTAGGGGCCTGCCCAAAGGAATGTAGGGATAGTATTTCTATTCCTCTGTATTAGGAAGATGTTTTCTATCCCTGTCTTATGCAACCCTTCCTTGGCTGAGTAGATTGAGCTAAGTCAGCTAAAAACTCAGGGCTTAGTGTTTTGGTGAGAGGCTTAGCTCAGATCTGGCAATTGAAATAGAGCAGCAATCTTCAGCCCAACTTCCTTGTCTTGCCCATCTCTCCCATCTTTTATTCTGCCAGAATGAAGAAAGGCTCTCTATGTGAAAAGTAATGAAATTCTGAGATAGAGTACCAAAATATCTAGTAGCTTCACTCAAATGCATCAAAATTTCAGCCAATTCAGCAGAAAGAATACATTATTTAAACCAGTTGTCTCACATCACATAGAAAGAGGCAGAATATGGGAACTATAATAATATATGTTGAAAGATCATTACAAAAATTCTTCCCTCTTCCTGTCACTTATTTTTTAAAAAATTGAGGTTGGTGAATCATCCATTCGTTAAAGAATTCTAAAAGAGAGAAGAGCATGAAAAGTTATGTTAGAGAACTGAGTGCAAGTTAGTTTGAATTCAGAAGACCTTAGTTCAAAACCTCCCTCCAAACACTTACTAGGTGGGTGACTTTTGGCAAGTCACAAACTCTCTTGGCCTCAGTTTCCTTATTTAAAAATGAGGCGGTCAAATTAAACATTCTGAAAGGTTTTATCACCCCATAAAGGGTACCAGAGACTTCTCTAGTATCTAGGATAGAGTGCTAGCCTTACAATCCAAAAGATCCAAGTTCAAATCCTGCCTCAAACACTTAATTAGCTGTATGAGGATAATAGCACCTGCCTCCCAGGGCTAATGTGAGATTTATGTCAAGTGCTTTACAAACTTTAATTGGGATATAAATGCTAACTAATAGTAGTAGTAGCATTATTGCCATAAAGAAAATTTAACTACTTAATTGTTACATGGAATTTATGATCACGTTGGACACTGTCCATTCATTGATCCAATGACATTTGAATGGTTACTATGGAAAATGATACAAAGTTGCAGAACTTAGCTCTGCTCTCAGGGAGCTTCCAGTCTAGGAGGAGAGACTAAAAAAGCACGTATAGAACAATGAATGAAAAGAGAGTGAGAGGGAATAGTGTGCACACTACTCAGGCAAGGTTAGAAGATATGCACAATTAAAGATCGATCAAAGTATCACTGAGCACATTGGAAAATTTTCCTACCTCTCCAAAAGTCTAGGGTTTTCTCTTAGACATAAAGCTCGGAATAATATGCATGGGATACGGGCAAGTACAAGAAATGTTTCTTCTCTTTTGATGGCATAAATTCCATCAGAAGATCGACTCTGTCAGGCAGTGTTGTATGAATGTCCCTGACTATCTACAGAGTAATAGGTTTAATTACAATTTCAAATTGCAATCAAGTGTTAATTAAAATTTTCCATGAAATAGCTTATATTTTTACCTCACTGAAAACACATTGCAGTGGTCACGGGAACCCTTCTAAAGTCTGTATTTTAATCTAGCTAGACTGACACCTATAATATTTTTACATGGAACCTTTTACGATGTTTTTTCATGGGGTCAAAATTATTCTATTATGGTTCCTTGTTTTTGAACACTGATAATCAAGTCTATGGAGGACAAGAAAATATTTGAAGTTTTTACCACAGCTGCTGACTGGCCAAAATTCTATTTATATGGTAAAGATTTACCTTAAGTCTCCTGGCTATCCCAATGTCAGGAGAAGATTTTGATACTGGCCTTTTGTGGCATTTGTGGTGTCTGAAAATTATTTCTGGAATTCTTTATAAAAAAAAATCATAAAGCCTCAAGGGCTTCTGGGCAGCAAATGTGAATGTAAGGGGAACGAAATTATTCCAATTCCACCTCCTATGAACTTTCCAAGTACCATGAATTAATTTTTTTAACTCTTTGCTTCCTGAAAGCCAACACTGATTGTTTGGAAGAAAACTCTGCCCCTTTCCATCAGAAATACATAATCGCAGATATCCCAGGTGTCTCTGTCTATCTAACCCAATCCATATCCAAAGTAGTAAGTTCCCTTTGCTACCTTCCCATATAAGTTGCTATTTAGCTTCTACTTGAATACTTTTAGTAGCTTGGAGTTTCGGCAGCCATTTCCACATTTAGGCAGCTCTAATTGTCAGGAAGCAGTATTCTTTATATTGAGATGACATATGCCAACTTGTATCTCCTATATATTGCTTCTAATTGTCCCCTCTGGGGCCAAACAGACAAATCAAATATATTTTAGACAAAGGAATCTTTCAAATACTTATTGGATCATAGATTTAGAGCTGGAAGAGATTCTAGATAGCATCCAGTCCAGTTGTATTCCTCATCATTCCATAGACAAGGAAACTGAGAGTAGGTCAAGGTTAAGTGACTTGGCCAAGGACACACAAATAGTAAGTGGAAGGATCTCATGTTTTCAGCAAACCTTTTCTCATATCACTCTGCCTTCTTGAAGATAGTTATCATGTCACTTTTCTCTTCTTAGATAAAGCATGCCCAGTCTCTTCAAATGGTTCTTCTCTATCAGGGATTCTTTACCTTGGGTTCATGGATAATTATAGGAAATCTGTAAATTTGGATAGGAAAAAAATTACACCTTTATTTTCACTATCCTTTAATAAAATTAGCATTTTAATCATGAAAGTAGGCAATATTATTTTGAGAAAGGGTCAATATATTTCAAAAGATTCCTAAAGGGGTTCATGACACAAAAAAGCTGAAAAATCTCTATTTTATGTCCTGTTCCCTTTCTCCCTCTAGGGTACCTAAGCACATACCTTAGCATGTCAATGTGTTTCTTAAATGAACCCCAAATTGAACCCCAACTCAAGATATAGGACATAGTACTGTATATTGGAACCAGAGAGAGCCTCATTCTAGAGATTATCTCTATTAATACATTCTCAGGTCAGATTAGCATAATAGAATCTCCAGGAAGTTCTGCTTCCACTGAGTCCATTTCTGCTCCTCTATTTGCTTCTTGCTCATACCTATTATCTCACAGGGCTGTGTTTTAAGTCAGAGTTAGGGGTATGAAAAGTAGAATGAACTTGGAGGTTCCTTCTAGCTCAAAGAATATTATTTTATGAATCAAGAGCTTCCTTAATACAAAATAAGATCCCCTGATTTTAAATTTTAAATTTTTTCTTTTTTCATTTGCATGATTGAAACTCCTTGTCATTTTAATTGGTTGATTAATTCTTGAAATTGAGAATGTGAACACAAGATATAGAATAATTACTCTGAAAGGCTTAATTTGGTTATGCAGAAGTGTACTCCATTACATTTATTGCCCTTCCTGAATTCATATAAAATTTGGAAGACTGACTATTTAGAATGGCTTGTTCTATTAATCATAGACTGAGTATATGGTAAGAGGCAGAATCTGCATTTTTAGACCTCACATCTCAAAGCCTAATTCCCAGGATCCCATATAAAGTCTTCCTAATGTCAATTTATAGATCAGGTTAAATATTGTAAAATGTAAAACATTTAAAATTCAACCAATATTTATCAAACACCTATTGTGTGCAAAAAAAAATAAAGAAAGACAACTTTTGTAAGACTCTAGGGAAACAAAAATAACAACCCAACAGATTATTCTTGAGGAGTTCACATCTCCTAGGGAAGAATACATGTAAACAAATAAGTAAATACAAATTGATGAATTAATTTCAAGAGAAAGAAAAACCTAAAAACTTGGATGATAAAAAAAGCTCAGATGGTCCTTGTACTATTCTTTGAAACAGGTTAGAGATTCTTTGAGTTCAGGTGAGGAGAGAATTTATTCCAAAAAAGACTGACTAATTGGATAAAGGCCCAGAGGTAGGAGATGTGATATTGTGTGGGTGGAATAGCTAGCTAGCTGATTTGATTAGAATAGGGGGCAAAGTATTATGGTACGATTAAGAAGAGAGGTGAGAGCCAGATGCTAGAAGACTTTAAATACAGGGTTGCTTCTATAATATGTCACAGGAGTATTGGAGAGCTATTAAATATTAATAAGTAATAAGTAGGTGGTATGGTCTGAATATGGGCAGCTGGATGGCCCAGTGTTTTGAGTGCTAGGTCTAGAATCAGGAAGACATCTTCCTAAGTTCCCAAGTTCAAAACTGAGCTCAGAAACTAGCTGTGTGACTGAAAAGTCATTTAGCCACATCTGTCTCAGTTTTCATGTCTTTAAAATGATCTGGAGAAGCAAATGATTAACTATTTCAGTATCTTTGCCAAGAAAACCTCAAATGGGGTCATAAAGAATTGGACACAACTGAAAAAGAACAATAATATCATGGTCTGACTATCTTTATAAAGATCATTATGGAAGCAGTGGGGAGGGAGGGTTGGAAAGGGAAGAAATTGGAGGGAAAGAGGCCAATTTGGAGGTTACTGCAATAATCCATGTGATAAAGGTCTAAACTAGGGTAGAGATCAAGTGTGCATAAAGAAAGAGACTGGGTATGAGTAATATTGTGAAGGTAGGGAGGATAAGACTTAGCAATTGAACAGCTGTGGGGGTTAAGAGAGAGGGATAGTCAAGGATGACTGCAAATTTATGGTCTTGGGTGAGTGACTACAAGTATTGTTGTATGTCAGAAATAAGGATATGGAGAGAAAGGACAATTTGGGGGAAAAGTCATCCTATGGGAGAGAATGAACTAGTGTAGAGCCACTAACGAAACCATCAAACATACCGTTCAGAGATGCTTGAGAGAACAGATCTGTTTGGAGCACATAGAACTTGAGAAGGCTATGGAATATTCAGGTGGCTTTAAAAAAAGTTTCCATGGTGATTTTGTTTGGGACATATTTGGGTGTGATTTCATTAGGAAAGCAGTAATTAGACCTTTGCAAGATCTTAAATAGTAGTTTGAGGGAGTTAAAACTGGAAACAAAAAAAAAAAATCAAGGAGGAACCCTCTGGATGTTCCTTGAGAGGCTTTTCTCTCTTCTTTTTCCCACAGTGCTTCTCAGAGACCCTGGTATCTAACAGGGTCAATACCTGCTCAGGGGATGGCCCATCACCATTTGAAATTTTGATTAAGTTTAAATGTAAAGCTGAGGGAGGCAAGACATACTCTAGGCACACATGAATTGAGTGAAGCAATAACTCAAGGCTAGAAGCCCACTAAAAAAAGAGGGTCCAGTGGCAGTAGAGAAGAATTCTGGCTATGGATATGAGAGAGTGCTCACCCTATCCACTGAGTATTGAATTGCAGAGAAGACTGATTTGTGAATTGCTTTAGCCACATATGGTCCCTATATGTGTGTCTGATGCCATTTTAGTATAAGTTTATGACTACTTTTTCCATGGATCTTGAGTATATTGTGGGAGAGTGGAACCCAACTTTATTAGGAAGGAGGAGGGACATATTGCATTATTTTAGTGTACTTATTATGCCATTGGATTATTATATCATTTAATAAAATGCTTTTGTCAAGGACTAATTGGGTCTATTGACTGTTAATGAGAAGCACAACAATATGGGAGAACATATAGAGTAAAGATTCAGGAGGGAACACCTGAGCCTGTGAGAGTAGTAGCAATCTTTGGTGAAGTCAGTCTACAAGCTGAAGCAGTAGGCAACCAATTAAACTAGGTATCTCCATTTTCTCTCCTGTCATTTTCTTCTAAACCCTGTATTATCTGGCTTGCAAACTCTTCCTTAAACTGCTTCCTTCAAAGTTAGCACTGATCTTTTCATTACAAAAATCTGTTTTTTACTTTTCATCCTCACAGGATCATTGATTTAGGGATGGAAGGGATCTTAGAGACCAATGAGTTGAACTTCCTTACTTTTTTGCTTAAGGAAATTGAAGCTGAGAGAGTTCAAGTGACATATTTAGGGTCAAATTAAGGTTTAATTCCTGATAATATTTTAAGCTCACGGTACACTAATAAATTCTGAGGCCTTCTTGACCTTGTCACTCCATTGATCAACTTCCCTTTCTTTTGGTCAATCTTTCCTCACTTGGTTTTCCTAATACCATTACTCTTTTTTGGTTTTACTTCAAGCTGTTGGGTCATTCCTTCCTAATTTCTTTTATCAGATCTTCATTTTGTCATGTCTACGAATTGTGGATATCCTCCAAGTTTCCATCCTGGCCCTCTTGTCTTTTCCCTCTATATATACTATGCTTCTTTTTGTTCTCTTTTGTAACATGGGTTCACTTATCTTTATGAAGATGATTCCCAGATCTATATATCCAGTCTCAAAGTCACTACTGAGCTTATCTTGTAACACCAACTGTCTTCCGGATACATCAAATTGGATGTCCCATAGGCATTTGAAAATCAACAAATTCAAAACTGAACTCCCTTTCTTTGTCTCTGAACCATCCTTTCTTTACAACTTTCTAATTACTCTGGAAGGTACCACTATCCTTCCAATCATTCAGGTATCATCCTCAAGTGCTCATTTCACTCTATATCTAATCTCTTCAAAGTCTGGTTATAGCTACCTTCACAGTTATTCTCGTTATTGAGTCATTTTCAGTCACATATACTGGAGTCGTTTGCCATTTGCTTCTCCAACTCATTTTACAGAAAAGTAAACTCATATAGACAGGGTTAAGTGACTTGCCCACGGTCCTATGGCTAGTAAGTATATGAACCCAGATTTGACTTATGTCTTCCTGACTCTAGGCTTGGCCCTCTATCCATCATACCACTAAGCTAATTGCTTCTCTTCACATTGTACACCATCTTCTCTCTTTGTGGGTTTGTACTGGTCATCTCCCATTCTTGGCATGGTTTCCATTCTCCCTATCATCTCTTAGGATCCCTCGATTCATTGAAGACTTAGCTCCCACGTGATTATCTGGAGGAGACTTAATGCAGTCCTCCAACTGCTACTACCTTCTCCTGTAAAAAGTGTTTGTTTGTTTTTTTTTGTTTTATCTATTTTGTGTAAGTCTGCGTGTTCCTACTTACATATGCGCTTTCTTTCTCACTAGAAGGAATGTAAGTTCCTTGAGATCAGGGATTGTTTTTGCTTTTGCTTTCTATCCCTAGTATTTAACACAAGTGCCTGGCATATGGTAAATTCTTGTCTATTACTGATTGTTTGCTTGCCAACATAAATCAATATGAATTGACATGTAATAACTGGCTTCTGCAAAGACAGCATTATCATGTTGCACTAAATAAATAAATCTTGCAGAAAGTTTGGCATTATCAAAACATCTTTAAATAGTTAATTATTAAAAATCTTGAAACTTCAGATTCGGTCCTCATTACATTAATTAAAAATACATATTCCTTTCATTGTAGTTTAAGAAGATTTAATAAAGAATAAAAATTAAGAGACAAACATAAATCTTATCCTTTGTACTCTGTCAGCTTACTTATGAAGTTGGTATAACAGTTTGGCAGAAAAACAGAAGTATATTTGATTAATGGGACCCACTGGTCTTGTATGAACTTGGCATGTTGAGCTGCATTATTTATCTCTTTGCAATGATGATATTTCTTTCCTCTATCTTCCTTTAGACAGGAAAAAGCTTCTATTTTGGAATGGCAAAATACATCCACGTCCAAAAATAATAGCTTAAACTTCTTGACAGAATTGGAATTTTAAAAATCACAGCAAGTTAGAAGAATATACAGATAAATGTATAATAGGAATAAATGTCAATTTTTCCATTATGGTTTAAAAATTATGGCCAGATTGCAGTTTATTTGAAAAGTATATGGTGGGATTGCAAAAATAACATAAATTGCTTATTGAAAAATTGTGCCATCATGGATTCTGGGGAAAAGAGGGGGATAAGATAACTATATAGAAATAAAAACTCCATATGAGTAAAGAGTTGGATGTGGCAGAACAAAAGTATGTTTTAATTTTGAGCACCATTAACAGATAGGAGAGCAGGGATTCTTAATCTTCTTTAGATTGCTCCTTGGAAGTCTGGTGAAGTGATGGGACTCTCCCAAGAACAATGCTTTTTAAAGACATAAAATAAAATACAAAGGATTTCAAAGAAAACCAATATATGTATACAAACATATATGTTTTTGATTTGCTTCTGTGAACTTGTAGCATATATATGTATGTGAATTTGTATATGTTATATATAGTAAAATGGAGCACACATAGACGTTAACTTGTAGCATCTACGTATGAGTGAACTTGTGACATACACATGTGAACCTACAACATATATGTGTATGAACTTGTAGTATCTATGAGTGTGATATGTGTGTATATATATGTTTATACCACAACATGCATATACATACATATAGATACTATGAGTTCACATAGTCCAAAAATCTATTTAATGTATAAATGCCCCATAGGAGTGAGTGAGTGTGTGTGTGCGTATGTGTGTAATGAGTCCACAGGAAGACAAACAGCATAATTCTGGGTCTAGAAAACATGCTACATAAGTATTCATTCAGGTAACTGGAGATAATTACCCTGGAGAAGAGAAGACTTCCAGTACACAAAAGTGTTTTATGAGATATTATATTATCATGTGTATATTTTACATGTTATATAAAACTATATGTTTAAATATATTTATTAATGTGTTAATTACAAACCATAGCTATGCCATATAAAATACTGGAATAATTTATGTTAATATTTTTATAGCCTTATAATAACTATTTGAGCTATAGATTATATTATTATATTAATTATAGAAAGATATATCATATAACTATATATTAATTAATTTATAATCATAATTAATTATATGTGTAATTATAATTAACTCACATATAATCATCATATAAATACATTATATTAATTACACAAAATAACTATATAAATGTTAATTATAGATTAATAGATATATTAATTATAAATCACATTATATAAAGTACCAGAGTACTTTCTGTTAATGGTTATAACTTCATAATATCTATATGTTAATTGACATTAATTGTAAATCACATGTTACATAAAATACAGAGTACTTTATTAAGATGAAATTGGATTACATCTGTTCTTATTGATTCCTTTAATCAGAAGTAGAAACAATGTGTGAAAGCCTAAGACAAGCAGATTACAAATCCTTCCTCACCCAAACGTCAAATGTTTTGCCTCAGAAGCGAAGGGATTCTTTTGTCCCAAAGGCCAGTCTTCTTTAGGGATATTGAGGAAAGGATGCTTGCTTTGAAATGAGTTACACCGAAAGACTTCTTAGGTCACTTCCAATGAAGGAATAATGAGGAAGCCACAATTCTTTGTCTTCCCCTTGTACCACCTCTTGGTCTTGCAGACAATCTGGTATAGTGGAAAGACGTCACATTCTGAATAAGTCCTCCTTTCTCATTACTGATTCGACTATAAGCAAGTCATTTAGTTCTATTTGGGCATCATTTTTCTCATTTACAAAATGATGGAATTATATCTGATGACCTTTGGATCTCCTCCAGCTTTAACTCTTTGATTCTATGGTTCTGAGAAAGAACACCAACTATTGTAGAGCCAGGAATGAAGGCATCTGATATGATCAGAATCTTACACAGGTGCATAAAAGACAGATGCCTTCTCATCACAATAGTTTGTGTGTTACTATTCCACTCTAGGCAGGCAATTGGACAAATGAATGTTTGTGTGTACATTTGGCAGGTGCTCGGGGGAACCCTTCTGCCCCATGCACATTCACTTGCTGCACACCCCACCAAGAGCTTCTAATAGGAACAGCAGAAGTCTAATGTTTCCTGAAGGTTCATTCATAGCATTAGACAAGAATGAGTCTAGAAGAGTGAATCTGAGAGGTGGAAGAGGAAATTTTCTTCTTGGTGGTCCAAGTTTTAATTTGTCATCCTTCTTCTAGATGTGAAGAGATGAATCAAGCACAAATTCTAACATAAAGTAGTACATATAACATGTTTATAATTAGTGGCAGTTGTGGTCTAGTGGATGGTCCTCAGAACAAGAAGGTATGAATTCAAATCCATCCTCTAACAAATAGTGGCTGTCTGATCTTCAGGGAATCATTTACTCTTTCGGTGTTGAAGACAATTCTCTAAGTTGTAGAGAAGGTAATTATCTCCACTTGGTCAGAGGTTTCCTGATCTAGGAGTTCCCTGGGTGGTGCAGTGGATAGAGAACTGAACATGAACTCAGGAAAACCTGATTTCAAATAGCCTCAGATTCTTACTAGCTGGATGACCTTGAACAAGTCACTTGTTTGCCTCAGTTTCCTTCTCTGTAAAATGAGCTGGAGAAAGAAATGGCAAACAACTCCAGTATCTTTACCAAGAAAATCCCAAATGGCATCATGAAGAGTCAGAAACAACTGAAAAACAACAACATATCAATGGAATCATAGGTCCAGTCCTTATCTTTATGTTCATGATTAGCAAATATTGATATAAAATTTAAAATGATATTAGTGACCCTATTATTTTTGGAGGTGAGAAAAAGATGACTAGCCTAGGTACTTAAAATAGTCTCACCATTTAATAATGGCTTAGCTTGGCTTCTAGAATATAAATCTGTACTTTTTTTTTTTGCATTAAGTCAAAACTAACTTTCATAGGAATTACATATGGCATTTCAGCCTAGGATGTAATTGTTAGGAATATAACAGAAATATTTTATAACATGAAGGACATGAAGAAATATAATTTCAAAACCGGATAGAATATTATCATTAATTTTACAAATTGAGATGGTACTTTCTTGCCTGAAGCACATTGCTGTTGGTGGTAAGGTCACAGGATTTGGAGCCATTTATAAACAAAATTCAATAATGCAAGTTGATATGTGAACAAAAGAGTTTAATAGACTTTCTTTTGTTCATTTTTCAATTTGTATTAAAATTATTAGCTCATATAATTAGTAAAAAGAGGCAAAAACAAAAATCAAAGTTTGTAGTAAATGGATAGGAAAGAAATAAATGAATATACTTGATACATAATAACAAAACTGAAAATAAATTAATAGATGAATAGTTGCAAAAATAAACAGGTCAGATTAGCAAAATAGGTCACAGAGACTAAACAATCTAATGTCATAAAGAGAACATAAAGAATAAACGAACTCTGAAAAGGAACCCTCCTCACTCACCACTGCCACCATCCCTTCATGATGATGAATTTATAAGTTAGGTTCTATTATTAAAAAAAGAAGAGAAGTCATTCATAGTTTATATGTACTATTGTCCAAAATAGAGAAACAAGTCATCTAACCAAATGAATTTTACAAGAAAAATATGATCCTGATCCCAAAGAAGGAGAAATGTAATTGACAAAAAGGATAAATCAAGTATCTCTAAGGAACACTAATACAAAGAAAAGCAAATAAATATAAACCAAATATTGTTAGTGAACATAGATGCTACAGAAACCTATTTTAAACATTGCTTCTAGGCCAATATTGGATTTATATCAGGAGTGCTTGATACTACTAGATCTCCAACTATACTATAAAATATTAGTAATAAAAATCACTGTTATTAATTTAAAAATAGAAAAGGATATTGGATGATAGATTATGTAAATCAGACCTTGGACGAAAGCATAGAGAAGCCTGATGTTTCATAAAACCAGAAACACAAACTACTAGAGAAATGACTCTTCATTCAACGACAGCTGTTGGGAAAACTAGGTTAGGTGGGCTCCTAACAGCAAGTTACATAGTAAATTCCAATTATATAAAATGATTAAATATAAAAGTCACTGTAAGAAATTAGAGAAGAATAATTTATATCTTTTCATAATTATGCCTAGATTAGTTCATAATTAGAAATGTGATAAAAGGAAACATAAAAACAAGATAAACTCCATGTAATCCAGATGACTAATAAAATTAACAAAAATTAAATCAATGCAGCTAGAAAAGATATGGACTAGATATAATACTTAAATAAATACCTTTGATGTTGCAAAAAAAAAAAAATCCCGACAGGGAATTGATAAAAATGAATGAGATTAAGATAAATTTCCCAATAAAGAAAAGACCAAAAGATATTAAAAAATTATTTGTATAGACTATTATTAGTTGGAAGAGACCTACGGATCATGTAGACCAACCATGCCCATTTTATGGCTAAGGAAACATAGAAAGAAAGAGACTTGTCTGAATTTCAACAGACAAAGTCATAATCAGGACTGGATTCCATTTGGATCTTGTCCAAGACATCCTACAAGACAGTGGTAAAGCCTCTGACAAGCATATGCCTCATTATTTTATTGCCGAGCTCAATATTCATATTTGTTGAATTTAAAATTGAGGTTCATTGAAGAAAGTCATCTTTGTGTTTATATCTATCAATGAATCTCCTAAGTTCTCATATGCATTGGGGACTTTTGTTGGAGATCAAAGTCTTCAAGGTTGGGGTTCAATCTGTTGATTTAGATGCTCTTGGAAAGTAATCAGTGGACAACGCACAAAGGAATGGTGTGTTTTCTCTATGTCTCACTCAATCATGGGACTAGGAAACTGTAGTTTGACACAGAATCTTCTGTTATTTCAGTGATTCCAGTCCAATTCCTGTTTCTAAGGCTTATTTTTCTAACATTAACATTCTCTTGGAGATTCTCTATTTATGAAAATCATGGAATATACAAATCATGGAAGCACAGAACACGATCTTTGTTGAAGAATAAAAATTATAGCCAACTTGAAAGGCAAGAAAAAGATGCATGATGGACATAAACACATAACACTGTATTAGTAGTGATGACTTGGGTAGGTAAAGTAGAATGAAAGACATATGTGGCCAGAAGAGATCATCTAATGAGAGCAAGGGATGGCATAGATAAATCACATGTGATGCTGATATCCTCAAAATAGTATAAGAGCTAAGATTTCCAGTGTATTGGGCAAATGCCCTAAGGAGGAATTTTAGAGGTCATGCATAAATCTGTACAGATGAGAAGGCATGAATTGGTTGCAAAATTCATTGACATCCATGCTGGTGATAACTATAGATCTGTAAAGGTATAAATATCAAAGGATATGTGAACCCTGAAAAAAAAGTTATCAAAGATATGATGATGCATTTTCATTTTCTCCTCTCATATCAGTTCTTCTTTTAGATTAAGAAGGTTAGATCAGACATCCTTCTGTTCATTCTTATTTTTTTTTGTGAAAGGGAAAAGTTAAAAGGAAGAATTTAAAATAACTAAACACTAAAATAAAAACACTAAAATAACTGCCAATCTGATTTCTTAATAGCCAGTAGCAAACATTTGTAGGACCATAGGTTCTATAGGGTGGAAGGCTGTCAAGGGTAGAGAGTACTCAAGAAAATAAGTTTTATAGGTTTAGAGAGGGGCAGCTAGGTGCCATAGTGAATAGAGTGCTGGACCTGAAGTCATGAAGACACATCTTCCTGAGTTCAAATTTGGTCTCAGGCACTTACTATGTGACCTTGGGCAAGTCATTTAACCCTCTTTGTCTTCATTTCCTTGTCTGTAAAATGAGCTAAAGAAAAAAAATAGCAATCAAAAATTCTAATATTTTTGCCAAAAAAAATCCCAAGTGGGGTCATGAAGAGTTAAAACACTACTAAAAAGCAATTGAAGGGTGATAACTACATATATATTATTGCTTCACCTGATATTTTGGTCTCTTAGGGATGGGAAAAAATAGTGAAGGAAAATTGAGGGAGGCAGGAAAAGAAGATTATCTTGGAAAAAGAAGCAAAATGATGCTCCAGAGGATTTTCTACTCCCTTAGAAGTGGGCAGCTAGGTGGTGCAATAGAGTTCTAGTCCTAGAATCAGTTGGGAAGCCTCATCCTTCCTGAGTTCAAATATGACCTCAGACAGCTGTGTGAAACCTTGGCAACTTGCTTGATCCTGTTTGTCTCAGTTTCCTCATCTGTAAAATGAGCTGGATAAAGAAATGGCAAACCAGTAGAGTATCTTTGCCAAGAAAACCCCAAATGGGGTCACTGAACTGAATAACAACATAGATTCAAAGTCCATTCTAGTTGCTTCATCTACTCTATTTCCTTCCCTTAAAGAATCCTTTTCTATCTGAAGCCATCAGAGACCCACATTACTGCTAATGTCAAGACAGGAAGAAGAAAGTACATGAGCAGAGGAAATGCTACTAGGCTGAAACAGTCACCAGTGGGTATATACAGCAGCTTTCTTAAAGTCTTTGATTTTCCTGTGCTGGTTACTGGAGAAAAAACTGGCTCATTCACAAGAGAAGTTAGAGTTTCTACCTTGGAAATTTTCAAGGAAACGTTTGAACGATTGACTAAGCATTTCATCGTGTCAACAATTTCAAATGTTAGACAACTTAACCAAAAACAGTATTCATTTGAGTCTCAGCGGTAGATTTTACCCTATTGTCTGGGGCAATCCTGCTGACATTAACACTGTTATTGTGCTGCATTAATTTGAGATACACAGTAAACCTTGCTAGATAATGAATGTTTTGCAATTCACCGAATGACTCATGGAAAATATAGATTTCATTTGCCAAAATGCAGTAAGTTTGAATTGAGAAGTGTCTTGCTGTGCTGAAATGAGTCCAATTGACTTAAGAGGTGAGTCCAAAGCTAAAGACCACTTTAAAAACTAAAGCTGTGTTTGGATCACTGCATCTGCTTGGAAAAACAGAAACAAGCAAACATAATAGGATTCCTGGGATACATTACCAAGGTGCAATGCTACATGATTATGTTATAGAGAAGCAGCATGGCATAATGGATAGAGAACTGGTCTGCAAATTGGGAAGACCCCATTCAAGCCCTTTCTCTGACTCATACCAGCTGGGCTACCATGGAGAAATCACTTAACCCCTCAGTGCCCCCAGGCTACTCTCTACAAAATATAGATGGGATGCTGATCTCCATGGTTGGAAGGAATTTCAAGCACACTGATGAAATCATGGGTGTGGATAATCTTGATCAGCATAGATTTTTATGGAAAAGATAAAAATGAAAGGATCCCAGTGACTAGGAACTAGGAGGCCAGACTTCTGTCCTTAAAATGACCTCTATCATTCATGATTGTTGGTAAATTGGGGATGAGATAGGTAGAGACTAGTTCTCAAGCCGTTAGTGTTCAAATGAGCAAATATAACAAACATGGAACTGTTTTTGAAGTTATTTGGTATACTTTACATTAAACTAAGCCATCAGACCTGGATCTAGATTTGTAAAATGGATTAATTCATCACAAAAATGCTTTAAAGATATATTCCCTTATTACATTTAAAAGAGGTTCAATTTACAAATACAGTAAAGGGTATATTGAAGCATTCTCCATGTTATACAGGAGGGAATGGACCCTTGATAATATATGCCACATGTTTCACATGTGTCATACGTGTTCTGTGTTCTTGTTTATTTTAAAGCTTATACAACCTTGTGACTCCTGTTTGGTCCCCTATCCTGCATGGTGGGAGATAGGATGATTAAGATGATTAAGGACCAAGTCAGGAAGAATCGTTCTCCCTAGTTCAGCAGGCTAGATAATGGAATAATAAGAAGAGTTTCATTGCTCTTTCAAAACAACCTTTTTGTTGAAATGTCAGCTCTCTTTTGAACTCATAAAGAAGGATGAGGGGGAATCTCTTTCCTCCCCCTCCCTCAGCAGCAGCTTTAGTGGTTATATATCCATGTCAGTGAGTACATATGTTGCCTTGGAGAACTTGAAAATGGATCATACATCTTTGGATCCTTCTTCTAAATTTTTGCATAGTTAATCCACCCCCTTATCGCCCCCCCCACCTCCCCCACCCAGCACAGGTGACCAAACAATAATACTGAGATAGCAGTAGATATTTCCAGCCTTGGAGCCTTGCTTGTTCACTTGAGAGTTCTAAGGTTCTTAAATCAGGTGATATTTGCTTAGTCAGATATGCTTCCTGTTACTATATTCTTTTCAAAAGAAGAGGTGACCCCTTCCCAAAGGAAAAAGCCATGTCCTAGGCTGCCAGCAGACCAAATTTCAGTTTCTTTTCTGACAGTTAACACCAAGAGGGAAAATGAAATCCATTGAGTATTCCACTAGTCTCTTCTGTCTCCCAGAGTACAAAAGGAGCCATAAGTCACCATTTCATATTTTGAGTATTTATTAATGCACATTTATGAGTCTTTTGTGATTAAGGAAACTATGGTGCAGTGGCTAGAGTGCTTGGCTTGGAATCAAGAAATTCCGAGTTTAAACTGCACCTTAGACACTATCTTCCTACATATACTTTATCTCTGCCTTCCCCATTTCCCCCATATATAAAAGAGATATTAACAACTATGATACCAAATTGTCCTGAGGATAATATTTTTATTTCATTTATTTTTAATTTTTTTCCATGCTTACATGATTCTTGTTATCTTCCTCTCCTCTTCCCTCACCCCTTCCCAGAGCTGACAAGCAATTTCACTGGGTTATACATATATATATATATATACATATATACACATACATATATATACATATACATATATACGTACACTCAAATCCTATTTCCATATTATTCATATTTGTAATAGAGTAATCTTTTAATACCAAAATCCCAAATCATATATACATATAAACAAGTGATAAATCATGTATTTTTTTCTGGATTTCTACTCCCACAGTTCTTTCTCCAGATATGGATAGCATTCTTTCTCTTAAGTCCTTTAGCATTGTCCTGGATCATTGTATTGCTTTCAGTAGCAAAGTCAATTACATTTGATGATCCCACAATGTTTCAATCACTATATATAATGTTATCCTGGCTCTGCTCACTTCACTCTGCATCAGTTCATGGAAGTCTTTCTAGTTCTTATAGAAATCAAGTAGTCCATCATTCTTTATAGCACAATAGTATTTCATCATCATCATATACCATAATTTGTTGAACCCTTTCCCTATTGAGGGATGCCCCCTCATTTCCCATTTTTTGCCACTACAAAAAACACAGATATAAATATTTTTGTACAACTGGAAAACTTCCCATTTTTTCCCATCTCTTTGGGATTCAAACCCAAGTGGTATTGCTAGATCAAAGGACATGCATTCTTTTAAAGCTTTTGGAGGATAATTTCAAATTGCCTTCCAGAATGGTTGGATCAATTCACAACTCCACCAGCAATGCATTAGTGTCTCAATTTTACCACATCCCCTCCAATATAGTATATTTTCCTTTAATGTCATATTGGTCACTCTGTAAGGTATAAGATGGTACCTCATAGCTGTTATGATTTGCATTTCTTTAATCAGGAGGAAATTAGAACTCTTTTTCATATGATGATTGATAGTTTTGATTTCTTCCTCTGAAACTGCCTATTCATATCCCTTGACCATTTGTCAATTGGGGAGTGATCTGATTTCTTATAAATTTGACTTAGTAAGAAGAGATGTATTTATAAATTCCTTTTTAAACTTTAAAGCACATATGAAAGGCAGCAGGGTGGTTCGGTGGACAGACTTCTGGACTTGGAGTCAGGAATATCCAAATCCAAATCCAGCCTTAGATATTTACTAGCTATGTGATCCTGGGGAAGTCACTTAGCTTCTTGTCTTCCTCAGTTTCCTCATCTGAAAAATGGATATAGTAATAGCATCCATTTCCAAGGGTTATTATGAAGATATAAAGAGATAATATTTCTAATGTGCTTTGTCAACCTCAAAGTGCTATATAAATAGCAATTGTTATTTAAGCACTTTTTTGTATGTGTTGGAGTAAATAAATAACTACTGATATCCATTACCTTCTACAGTGAGTACTTTTCTAGAATCCCTTTTGGGAAGATTTGAAACATAGCTTTGTTTAAGATATTCCTCTAGATATCTACTCTGACTTTAGGACATAATAAGGCAAGGAGTTTGAGAAAAGATTGACCTTCTTTTTAGGATCATGTTCTCTCAGGTTTTAAATGGGTCTGAAGATGAAGCTAGAATCCTTTGTGAAACAGAGTGTCCAAGATCATAGGAGAGCTCTTTATCTCTCTGAATAGTGATGGTACTGATAGAAACAATGTCATTCCTAACATATTAATAAGTTCAGCTTATAGTTATTGAGTCTGAGGTACCAGTTGGAAAATTGGTTAAAAAATCAGAAAATAAATAGATTTATAACTGGAAAAGATTTTAAAATGATATCCAGTACAATCGTCTTATTTTATAGATTAAGAAATAGAGATGAAATGAAGTTAAGTTACTTTTCCAGGGTCATATAGCTAATATAAGAGTCAGGATTCAAAATGATGTCTTCCTGACTCCAATTCCAGCATTCTGATTACTCTAACAGACTTTCTCTGTAGGCAGCTGGAGATTTAGGTTAGAGCTCAGTAAAAAGGTCCGAACTCAAGATATAAATTGGGATTTACATGAGGACAATAGCAATATCAATAAGGATGAATGAGACTGACTCTAGAGAGCATATAGAAGAAGTTTTAAAAGGATCAAAGATAGAATTTTATAGATCTACCCCCCCCAAAAAAAAAAACTAGGAAGAAAAAGAAGTAAAGGAGAAAAAAGTAGGACAATTAGAAGACTATGTTGTCTTCAAAGTTATAGAAGAAGAGAGTATTGGAAGAAGAGGGAAGTAAAAGTGGCCATTGTTACAGAGGAGCCAAGGAGGATGGGGTATATATGGGGGGATATGCCACTGGACTTGCTATGTCTTTGGTAACTTCCAAGAGAGCAGTTTCAGTGGAATGGAAACTAGATGGCAAAGGATTGGAAACAGTAAGTGATATTAGATATTGGCCATTTCCCCAAGAAGTCTGGCTATGAAGAGGAAGAAATGGAAAAGAGAGTTGAGATGCTAAATGGATATGACAGAATGATCAAGAGAAGAATTTTTAAAAGTAATAATGAGATATGAGTGTGTTTGAGTATTTATTAGAGATAGATATTAAAGCTACACAAAAGAAAGGAGAAAATTGATGGAGCTTGGCCCTGGAGAATGCATGCAAGTAGAAAGGTTATCTTTTGGAGTAGGGCCATTCCTTCTGGCACAGAATGAAGGAAGGTACAATGGGAGGTGATGCTGAGATTTAAGGAGTGGATTAAGAGTAGATTTAAGGGATAGGAGGACTTGACCACATTGAAGCTATTGAGGTCAAAAATGCTCAGTCTTCTCAGTGAAGTTGGAGGCTGTCTTGTGAGCTCTTTGAAGACAAGGACATATGTTTATCTTTCTTTGTATCGCCAAAACTTAGCATAGTCCATGGAGCTTAATAAATGCTTGATAATTAACTATAGAGACCCAGGATGTTGGGTAGTTAGAGCTGTGGGGAAAGAGGTAAAGATTTGGAAAGAATTCTGTGGGGTATAAAATTGGGAGACAATAAGAGAAGAGCATATTGTTTAGCAGCAATGAGGTTCAGCTGTTGTTATACACTTTATATTAAGAGGATATAACCAATTTGTTTTTGTGCCTTTCTCCAGCAATGCTCATTAGCCCAATCAATGAATCAGACAAACATTTAAGTATGCAGAAAATGAAGCAGTCCTTGCTATCAAGAAGCATACATTCCACTGGTGCAGACAACATGTACCCATAAAACTCTATAAGATAATTTGAAGGGGAGGAAACTTACCAAGAGGGTAGGAAGAATAATGGAAAATTGCATACAGAAGGTGACATTTGTGCCAAGTTCTGATGGAGCAGCAAGAGAAGGCATGGGTTACCCAGGGTTGAGGATTAGCTTCCTGGGAAAGGCAGAAGGGTGACCTTTACAGGGAACATCAGTCACCTCTATTAATTATTACTGGGGAGTTCAATCAGATCAAAGCATGAAGGGCTCTCAGACTCAGAAGATAATGACCAATAATATCCATTAGAATAGCATTCACTTAGAACAAAACTTTCCTAACAAACAATGAAGGAAGCTATATGTTGTTACTTGTTTCTGAGAGAAGTTGGAAAATATCTTTTTCTGTAGGAATTTTAAAATTAGAAATAATTTCCTATTTCTACATATTAGCCATGATCCTGCCTAAGGATAAGAAGTGGATTGAATTTTTTTAAGTCCTACAGTCTTATTCATTCTTCTGCCAAGAATGAAACATTTTAATCATGAGATCACAGATTTAGAGCTGGTAGTAACTTCATTTTGCAAATGAGGAAACTGAGGTTTACAGTGAAATGACTTGCCTAAAGTCACAAAGGATCAGGTCGTAGTGGGCAGAGAAACTTGATTATAAGACCTCCAAGAAGATTCACACATAAAAACATTTTATTTTCCATCCCTTGCAAGAAAGGGGGATTGAGTAATGACTGGCTTATTGGATTTCAGAGTACTCCATATTAAGTTAAACACTGGTGCTTAAACGTTGAAACCACTGAAGAAAATCACAGAATAAGTGTGATACCCCAAAACAAGAAAGTGACTAGGGAACATGTGGGTGAATCTGTTCAAATGTCTTCAAAAAATGAACATATTTTCAACTTCAGCATCTTTAAGAAAAAATAACTTACCTTATATCTTGGAATTGACACTAAATATCAATTCCAAGGCAGAAGAGTGGTTAAGGCTAGGCATGTGAAATTAAGTGACTTGCCTTGGGTCACGCAGCTAGGAACTGTATGATACCAGATTTGAACTCAGATCATCCCAGCTCCAGGCCTGGCTTTTTATCCAATGTGCTACCTAGATTTTCCTGATTTCAGCATCTTAAGAGTCAGGAAGAATCTTCATGACTTTATAGTCCTAACCATATCTGAACAAGAATCCCCTCTATGTCATACTGGTGCATGGTAGGTGCTTAATAAAAGATTGCTGATTAACTTCAATAAGTAGTCATCTAACCTTTTTCTGAAAACCCTCCATGGGAAGGAAGCCATCATCTCCAAGCCAGACTATTCTCTCTTACCAATTCTAATCACCGGCAATTCTGTGTTGGGGTTTTCCCCCCCTTTTACATTAAACCTATATTTGTCTGTTTTTTGTTTTTTTTATAATTTTCATCTGTTGTTCCTGTCCTTCCCTCCAGATCCAAGTAGGACTAATCGAATCCTTCTTCTACGTGACAGCCCTACCACTATTAGAATAGAGCAATCAAATTTCCCCCAAGCCTTCTCTTCTCCATGTTAAATATGCCCAGTTGCCCTATAGTTCCAAATTATTTTCCAAATGCCTGGGCTAGTTCACAGCTCCAACAAGAGTGCATTCATGTACCTATTTTCCCACATTCCCTCCAGTATGTCATTTTCCTTTTCTGACACCTTCGCCAAACTGGTGGGTGTGAAATGGTACCTTGGAGTTGTTTTAATTTCCATTTCTCTAATTATTAATGATTTAGAGCATTCTGACATGATTATTGAAAGCTTTGATTTCTTCTTTGAGAACAACCTGTTTGCATCCCTTGACCATTTATCGATTGGGGGAACAAAGGCAGATATAAAATTCATTTTCTTTCCCCAAAGCTGCCTGTCTTCTTATCTGTGTACATTGTGTGCCAACCCAGCATGCTGTGATCTCCTTCAATGCAGAGATTATTTTCTTTTGGTTTTTGTATCCCCAATAAATACTCACACTGTAGGCACTATTAAATAAATGCTTGCTAGTCAGTTGTGGTGGTGCACATCTATAATCCCTGGTTTTAGGAGAGGCTGAGGCTGGTGGATTGCTTGAGTTTGAGAGTTCTGAAGCTGCAGTAGGGTTAAAACTCATTGGGCATCAGCACTGTTATGATGAGTCAGGGGACAGAGTGACATCAGGTAGCCTAAGGAAGGTTGAAATGGCCCAGGTCAGAAAAAATGGAGAAATTAAAAGCTTCCATGGTTATTAATATTGACCCATGAATGTCGATTGCTCTTCCAGTCTTGGTAGGATAGGGATTCTCAGTCTCAAAAAAATTTTAAACACAAATTTCTATTGAATTAGACAATCTTGAGGTCCTTCACCTTGTCCAGTAAGATTTGAACATGCTACAAATATTAGCTAATAGGAAGGAAGCCCTTAAATATTTACCAAATTCTTCCTGTTTTATTTAGGAAACACATGAGCTGAAGATAGCATGGAATGGTGGCTTCAGAGTAAAGACCTCAATTCAACTTCTGCTTCTGATCCGTACTGGCTGTATGACCTTGAACAGATCACTTGTAGGGAACCCACAAAACCTCTAAGGTTCAGAACAAATGCTGGTCTATAACGATGGAGGGGATTTCCTTACATTTCTGAAAGTATAGCTTTTGCCATTCAATTGTTTCAGTAGGGTTCAGCTCTTCACAACCCAGTGGGGGGGGGGGGCGTGGATACCAGTTTGATGTTTCCTCCTCCAGTTCACTTTTACAGATGAGGAACAAAGACAGAGTTAAGAGACTTGCTCAGGGCTTCACAGTTAGTGTCTGAGGTTGGATTTGAACTCAGGAATATGAGTCTTCCTGATTGTAGGCCTGTCACCCTATCTGTTGTGCCACCTAGCTGTGCTTACTTATAGAAACACATGCACAAAAGATAAAGGTGAGAATATTTTCTTTAAGAGTAATTTGGATGGTTGTATTTATCCTACACTTAGAAAAAGGAACATGGTTCAAATTCTTTCTCAGAGAGTTGCTAGCTGTGTGTACTTGGGCAAGTCATGAAGTCCCTGTGCCTCCATTTCCTCATCTGTAAAATAAGAGGGCTGAATTGAATGACTGCTAATGGCCTCTTTCAGGTATATATTGATGATCCTTTATGATGTTTAGACAAAAGTAGAGTTTAGTAATGGAGTTTTTAGAATAAGCTATTGACATTCAACTTTAATTGCTATAAAGAATGATTAGTATTTCCTCTTTTTATCCCTGTTCAAAGTAGATCTTAGAATTTAGCCCCCACTTCCTTTTCTACCAAGTGCCTTAGATAAGACATTCCATTTCCTCGCTTTATAGCTAGTTATGTAAGATGTCTCAAAAGGGTACCAAGATTGAGTGATTTTGCAAATGTTCTGTGATTTGGGGATGAAAGTTACTATTATATTATGACCATAAAGCTGCTCACTCTAAAACTGTGGTTCCATTGGCATGAAAGAATCTATTAAGTTAACATTATGCATTCTTTGGTTTTTGAGGTTTCTGAAACATCCATCATTCATTGCCAGCTAAGGTTTACAAATATGGAGTCTGAATTGCATGGGTGCTCTGTTTCTTCACTTGTACATTTAGACATTTATCTGAATTTGGTAGCAATCCACTTTTTGGATTGCTACCAAAATCCTGTCTGATACTTGCCAAGAAGAAATTATTTACACAAAATTAGTATAGTATAACTTTGTCCTTTCTGAACTTGTTCCCTCATCTATAAAAGAGGAATGAAAAAGTAAAAATAATGGTAGCTAGGTGGTTCAGTGGATAGAGAGCCACGTCTAGAGATGGGAGGATCTGGGTTCCAATATGACCTCAGACACATCCTAGAGTTCAAATACTGCCTTAGACATTTCCTTGCTACATGACCCCGGGGCAAGTCATTTAACCTATCTGCTCAATTTCCCCAACTGTAAAGTGGGGCAAATAAGAGCACCTGCCTCCTGGGGTGGTTGTGAGGATCAAATGGGAATTCCAAAAGTGTTTTGTGAGGCACCTGGTACAAGGTAGGCACTATGTATATCTATCTATCTATCTATCTATCTATCTATCTATCTATCTATCTATCTACCTATCCATCCATCCATCTACCTATCCATCCATCCATCTACCTATCCATCCATCTATCCATCTATCCATCTATCCATCTATCCATCTATCCATTTATCTATCTAATTAGCTATTGATGAATCAGAAGCCTGCCCAGGGTCACATTTGGTATGTGTGAGAGATGGGACTTGAATCTTGAGGTCTTCCTGACTGAAGACCACTTGATCTGTCACACTTCTCAGAGTCAGCAAGAATTGGGACGTTTATTGGAAGAGTGTTGGACTTGGATGACAGACTCAAATCGTAGCTCCAAGACTTTTGTTCAATTGTTTTCAGCCAGGTCTAACCCTTTGTGACCTATTTTGGGGTTGTCTTGGTAAAAGTACTGGAGTGGTTAGCCATTTCCTTCTCCAGTCAAATTTATATGATGCTTACTATGGGCCAAGCATCGTGCTAAGCACTTTACAATTATTCACTCATTTGATCCTCACAACACCCTGAAAGTTAGGTACTATTATTATCCCTGTTTTGCAGATGAGGAAACTGAGGCAAACAGAGGTTAAAGTGACTTGACAGGGTCACATAGCTAGTTTCTGAGACCAAATTTAAAATCAGAGAAACTTGCTGCTATCCGCTGTCCCCACACAGCTACCCAACTCCAAAACTTACCAAGAGTGTTATTAACACAAGCCATTTTTCCTTTAGGGTCCCAGTTTCCTCATCTGTAAAAGGAGGATAATATTCCCTATTTTACCAATTTCATCTGTAAAATGGGGATAAAAATAGCTCCCACTTCACAGAGTTGTTGTGAGAATCACCCAAGTTAACAAATCAAGTGACTTGCAAATGTTAAATCACTGTATCAATGCTGGCCATTAGCATCCACAGGGTTGTTGCAAAAAGCAAATGAGATAATATGCAAGGTGCTTTTTAAACTGCAATAGCTGTGTGAATGCAGACACTTTATTGTTTGTAATGAATAGGAAGCAATCTTCTGATACTTCCCCCTTAATGATCTCCATAGCTGAGATGGTCTAGATAATCTAGCAGAATTCTCCATCTCCACGCGCCCATGCATGCAGATTATAAATGCAGACTCTATGGAGTGAGGAATGAAATGAGGCATTATGGGCTAATGTTTGTGATGCAGAAAACCAGCAAAAAGGGCATCCTTTGAAAGGATAATGTGTGAAGCAAGGTTGTTGGTTACTTTTTCATTTCCTGGTGTTTTAAACCTTTTGATTTTGACCTTTGGCATCCTATTTCCAACAGCAATTTTGTAAGATCAAAGGAGTGATAACTATAAAAGAGAGAATATTGCTTAGGCAGCATGATGATTAAACCATTGCTATGCAGTGAGCATTTGACTGTCAAATAATAAGGCTGCCATAGAAACAGCAACTATTCATATGCACTCCCATTGGTTGTTTTCCAAGGACATTACTATGACTAGACAAACATTTGCATGGAGAAAATATCTGGGGTTTTAGTGGACTACAAAACATGATCAAGGACCAGTTGGGTGGCACAGTGGATAGAGTGCCAGGCCTGGAGTTGGGAAAACTTGGGTTCAAATCTGATCTCAGCCATTTTTTAGCTGAGACTTTGGACAAGTCATTTAACCCCAAGTGCCTAGAACTGCACTGGTAAAACTTTTCAGAGTTCAAGTGCCCAGAGGGCAAATTCAAGCTGTCTGTGAGCCCACAAAATTACTAGAGAGAGATGCAGGAGTAAGTGCTTGCTTTGGGCAGCTAGACAGAGGGGCCAGGCATGCAAAAAATGTCCTCAGGTGCTGGGAAGAGGGGGAATAGAGTAAAATTGCTGGCTTTGCATGCTTGCCATCATTGCCATTGCTGGCCTAGACCTTCCACTCTTCTTTCTTAGAACTGATTTTAAGAAGGTGAGGGTTAAAAACGATAAAAACAAAACATGAATCAGCACAGACTATGAGAGGAAGCAGTACTAGATAGTGAAAAGAATACTGAGTTTGAAGTGAAAGAATCTGGGTTCAAATTTTCTTCCCAGAACTCTCTTTCCCAGCTTCCCACTTTCCTTCTCACGTTATGTGCTTAGGCTTTGAAGATAAAGTTATGAGTCTAGTTCCTCCCTCTCTCTCTATCTTGGAAAGGTGGTTGTGGAGGTTGGGTGAGAGCCAGGCAGGAGAATTTTACTCACATGTTTTTACTCAGGCTTTTTACTAGTAAATCTCATAAAATATAATACCTGGATGTTAATTTAGATTTTACACTACCTATGTGACCTTGGGCAAGTCACAGCAAGTCCTTCAGTATACAAGCATTTACACAAGTGTGTGTGAGACCCTATAGAAAGTGCTAGGGATAAAGAGGCAAAAAATAATCCTTCCCCTCCAAGAACTTATATATATATATTTTAAAACCCTTACCTTCCGTCTTGGAGTCAATACTGTGTATTGGCTCCAAGGCAGAAGAGTGGTAAGGGCTAGGCAATGGGGGTCAAGTGACTTGCCCAGGGTCACATAGCTAGGAAGTGGCTGAGGCTGGATTTGAACCTAGGACCTCCCATCTCTAGGCCTGGTTCTCAATCCACTGAGCTACCCAGCTGCCCCCCAAGAACTTATATTTTAAAAGGGGCCACAGCATGTGAAGAACAAAGTAAGTATATACAAGATGGTGGTCATCTCTTAGAGGAAAGACATTAGTGGGAAATCAGGCAAAGCTTTTTATAAAAGTGAATGGAGGATTTGAGATGAGTCTTGAAATGTGAAGGTCCCTCATTTATAAGATAAAAAGGCTGGTCTAGATGCCCTGTTAAGTCCCTTTCATCTCCAATTCTATGATTTGGAGATGATAGAAAGGAAACATTTGGGCCTTAGTTTGCATTAGTAGAAGAAAGGTCCAGAACTAGGATAGACCTTCCTATTGTAAAAAATAGACTCGAATACAGGACTATAATCCCCATGAGCCTTTGCTCCACTTCCCCAGAATGCCTTGTAATCTCACCTGGGCCGAGATCAAGAAGGTATTTAAGTTGATTCAAAGGCTTTTGAGGGGCTCTCGGCTCTTTTGGACTTCCGTTTTGGAGCAGAGGCGGCTCTTCCATGATGTGAGTTTATTTTGTCTAGGCCTCTAGCCTAGGCACATGTTTCTTACTTGTATATTTTTTAATCTTTAACCTTTAATAAATCTCTAAAAAATATAATACTCCTTGCAGAGAGAAACTAATTTCTACCTGCCTCAGTCTCCCCATCTCCCCTAAATTTTAATCTTTACAGATGGCAACCACGAAGGGATGAGAACTTCTCAAAATTTTTTTAGCCTAGAGAATTTTTTTTTAAAGCCAAGGTTCTCTGAGATGCTCTTTAGAAAACCATCTTGATCAGCTCCTGCCTGCGGCCCTCTCCGGCTCCTGCTTCTGCTCCTGGCCTCTCACCTGGTGCCTGAGCTGTGCTCCAGCTCCCGGCCCGACCCACCCCGGCGGTCTGTCTCTCACCCATCTGGCCTCCGACCCAGCCGGCTCATCACCCAGATCCTTGGAGCAGATCGCTCAGGACTCATTGCCACCAGCTGGTAACAGTATTGGCCACGTGGGCGGAGGGGAGAGACGAGAGTGAAAGGAGACCGGGCAATTTTCCCTTAGGCTAAGCCTCCACATGGATGGGGTATTGGCCACAGGGGGATCAGAGAGGGGAAAGAGAGAAAAGACTAGAGAGAAGAAACAGTACTTTTCAAACAGAAACCTAAAAAGCAATGGGCTGTTTAAAAGGATACCTTTAGACTCTTCTGGTAATTTCATTGATTTTACCTGCCTGTCAGGGAGCAGACTCAGCCCAAAGATTCAACTTTAACTTTGGGGAGGAAAATGGGTGGCCCAGCGAACTGGAAGCCAGGCCCAGAGCCGGGAGGTCTCTAGTTAAAATCTGGCCTCCGATGCTTCCCAGCTATGGGGCCCTGGACGGATCCCTTGAACCCCATAGCCTAGCCTTTACTACTCTGCCTTCGGACAATAGACATTTAAATGAATAATTAAAAACAAACAAACAAACAAACAAACAAACAAAAAAACCCTAGGAACTTTGAAGAGACTAAAGGCTATATTCTAAGGCATTTCAGACTCCAATGGTTTATACAAATCTCTGTATTCTATTGCATTGTTTTGTTTAAGATATAACTTTGTGGTTTTAAGTTCATATATTACTGGATTGAATATTATTCTGTGAACTGAAGGTTGATTGAATTTATTTTGAATGTACTGAGTTTTGAAATTCTGTTGTTTTTCCCCTATAACTGTGTTGAACAAATAGTGTTGTGAATAAGCCCATATATGAAAAAACAGCTTTTTTTTTATTTTGCTGAGGATAGATGGACTTCAGAACTGGTGATAATTGTATTAACAACCTTTGGAAAATTTAATGTGCTAAATACCTCAAATGATTTGATTTTAAGGGTTTTTTAAATGTGATTTTTGGAATTTTTTTTTAACAATCTGGTTATTTTTGCCTGCCCCTACCACGAGGTAAGGCCCATTCTCAGGGCATTTGTATCCCTATATATAAAGCCTCCAAGAAAAAGGAGCACCCCTTTATTTCTCACTATTTTACTTCTACCAGAATGATATATAGATTTATTGATTATCTTCTAAACCCAAGATGAGTTTTACTTTGTTTTAAAAAATATGTTTAAATACCAAGGTTGAAGGATTGCTCTGTTTGTAAAAATTGTGACAAATATCCATCAATTCATAGGTTTTAAAAATGTCATATAGCAACTTATGTGAAATATGAAAGTGTGTTTGTTTGCTATTGTAATTAATTGGGCTATTGAGAATTTTGGGGATTTTGATATCTACATATTTGTACTACTGTATTTTTAAAAATGAAAAATTGTTAACCTTGTTCAATTCATTTGCCTTCTACTCACAGTGATCATGGCCAGATACAAAGAGGAAATGGATCTCATTTTTTGGTGAGAAAGCCTTGTATTTTATATTTTCTTAGCTGACACAAAGTGTCAATGATTATAAGCTATATTTTTGAATTTTTTAAAGCTCTTTTATTATTATATTTTTCTTGCATGTGCAATATACTTTTTCAGTTTTTTTATTATTTTTTCTCTCCTTTTTATATTTGAAGCACATGTCACCAGTATTAAGATTTTCTTTAACCTTTTGATTTTCAGTGCTACAAGTTTAAGATACATTTTCTAATGCATGCCCTAAAAAGCTTGTGACTATGAAAATGATGCCACTAATTATTTAAATAAATTATGGGACTTTGCTTAATGATTCTGTCTGATTCCAGGACAAGAGATACACACAAGAGCCATTTCATAGGGCCAAAGAAAGGCCAATCCAGGATGGATTGATGCACGTCTAGGCCAATGCAAAGGTCTTGAACCTAGTGTGAAGACTCGAGGTTACTATGTTTAACATGTGTTAAGGCATAGGCTTTCCTTGTATCCACACTCACCCTGAAGATACTCACAGAGGAGTATCCCACAAAACTTGGCTCCTATAATCTGGTCCCCTTTTCTGCCTCTCATAGTGTGGTACCTTTCTGTAGTCCTGGCACTGATTGGGTAAATGCATCATTACTTAGATCATTTTGATTGGGCCCTGATTGAAGGACCTGTTATAGGTTTATTTTTCTTTTACTTGGAATTTTTACACATAAGACTTTGATAGTCTATATTTTCATACAGAAATTTTTCTTTTGGATTTTCTGATGTCTTTTTAATATCTCTTGCCAATTGATTCATATACCTCATACCTCAGCCATGCATCCCTAACTGATTCTGAATCTTTCAATCACCCACAACACGGGGGAATGTAAAAAAAAATCATTATTTAAATTGCAAAGTTTAAATTCCTTTTGAGAAGAAGTTTAGGTAAAGAAGATGCTGCCTCTCTGAATCCAGAACTGAACTGTTGGAGAAGCCACCATGAAGAAGCCTCCAGACCACAAGTTGCACAAAATTGAACTTTGGGTGTGGTTGATTGAACATTTATTTGTATGTATACTTTTATGCCAAAGGGGACTGCCCCCTAACGGCTTTTTGTCAATGTGTTCAACAATTATTGGTTTTAATCTTTTTTCTCTTATCCTCAATTATTGTAATCTTTAAATTGATTATGTTTTCATGATCCTTTGGAAAAAAATTAATTTTTTGCAAATGATCAAAGGGGGGGAATGTAAAAAATAGACTCGAATACAGGACTACAATCCCCATGAGCCTTTGCTCCACTTCCCCAGAATGCCTTGTAATCTCACCTGGGCCAAGATCAAGAAGGTATTTAAGTTGATTCAAAGGCTTTTGAGGGGCTCTCGGCTCTTTTGGACTTCCGTTTTGGAGCAGAGGCGGCTCTTCCATGATGTGAGGTTATTTTGTCTAGGCCTCTAGCCTAGGCACATGTTTCTTACTTGTATATTTTTTAATCTTTAACCTTTAATAAACCTCTAAAAAATATAATACTCCTTGCAGAGAGAAACTAATTTCTACCTGCCTCAGTCTCCCCATCTCCCCTAAATTTTAACTGTTACACTATATCTAGATTAAATCTCAATGGCTTAGAGAAATCATACTGCATAGAAAACAACTACCAATTGGAGATGTAGGTATGAACCCAAGGATCATGACCATAATGCTGGATTCTCAAGTAGGCACTGCCATCTTGGATTCCATATAGATCAAATTACATTTATATGCTACTGTCCCAAAGGGGATAAGGGAGGAATGCAATTACCAAAGGTACTTTTTTAATGCTGTTTCAGCTTAGAGTTTACATGGAAATACTGAGGAAATACAATTGCAAATGGTCTGCTTAAGTAGCCAATGAGATGCAAAACTGTGACATTAGGTGGTTGATATAAGAGGTTGATTTGAAGCATCTAAAATCTGGGATGTGTGAAGTAAGATTGCTACAGAAAGGCAGGGCATCTATAAAGTCATTTAGAGACAGACCATCATCTTCACAAGAGGCTTGCCAGGGTCACAAATATAGCAGGCTAACAAGAGATATGAGAGTTGAGCTTCCTTCATTAGGATTGACTATTATTATCAATAAATATGTTATTTACACTTTATTGACAATAAAAACATGTCCTAAATGTGTTATTTCTACATAGTGTGAGATATTATAGAAGATATAGAAGTAAACAATAGATTGATCAGAAAGATAAAACACCCAAGATGTTTTAAAGATCTATTTTTCCTTCCTACAGTACGAGCAAATACTCTCATCTATTTCTAGAATAATTTTTTCCCCTATTAATAGAGATACATTTAAGTCTTTCTACAACATTTGGACCACAACCTTTTAAACAGTGATGCCTTAGATTGCAGGTGAGAAGGAAACAATCTGACATCCTTCTGGTAATGAATAGTGAATTTTCTTCTTGCAACCAGCAGGGATTTCAGATTTGCTAACCATTGGGCACAATACTTCCCTTCTAGTCTGAGAGGCAGTGTGGTGTAGCAGATTGAGTTGACTTGGCGTCTGAAAGACCTAGGTTTGAATTCTGTTTAGACTCTTGCCAGCTCTGTGACCCCAAACCTCAATCTTTAAAAGTTTCCTCAGCAGTTAAATGGGTATAGAAATAGTATGCTTTTTATAGGATTGGGGGTCAGGAAAGAGTGGAGAGGGAGAGGGAGAGGGAGAGGGAGAGGGAGAGGGGAGAAGGAGAGGGAGAGGGAGAGGGAGAGGGAGAGGGAGAGGGAGAGGGAGAGGGAGAGGGAGAGGGAGAGGGAGAGGGAGAGGGAGAGGGAGAGGGAGAGAGAGAGAGAGAGAGAGAGAGAGAGAGAGAGAGAGAGAGAGAGAGAGAGAGAGAGAGAGAGAGAGAGAGAGGGAGAGGGAGAGGGAGAGGGAGAGGGAGAGGGAGAGGGAGAGGGAGAGGGAGAGGGAGAGGGAGAGAGAGAGGGGGAGAGAGAGAGAGAGAGAGAGAGAGAGAGAGAGAGAGAGAGAGAGAGAGAGAGAGAGAGAGAGTCAGACTATAAATACTAAAGCCCTATATATATATAGTGAGCTATTGCCATTATTCAAGAGTAAGAAATTACTGTTTCTTGAAAAGAATGCATTGTGTGCACTAATTAGATAGTTTAAAATTTGAATAAATCAGTTTTAAAATTCCATCCAAAGGTCATTTGTATTAAACTCACAAAATGAGTTGAGTTACAAGTAGGTCAATGTGTACAAGGCAGGGAGGAAGGGAAGAAGTTATCTGGGAACTTTAACATTACAAACATAATTTTTTAAAAAGACTGTTCCATTTAGAGTTGCAAGCCCCATGTTTGAATTCTAGAGCTACTGTTTAAAATCTGTGGGACTCTGAATAAGTCATTTTTCTTTATCCTTCACATTCCTCATCTATAAAAATGAAGATCTCTTTCTAATATCTTTTAGTTCTAGAGGCAGCTAAATAGCCCTAGGGCTGTGTTGGTGAACCTATGACACATGTACTAGAGGGGGCTGCTCCCTTCCCCCTCTCCACCCAGCTTGAGGACATTTCTCTCATAACCTATCCCTCTGACCAGCAGACCAATGGGAGCACTTTCTTCCTCTCCTGTCTGAGCTAAGGGGGTGGCTCATATGTGATGTGAGGGTGCCATTTGGGCATTCAGTCTCTAAAAGGTTTGCTGTCACTGCCCTAGGGGATAGAGAACTGAATCTGGAGACAGAAATAGTTGACTTCAAATCTGACTTCAGGCACTAATTGTGTGATCCTGGATAAGTCAGTTAACCTTCATTTGTCTCAGTTTGTCCATCTTTAAAGTAGGGAATTTATTGGCACATGCCTCACAAGGCTGCTGTGAGGGTAAAGAAATAATTCATAAATATTTGTAAAGAATTTTACAAACATAAATCTCCATAAAAGTGTTAGCAATTTTATAATTACTCTATGATGCTATGACCAGGGATATGTTCCATTAGGAAATATATATTACACTTGATCATTTTGTCGCTTACTGAATCTGTAGACATGAGAATTAGCCCCTGGTTTTAAGCAGCTTTGGCAGTTGGTGAGTGAGAATTTTAGTAAAACTGTCAAACCAAATCAGAGAAAACATCTCATTCCCCCTTGGGCTGGCAGTGGGCCCTGTCTTTAGATGTAGCATCCCTCTGGCCATGTCTGCACAATGGGGTAAAAAGCTGAGGTTTAAAGTCCTTAAGAGATCTCCTGCTGAGCCTAACTTTATCCCAAAGGGCATCTCCATTTCAACCTTCCTAAAAACGTCTGAGAGTTGGAGAGAGAGGAGAAATAGAGCAGAATGGTGTGTGTGTCTGAGAAGTCTAACAAACAACTCTTTTGTGAATTTCTGTCACATAAGCTCCTTGAGAGAAGGGACTGTATTTTGCTTCTTTTTGCATCCCCAGTACTTAGCAAAATGCCTGGCACACAGGAGCCATTTAATAAATGCTTATTGATTGATATGATAGTGGTCTGGAAGACTAAATGTGCCTCTTCATGTAATTAGCTTATTTGTTGTTACAGTACAGTACTCTGGAATGGTTATCAGAGAACCCAAGTTCAAATCCCTGTTCTATCACTAATTATCACCTGAATGACTTAACCTCGCCCATCCTCAATTTCCTCATCTATATAATGGATGAATTCTACTCAATGACTTTTCAAGTTCTGTCTACTTCAAAATTGGAGATCCAAGACCTAAAGAGCAGTAGTCTTGCCTGCAGCTTGAAAAAAAATATTTCTCTGCTCGAGAGTTTTTTCCCATCTCCTACTTCTTTGTCAGCAGCTCTTTCTCAAGTCTTCCCTCTCTACCCTTGGCATAAGATGAGGCAGAAAAACACTGGTTGCTTCAAATAGTACATGGTTCTGTTCCATGTTGGTTTTCCATATATATTCAATTTGATACTTGTCCACAACTTAATTTGAAAACACACACACACACACACACACACAGTTTCTAGCCTAGGAAGAGTCAAAATTATGAAAGTAACAGTTGCTATGCAAGAAGCAACATGATGCTAATACAAATTTCATTTCTAACCAGCAACCCACTTCAGAGAAGGACATTGGTGGGGATATGAAGGGAGCAGCTGTTACAAAAATGACTCTGCATTTTGGTCAGAAGAGTAGATTTCAAGACCCTCACGCTGTCTCTTTGGTACGGGCAGTTCCTATTAAAATGCCCCTCCAACCACCAGTCTCTCCAGGAAACCCAGCACAACCAGGTACAAACTCTCTCTGCTAGTGTGTGTTAACCTATAAAATTACCCCGCTAAATAGCTGCTCAGCTCTCTAGCCCCTTCTCCCTTTCTGACATAGTTCCTGGGGCACATGATACTCAAGATCACAAATACACATTGTTCTCAGGCTCCTTGGAATAAAGTGTACACCAGTTTACCCACACAATCTACTTGGCATTAACAGAGAAAATACAGTAAATGACCTCTGGTGGATTTAACACGAAGCTCAACTTATACTGCCTTCATGAAAATGGCACTGTTTTAATAATCCCTGGTAAGCTAACTTGCAATCTCCCACATATGGCATATCCTTACTACCTCTGAATCTTTGCATTAGCTACCTCCGATGCCTGGAATGTTCTCTTTCTTCCTCACTTTGGACTCTTGGAATCCCTGGTTCCCTTTAAGGCTCAGTTCAAATGCTAGCTTCTACAAGAAAGCCTTTTCTGATCCTCCCCTCATATTTTCTTTTTTTCCATGATGTGTGTATGTTAGTGTGAATGAGCTAGGTGGCTCAGTGGCTAGAGTGCTGGGTCTGGAACCAGGAAGACTGATCTTCCTGAGTTTAAATCTCATCTCTGCCACTTACTAGCTATGTGACCCTGGGCAAATCACTTAACCTTGTTTGCCTCAGTTTCCTCATCTATGACAAGAGCTTGTGAAGGAAAAGGCAAACCATTCCAGTATCTTTGCCAAGAAAATCCCAAATGGGGTCATAAAGAATTGGACATGATTGAGAAATTATTAAAAATAACTAAAAAACCCAATGTATATATACACATCCACATAATATAGTATTTATTAATCTATGTATAAGTTGTTTCCCTCCTGAAGAATGTAATCTACTAATAGGCAGGGAACATTTCTTCCCCCTCCCCCTTTTTTTGATTATCTCTAGCACCTAACTGCCTGGAAAGTAGCAGGCATGTTTTATTTTTTAAATTTAATTCCAAATTAATGTCTCTTTGTTTTCCTCTAGAAGAAGTTGTGCAGATAGCCAACATTTCTATCAGATATGAAATGAAACCAAAAAGAAAATCAGGTATCGATGGACAAATGATTTTATTAATGTTCACTTAATTCTAAATTCAGATTTGCTTGATGTTCTGGGCCAGATGATTATTTTTATACTTGCTACAAAATAGGACTTTTAAGCTCCCTCTTTTTTTCCAGATCTTGAAAGGCCTGATAAGTATCAGAGCCCAAGTCCATTCCCACCATCTCTGATGTGGGCTCACGTTTTGTGCTCCGGATGACTTAATGGAAACCTTGGGAAGATCACCTTACTGCAAGACAGACTCCCCTCTGTCCCCGAGTCAGTGTACCTGCATTAGTAGTGTGTTTAGTCATATATTACACATCTTCTTTGGCGGTAACTGGAGACAGGTGATGTATAATGGTGCTGAAAGAGGTGTACTTTTTCAGCTAGCGAGCTTTGTAACAGATCCTGCTCAGTCTCCCTTTGTCACACACACACCATTTTAACCTTCCTAAAAATGTTGGAGGGACTGAGAGAGGAAATTACAACAGAATGATGTGATGGCTTAACATGCCTAATACAACATCTTTGGAATCTTGAATGCTTCCCTGTATTTGTCTTTTTTTTTTAAATTGAGAATTATTTCAGAAAATGGATAGATGGATTTCTTCATTTTGCTTATATCCCTTTTTTTTTTCAAGAAATCATGTTGTTTCCTTTGATACAATATGTTAAATCTTGTAATAATCCCAAAGGTATAGAGAAGGCAGCTAATAGCTTGGGTCTGTTTTTCAGCTAAGGAAACTGAGGCAAACTAAAATAACTTGCCAGAAACCTCAAAGCGATGCACCTGTTAAAATGGGTCTGCCCATCTGTGCTCTAATCAGTAGTTCCCTTCGTGTATCTATAATTGAATAGGAGCCCAAAGAGCAATAGTTCTTCCACCATAAGTGATGGGTCACCTAGGAGAAAGGAAGGAAGGAACAAAGGAGCATTTATTAAGTACTTCCTAGGTGTTAAACACTGGACTAAACACTTCACAAATATCTCATTTGATCTTCACAACAACCCTGGAAAGTAAGTGTTATTATGATCCTCATTCTACAAATGAAGAAATTGGTGTAGGCAGAAGTTAAATAACTTTCCCAGATACATCTAATATGTATCTGAAGGAGGATTTGAACTAAAAACTTTCTAATGTCAGTCCAAGAGAAGCAATGAAATTGGAGTATGTAATTTTTTTAAAACTTACCTTCTGTATTGGTTGTAAGGCAGAGGAGTGGTAAGTGCTAGACAATGGATGTTAAATGACTTGCCTAGGATCACACAACTAGGACACATCTGAGGCTAGATTTGAACCTAGGACCTCCTGTCTCTAAGCCTGGCTTTCTGAATTGAAAATTTCTGAGACACTCAGCTGCCCACTTCATATTAATTCTTACATTCCTTTGTACTTCTCCATTTCAGCTGGAGAGAGGAAAAAGAAATGGCAGCCAAAGCAGCTACTTATTATCCCTATTGGTACTTTACTTCCCATGGAAATGTTAAAAGAAAGGATAGTGTTGGTCTCAAATAAAATTTCTTCCATTATTTAAGCAATTTCAATTATCCAAGTCTACCAGAGGTATGAAGAGTGAGTTGTTGGCTGGAATTGCCTTTTAATCTTTCCCAAGAAGGGTGTAACCTTATTATCCCCATTTATCTATAAAACTGGAAATACCATTAGTACCGTTGACCTAGGTGGCACAGGGGGTAGAGTGTCAGCCCAGGAGTCAAAATGATCTGAAGTTCATATCCAACCTCAGACACTTATTAGCTGTGTGACTCTGGGCAAGTCACTTAACACCATTTGCTTCAGTTTCCTGTCTGTAAAATATACCGGAGAAGGAAATGACAAAACCATTCTAGTATCTTTGCTAAGAAAATCCAAAATGGAGTCATGAAGAGTTGGACATGACTAATTAAAACAAAACTCTTGAGTTTCATTTTGGAGAGATCATGTAGGGCTATGAAAAGAACACCAGTTTTGGAATATGAAGATCATCTGAACTTGAGTGGCAGTTTTGCAACCTTGGGGAAAATACTTCATCTTTCATCACTTCAGTTTCCTTTCTGATAAAATGGAGATAATAAATTTGTCTTCTCTCTATTCCAGGGTGCTATTAAGTAAAGTACTATGTAAACCATAACAATCTAGACAAATGTATGAATATATGTTCGAGAGAGGCAACCACAATTAATATGATGAATAGAAGGCCAGTCTTGTAGTTAGGAAAACCTGGGTTCAAATTTTGCCTCTGATGTTTATAAGCTACAGGAGCATGAATAGGTCCCATAATCTTTCAGTGCACTTGGCATTTCTCTAAGCCCTATGAATTATACTGGCTCCTGATTTGTAGCAGTAAAAGTTGTGCCCATCCCCAGTGAATTCCCCATATGGATGAAAGCATATACCTAGAACCTACCCTCTCCCATAGGTGATGGAGTGTTTGGCTCTGATGGAGGGGGGTTGAAGGACATACACAGTTTTTAAAGAGGTAAATGTAAGGTCTTCTACGTGTGTGTGTTTTAAGATAACTACATAAATGTAGGAGACAAAGCTATACATGAGTTGGTATGAACTAGGTCTGGGTTTTTTGTGTCATGCTGTACACAGAGATAACCCGCAAAGTACTTGACAGTCATTGAAGTTGGGTCCCGGTCTTTCCCTCCTTCTCTCCCTCCAAAACCCAAGAATGAGATTTCCTCAGCATTGGCTCTTCTTCTTCATGGTCTAGCTAAGTGATTTAGGTAACTGTCTCCTGAAAGATAAAACTGCTCACAGAGTGAAATGAAGGACTTGAAATAATTTACTAAAGGGATACCCCAGAGAGAAGCACCTCTGACATGGGTATCTGAAGTAAGAGCCAAAAGGAAGTGGAATATACAAAATGAATATTTGAAGAATGACTTGTGAATGGCCACCGGCAGAGAAAGAACTGACATGGAAATGCAAAGACATAATTTTATCTACATATCCTCTTTGTTGCATGACATCTTCTGTAGGATGGGGAGGGGAGGGACGAAGAAGGGTCCCAGATACCTGGGAATAAATTCTATTAAAAGAAGAAAGAAAGGAATGGAATATTTGTATACTATTTCAGCAGGCAGAGTAAGAAGGAGACTACCTTCTTCCCAGAAAGGGCCTGCCATTGCCTGCTGTTCCCAGGCTGCTGGGAGGCATGAGTCCTTTGCCATTGGTTCACTGATACAAATCCAGTCTTTCCGATACCATGCTGTTAGCTATTGTTAGCCCATCCATCCTTGCACACAGGAGTTTTCAAGTCTGCTGAAATGTCAAAGGGACAATTTGGGCTCTCTTACTGGCATTCTGTATCATTTCAAGCAGTGGAAATAAGAGAAGCTTAATCCCAGAAAAGAGTTTGTTTCATTCAGCAACTGATATCAGGTTTATAATGAGGAGTGTGTCAGAGGCTCAGGGCCAACATGGCATTAGGGTTCTATCTGGCCTAACTGGAGAACAATAATTCATAGAATACTGGATCCAGAGATGGAAAGTCCCTTAAAGGCCATCTTTTTCCAATCCACTCATTTTACCAGTGAGGAAACTGAGGTTCAGAGAAAAATGACTTGCCCAAGTTCAGAAGTGGCATAAAGCAGACAGCAAGGTTCTAGGGATTCAGTATGCATGCATGAGGGGAAGAGGCCACAATTCAGACTTGGAAAGAACCTCAAATGTCTCAACAATAATAGTTCATGTTTATATAGTGCTTTAAGATTTGCAAAGTGCTTTACAAATATGCCATTTTATCCTTACAAGAACTCTATAAGGTAGGTGTCATTACTATTCCTATTTTACAGATGAAGAAGCTAAGGCAAGCAGAAGCCAAATGACTTGCCTGGGATCACAAAGCGAGTAAGTGTCTGAAGCTGTATTTGAATCAGGTCTTCCTGACTCTAGGTCCACAAAATTCTTATCTATTCAGCCAGTTAGCAGCCTATTCACTGACCAGCTCACATTGCATCTCCATGAAATAATCTCCATCCTCTTTTGGAGACATTCATTGAGAGGGAAATCAAGGTAGCCCATCCTATTAGCACATAGCATAGAATGTCAAGAAGTTCTCTTAGTATTGTACTGAAATTTGTCCCTCTGTAATTCTCCCCTACCTCCAACCCAACTCTTCCCTACCCCCTAGTTTTGCCATCTAAAACAAATATAAATATATTATATAATACATAAATATATAACATAAATATGTAATATATAAATATATATAAAATTTAATCTAAAATGGAATGTTTAAAATGGAACACAATGACTTAAATATAGTATAGACTTCTCGGAGTACAGCATATTGACACTCACTTTTTTTGTCCTAGTCATAGTACCTCTAATAATTCAGACTAGATCACATTACCTTTTTGACTGTCCTGAAAAATCCCAGACTTATTTTCCACATTCTCTTGCCTAGCTATGCCCCTTTCATCCTAAATTTGCACTTAATTTTTTTCAAAACACACATATTGAAATTTTAAATTTTCATTATGGAATATGACCTGTTTAAATTTGGCCCACTGTTCCTGTCTTCCAATGTGTTAGCTATTCAGTCCATTAGTGAGCATTTATTAAAGGTACAAGGCACTAGTAACAGTTAGCACAATGCTGGGGTATCAAAAAAAAATAGACAAAAGCAGTCCATGCCCTTTAAGAGTTTACATTCTAACGAACATATTCCTGCTTCATGTCACTTTACAAATTTGATAGATCTGGCATCTATGACTTCATTCCATTAATTGATAAAACTATAGAACATCTCTGGGTCAATGACATATCTCTGAGGGTACTACACTACAATGTCTTCTCTAAGTTAGCATTGTTAAATCAATGTTTGGATCTCTGAGTTTTAACCAGCACTTAAACCATCTAATTGAATGATCTATGTGAACCAAAGGATAGAGATTCCATCAGATTCTGGGCTAAGATCCAGATGTAATATGTCCATGATGCTCACCTCATTTACCAATTCAGAAACTGATTAAAAAACAGCCAAGAAGGAAAGAAAAATGAAAGAAATGCAGGCTGGCATGACATGCTATTGATGAAACTATTGTTTCCCTAATTGCCCCATGGTTTGAAGAGTTCATCCTCTTCCTCTCCTCCACCCCTTTAAAAATTAGTGCAACATCTGTCTCAAGCCTTGTGGTACCTCTTATTTCCATGATTTTTCAAAGATCACAGGCAATAATTAATATATACTCATCACCATTTCCTTTGGCACCACAGGTTTTAGGACCCAAGTCTGGTTGTGTGAGCTCACTGAAAGCAGTATTAAGTGCTTGCTATCACCTCCCCTACTTCAATTTCAATGCCTTGGTCACCATATTTGTTCCATTTTTCTCAGTTCAAAGATAAAGACAACAAACAAAATTAGTCCTCATCTGTTACCATTCCTCTCCTGTTGGGCAATCTCTGAGCTTCCTCTTGCTCCAACTTTTTAAACCTATCTATTTTTATTAAGCTTAACATCAGTCACCAAATTCAGTTCATTCTAAATTTATGTATAAATCAGAATCAGATGTCCAAACATGATTATGCTGCTTTCTTTGGATCAGACCTTTGTTATTTGCCCTTGTTTCAATATTTTATAGTAGTAGTCTCTTGGTAACTGAAGATGACTATTGTCTTTGTGTGTTTCTGTGCACAAAAGACACTTGTGCATGAAGATTTAAGTGGAAAAATCGATGCACAGAGACAGTCCCACTCTCTCGGCATTGGAAGCCTGGGTCCATTGACACGAAAAGTCATTACATCCGTAGACTTCCTTAGTTTCATTGGATGGCTGTTTTGTCTTTTGTGCTTCAACACACCCTAAGCACTCCACAGTGCCTTGCTCCGTTGCCATCTCAGCGGTTGAACCTTCTTATTGGTTTCTTCCGTCTGATCCACCGAAGCAGTCTTCACATGCTGGGTGAGCAAGTCCCTGGTTCACCAGGGGTCGACGTCGACCTGATGGCTACCCTCACAAGGTTTAGCTGGCCTGTCGAAGCTGTTGCCTGGGGTGTGGTCGCTGCCGCATGCTAGCAGCTACTAGGAGCCACAAGTGAGAGCTGGGTGTCAGGTGAGGGTCAGAGGCTGGAGAGCTGCCCTAGGAGGGCATGACAAGCCCTCCATACCAAAGATATTACTCCTCCCTGAGCACCCCATACATCCCTTTCAAAAGGCTGGTCAAGGTGGCCAAGTGGATAGAGAGCCAGACCTGGAGATGTTAGACTCTAGGTACAAATCTGACCTCAGACACTTCCTAGCTGGCCCTGGGCAAGTCACAGTTTCCATTGCCTATCCCATACTGCTCCCCTGTCTTAGAAACAATATATTTGTTTTGGTTCTAAGATAGAAGGTAAGGATTTTTTTTTTTTAATAAAAGGTTGTTTAGGGAGTTCCCTATTCATCCACATCATTTTTCTTTAGATCATTCTCCTTTCTTCCTCTTTGTATCATTAGAATTATTCTTGAGAGCTTTCCATCCCTTTGGGGCTTATTTCCCTATAGAATTTCACCTTCTGAGATCCTATTTAATCTTTCTTTGAACCTCTACTCTCTCAATATTTCCAGTGCTCCTATGTTCTCACTCATTTTCATTTCAGCTATATGTTCCTTTTTTTATTAAACAGTTAGATTTCAAATAGAAATTCCCCCATTTCCCCCATCTAGCTTTTTAAAAATTCAATTTTATGTTTGATTCCAAATATTCACCCTTTATTGTCCTTCTCCCATTGAGAAATCAAGAATAAAATTCATTACAAATATATGTAGTTATGAAAAACAAATGACTGTGTAAGTCATTCTTCCATCCTTTGAAAAATAAAATTTTCATTAAGACAAGCAACAAATTGGTTATTTTTCTTCTGCCAGAGGACACAGGCATTAGAGTTTTCCAGATGTTTAAAATAACCTAGTTCTACTACATCAAGCCTCTGTAATCAGTTGCCTAAGGTCATTTGCTATTTCCACCTTCTGGATTCCTGGGCTCTGTTACACTCTCACCATAACACTATTTCTGTTTCTCTTCTCCATGGATCTTCACCCAATGTTCTTTCATCCTTCCTACTTCATAAGTTAACATACATGAGTACATGAGTGTAAAATATTATTCCACTGACCATCCTGGTCAGTTGTTTTCCATTTGTATAAGGTCTATCCTTCTGTGATCATATTTTAGTAATGGATTACATTTTCTCCACCAACCCCATGCCAGATCTCAGTAATACCTGTGAGACACAATTTTTTGAAATTCAAGAGATGCCTAGTTTCTTTTCTTTACTACTAGTATTTGACAAGTTTATGTGTAGACATCAGAGGCCTTTTTTTTTTTTTAACATTTTACTTTCCTTGGAAAGTTATTGTTTCTTATAAATTACTGGCTATCTTCTCTAGTCAAATAGAGAAAATGTAACTAAAGTCACATATATCTATATGTGGCACTACATATGCCACCTCTGACAAGGAAAACAAGATGATCAGTCAGGTAGTGAGATGAAGTGGTAAACCTATGGCTAGTTCAATTGTTTCAGATAGTGTCAAGAGAGATCATGGGGAAAATGCTTTAAAAGTTAGATGGAAACTTCCCCACCCTCTCTGGAAGGGATATAAGGTAGGATCAGGGTCAAACTTGCAAAAAGAGTAAAAGGTTTCGGCGGTTTTCAGTCTCTATTGTAGGAGAAAATGTCCTAAATTGTGAAATCTCAGAGCATTCAAACACTGTAGTAACAAATCCATTCCACTTGCAGTTTAAAGCCCTATTGTTTTATTTTTAAACCCTTACTTTCCATTTTGGAATCAATACTGTACATTGGTTCCAAGGCAGAAGAGAAGTAAGGGCAAGGCAATGGGGGGAGGGATGGTAGTGGCTAAGTGACTTGACCAGGATCACACAGTTAGTATGCGTATAATGTCAAATTTGAACCCAGCACTTCCTATCTGTGGGCCTCTATCCAGGGAGATACATAGCTTCCCATTTAGAGTCTTCTTGCTTAGACTCACCAGGAAAGTCTCTGGGCAAATATATATTTTGTCAGCTGTATTCCATTAGATGTATTCCATCCATGATCAGGATCCAGTAACATCTTGCCAATGCCTCCAAATCCTTTTCAGATACCATTTTTTAAAATTCAAAGATATTTTATTTTCCCAATTAGATGTGATAACAACTTTCAACATACTTTCCCCGAGATTATAAGATCCAAATTGCCTCCTTCCCTCTTCCCTCCTGGAGAAAGTAAGCAATTTGATTTTGGTTATTATGCATGAATTTTCATGCCAAACATACTTCCCTATTGGCCATTATTGTAAGAGAATACTCATATTAAACCAAAACCCCCAAATAAAACTGAAAATAAACTAATGTGAAAGATGATGTGCGCTGATCAGACACCATCTTCTTAATCAGTTAATTCCACTGTAGATCTGCATTTCTTTGGCAATCGCTCACTTTTCACTGGGTGCAGAGACCAAAACACCATCTGTTTCCCAAAGGTTTTCTGTTCCCCACCTCAGAGATTTTGAAAGTCTTGATTCTTTCTAGCTTTCTTCTGGTAGAATCATTTACAACCACGTGACTCATCAGAAGTGCTTAGAGAGGGTTGCCAGATTTGACAGATGTTATAAGTCTCTCTTCTCAGATACTTTCTCCTAGATAAGATGTTGAAATGAAATGTATCTCCTTTAATCTTCCACTTTCTCCTCTCCTAAGCAGTGCACGTTGAGCACATTGTAGCAGTCGCCTAGTACTTGTAGCCCTCTTTCATTTCCTTGAAGATAAAGGACTCAGAAAGCCTCAGTGAGTGCATTAGGTCCTTCAGCCATGCCCTAGTGGTGTTTTTCCTCCTATTTGTATTTGGCACTTCACAGGGAGATAGCACACTCTCTAGAGAGATGGAAGTGTTGTCTCACTGCTCCTTGAGCTTCTTTAATCCTGCCTTAGGCTTCTTCCTGCCCATTTTGTTAGGTAATTGGTTTATCCTCTCCTAAGAGTTTAGTTTTACTTCATCTCATTGATCCTTGTTATGCCCATCTACCCTAGCATTGCCATACAGTGGACCTGATCAAGTATCAGCTCCAAACTATTATTTATTGAAGGAGGAAGTTAGAGTGCTGGAATTGGAGTCAGGAAGACCAGAGTTCAAATCCTGTCTCAGACATTTCCTGTCTGTGCAAACCTAGGCAAATATCAAACTCCTTCAACTTTGGTTTCTAAATCGCTAAAATAGATGTAATAATAATAGCATCAACTTCATAAGGCTATAGTGAAGATCAAATAACAAATGCAAAGCATTTTGCAAACCTTAAAGTTGCAGAAGAGCAATGAGAACCAGGCAATTGATATTAAGTGACTTGCCCAGGGTCACACAGATTAGGATATGTCTCAGGTCCCATTTAAACCCAGGACCTTCACTCTCCAGGCCTGGCCCCTCTATCCACTGACTGAGTCACATAGCTACCCCTAGGAACCTCTTAAAGATCAAACGTGAACTTTCTTATGCATTTGAGGCATTATTTGATATATGTGGAATTTTTAAGAACACTTATGGAGAGGGCAGGTTGGTGGCTCAGTGGATTGAAAGCCCTGCCTAGAGACTGGAGGTACGAGGTTCAAATCTGGCCTCAGACACTTCCCAGCTGTGTGACCTTGGGCAAGTCACTTAACCTCCATTGCCTTAAAAAAAAAAAAGAATAGTTATGGAAAGTGAGACCCATTTGTAGTGAACTTCATAGTAAATTAGTTTTATCTCACTTGTAAAAACTGTATAGCCTTAAAGATTAAGATTAATGCTGCTGTATTATCAGTCTTTCATCATAAAAATTATCTGAACTGTAAAAATGTTTCTTAATCATTGCCAAGATCCTTTTTACAAAATGGTGGGATTTGTACTGGCTTTCTTCTCTGCACTCTGCTGCCTGGGACAATGAGAAAAGATGGTAGACAGTTCTAGCTCCAAATCTATCCTCTTGTGATCTTGCAGCAAATCACTTCTGTGGGTCTAGGCTTCCTCAGCTGTGAAATGAGGAAACTGGAATAATAGTCAGCTAACATTTATTGTCTTTTATGAGCCAGACACCATGCTAATACTAGAGCCATAAAGAAAGAAAGAAAAACTCGAACATAACAAAACAGTCACTTCTCTCAATGTACTCACAGCCTAATAGGATCTAAAACTCCTTGCTGCTTTAAAATTCTGACTCCACAATGCATGAGCAACACTTAGGCATTTCCTAATGTCTTTGTTATCAGAGAGGTTGAAACAGTTGTCTCCTTTTGAAGACTATTTAAGTTTTCCTGATACCATCTCAACTCATGAATTCTTGTTTTAATATTATTTCTTAATGAGGACAATTGATCCCTCCCTGATGCAGAAAACTCCATTTATCCATTTATTTGTTTTCCCTCCATCATTATCTCTCCTTGATTTAGATGTTTCCATGTTTTTAGTCAATTCATACAGTCCCTTTGAATACATAATTGTTTTAGGAGTTCTCTATAGATTCCTCATTTCCTGACATTTATTTAATGCAATTAGTTCTCATTTTTTCACTCTGGTAAAAATGGCAGCTTTGTACCAAGGGGAGACATGGGCTTTTTGTTCCACCTCTGTTTGGAACATTCCTTGGATGCAAATTAGTTTCATTACAATGAGCCCTGTAACCTTTCCCAAATGATTTATTTTTCTGGCTCAATCCTATCACTCTATGACATATTATAAAACAAAGATGATTTCCCAATTGTGACCTAATGAACAATAATCAGAACAGCTCAAACTAAAAAGTCCTTGGAGGCATACAAAGTATTTTTGCTGTAACAACAAGAGACGGGGATTGTATTATCCCTAAATTGCAGATGAGAAAACCAAGGATCTTTGAGACTTGTCAAGGGTCATAGAATTAGCAAGGGACAGAGAAGAGATTTGAACTTGAGTCTTCTGACTCAAAGACCAAAACACTTTCTTTTTCACCACACTGCCTCCACTGCCTCTCAAATTAGCAATGGATACTTATTTCCATGGTGACAATTACCATAGCACTCAAAAACATTCCATTTATAAAAAAGAAGACAAAAGGGGGAAAAAATCGGTCTCCACTGCCCCCCTTCCCTTCCCTCCTTCCTTATAGATGAAATAAATTTTGAATTAACTTCTTATTTGACAAATATTTCAGGTTTCACTCTTGGGAAAAAAAGATTCCAGATTTCCACAGAAGGAATGAAGTCTCTTCCTCCTTCCCCCAAATAAATATCTTTATTAACAAATGATTTTCAAAAGATGTTTAAGTTCAAAGCAAAAAGTTTCCAGTTGATAAGTGATCCATCAACCACTATTTATCTAGGTCCTCCAACATGAAAGGCTAAGAATTATGAGAGAGTTAAGATTCCTTGACCTATGAGCATTAATAATTAATAACATCTGACCTGGACATGTCCAAAAGAATAGAGAAGAACTCAAGAAATGTTGTCAGGGATTTAACTATTTCTGATCTTGTGACCTAGAGCTATCATTCCCCCCAACCCCTCAGGTAACTCCTACCTCATCCCAGTGTCCTAAATTTCCTCAAGGTCACATACAACACTGGGAAAGGCATTTGTGGGGAGGGGAATGAACACTCCCAGGAAGAGTGGGGAATAAGCACTTCTCTGCCTTGAAAAGTTCTTACCTATTCTCTTTGTAAGACATCAGTACTGGAATTTCTAAACAAGGAGCCATTTGGGAATATCAGCCCAAAGGCTGTGATTCTCCCTAATCTTATTTACTTCTTAAAGGCGGCTTCACAATCCAAAAGAAGATCTGTGCCTTCCTTAGGACTATTGGAAACAGCTGCTGCCTTTCCCTTCCTCTCCCCCAGCTTGATTGCAGTAATAACTGGAGTATAGAGTGAAGCTGATGTCTTTGTGTAACTCTGCCCTCACTTAGATCCAATTCATATCCAAGCCAAGATATTACCTTGTAATGTCACCAGTCCTCTTTGAAAACAAAGAATGAATGAAATGAAGGATGAACAAGACAAACCATTCTTCTCAAAGAAATCTAACTGGGAAGACATGGATATGTCTTCAAAGAATCAAAGCGTAAAAAATGATACTAAAATGTGTCAAGTGAAACAGATGGGAAAATAGACATTTAAAAAGTGTTTATTAGATTCAATTTAATTGAAATCATCCACACCTTAAAAGAAGCCACAAATCACTGTAGTATAGACAAAAAAAAAAAATATGGTCTATCTCATGGCCAAATTCTTGCTGATAATCACTTCTGAATTTAAAGTTGCTTCTTGGTCAACACCACTAGGTCCATTATTCAAAGTTTATTCCTGATCACTTCCATCAAAAGAGGACTTCAGTGGACATTCTTTTAATTACTCCAAATAGAATGTCACATGGATGGACATTTTGTGGGTGTAGATGGCCTTTAAGGACCAGAAGAGTTGCTCTAGGAACAGAAGGAAGGTTATTTGGCCACTATTGCAAACTAATTTCAGATGAGCAACATTAAGCTCACCAGGATGTAGATATTAGGCGGTGGTGTGCCCTGGCACAAGCTGGGAACTCTATTTGGGTGGAGGGTGTAGAATGGGTATCAGTGAGAGACCCCCTCTTCCTCCCCAGGTAGCAGGCCATCTGGTAACTTCTTGAAAATAAGGTGCTGATGTCAATTATATCTCTTTTCTTGGCATCCAAGAAACCCGATTCCTAGAGGATGGAGATAAAGTAGTAATCCTTACAGGGAAGGAGTCAGGTGGCTGAGATTTGGCTTCCTTTTGTGTCCTCCTAGAGTAAGTAGCTCAGTTTTTTTCAGGCGTAATCTGGTCCTATATTCACTCCTGACCCCTCCTCCCATCTGGTGTTTGGCTCTTCTGAAAGCTGCTTCTGCACCCTGGACCATCCATGAGGACACAGCTTCTCTGGTAAGGAGGGGCCCTTCTTGGACTCCTGAAAACCCCCCATTTTTGGTGACATCTTTGTTGGACCACTCACTTGCTCTCTCTCCCATCGGCACCAGAGGACTGTTGTGCCACCAAATTTGGGGTCTATTGTCTCCTCTTGGGATACTGGAAGATGTTCTAGTGTAGAGACTTGCCTCAGTGCTGAAGTGAGTGCTAATAGTCAGGCAATCTCTGTGGACACACAGTTGTTGATCCTCGGTGAGGAATTGGCTATTCCCCACCTAAATGGGGCAGAGACAGAGTGTACCCTGAGATTCCACTTTGGGGTGCATACTTAAAAATTGGAGAAAAAAATTTAAAGTAAGGCCTAGACATTGTATCCTTCCTTGGGTAGTTACTGCATGGGACTTTCTCCCTCTGGTCTAGGAAGCCACAGGGGCCAAGTGGCTACCATGCCTGAGGTATGAGCCAGAGAGGGACTAGCCACTCCAATTAAGACCGAGGGAAAAGTATTCTCTCATTGGGATGAGATTAAGCCTAGGCAGCCTGAGTGAAATTTCATTTTTTCCCCCTTATGTTGAATGGCTGAGCAACATCATGGAAAAATGATGAAATTGGCTTTTTGATGCCCCAGATTCTGATGCCAGGTGGCAACTGGATGTATTTTGCAGGAAAGAAGGCAAATGGACAAGAACACCTTACCTTTTAGCTTTGTCCCCTTGCTAGGCTCCCAGACCTCCAAATTCTGATCTTTACTTGGATTTTTAAGACAAGGGTCTGGCCAGAAATCCAGGCCAAGACAGAGAAAAAGGAAACAGGGCAGCTATCAATCACTGTTCAGATCTATTCTGCTTTTGGGAGGAGGAAGGTTGATTTTTGACCAGAAAGAGATTATTCAAGACAAAAAGGAGCATCCAGTCCTTTATGAACCATGTGGTTGAGACCCTGAGGAAATCTACCAACTTAGACCCAGGGAGTGAACAAGGAATCCTTGCCCTACAGTTCCATTTTGTTAGTCAACTCCAGACATAAGACACAAACTGCAGGAGCTAGATTTTAATATCCAAAGCCCTGCTTTCACATTAACCAAAGCTGCTTCTAAAGTCTTTTCTTTTTTCCTTGCTAGAAACAAAGGCTCATGCTGGAGTTAAGCTGCTTCCAGCCATCCAGAGGCTTCATCTGTGGGCAGGGAGGTTATTGAACAGGCAACTGTATAGAGCCCCCAAACTCGGAGCAATGGAAGCCCTGAGGAGGCTTATACCAGCCCGATCTCCCAGTACAGCAGGAGACAATTAGAACTGGTGACACATCCCTATATTAGGGATTTTTAAATGTCGTACACTTTTAAAACTGAGGGTTTATTTTCAATCTGCAAACAATTTATTCTTGATTATCCTCTGGTTTTGGGTACAGAGAAATAGATAAGAAGTCCTGATAAAAGCTTTCCCTGTCTGCTAGCCAGAAGGAAATAATGCTTAAATCCCTCTATTAGAGTTCTTTATTGGTATTTTATTTCAAAATTGTGATCATATACACATGTGGGTTTAGAAAATAACATCCTACTTTTAATTATGTTTGTTGGACAGTGACATTTCAGTCTGTATGGAAAAGTCATGGATCAGTTTTGTAAAACAGGGTTTTTAAGCAGTATAGCCTTAAGAAGACTGTGTTCCATCCTCATCTATCTTTCCATCATAAGAGGTTTAAGGGGAAAATGGATTTAAGTATTTAAACTTAGCATAAATGGGTTTTTGTTTAAAATGATCATAAATAGTTTTCATCTCAGTGTATTAAAGTTGACTGACATCCTTCCTGATCTTGGAAATAACCAGTTTGCTTGTCAAAAGCTTGCTTTAAGATTTACAATGCTTAAAAGGTTAAAAAAGAAACTGCTTTACAAAACACAGTGAATAACTTATAGTAACAAAAGACTGAGTAAAGAGCTGAAGAAGGAATGGGAATTTGTGCAAGTTATCAAGATTAGGAGGAAACTGTTTCTTAATCTGTAAATTTGAAATAGGAACTGTAATACTAAATGCTCTATGAAATTATTTCTGAAACATGGCTGTGTTATGTGAATTGCTGCTAAGGTGTATTTTAAGCATTGTTTGGATGTAAGTAAAAACTCATTATATAATCCTAAGTGGTTTCCTTGGTTTACCAATTTGTACTATGAACTAAAAATTTATAGCTGATGAGTACTATGCTAAAGATACAGAAATTCAATGATGTAATCCTTTACATCAGATTTTTTTGGGGGAAGGTTATTGATTAGCAATTGAAGTGATACCAAATGGAATGTTTATTTGACTTATGTAAAGACAAGTCAGAGTAGGTGAAGAGGTATGTTGGGTTTGAATATGGAAGAAAGAGGGACTTTGATCTAAAGTCCATAAAACTTGAGTATATAGATTTGTGAAGGGAGAATGGAAGTTGCATTCTGCTTTTTAAGCAGAGGGTTTTGAAGGAGAGAGAGAGAGAGAGAGAGAGAGAGAGAGAGAGAGAGAGAGAGAGAGAGAAGGTGAAAGAACAGATGTTCTGCTCTCATCATTGGATTTTTAACTCAGGATAATTTCTAGAATTGATATGGTTTGGGAAATCACAATTCTGAAATTTCTCTGGAAAGTTACCTTAGAGAGATTCCTGACTGACCTTGTCGTAGTTCCTTCAGATGGCCTAGGGCCAGGATGATCCTCTTCCTTGGATGAGCCAGCTGTGATTTGTATTTACTGTGGAGCTAGTCAATTCAACACTCCTGTTCCTTATTTCAGGTTTTATGACTAAATTGTGATATGTTAATTATTGCCAAAATATGTGAGAATAACTGCTAAAATGCAGACTCATAGGCTTTAAGGAATCCTTAGAGTGGGCAAGTGATCAGCCTTGTAGGATGAGAAAGGCTTGTTTGAGGTATATGGAAATTTTTTTTTTTTGGACTGCTGATAAGCAGAACTTCTCTGAGCTTTAATGGGTAAGATTTGTCATGTATGGAAAAGGCTTCTGGGACCCAATGGTGACAAAGTACTCAAAGGAGAGAGAAAGTCCTATGATTGTTAGAAAGGCAATCTAGGGTTCAACTTGGACTGGACCTTCCTTACTTTTAGGCTGGTAATCTTTGAGTGACACAACAATGGCATGAGCCAGTGACAGTCTTGACTTGTATATGAAGCCACTCCCTATGTATCCTTTGGGATGAGAGGAAATCTTTTCCCTGCCTGTCATTTCCTTTGTGACAAATTCCCATAATCAGCATATAATACAAATTGTAAAATTAAAATTTCCATTTCCCCAAACAACCTATTAGGTTAATGATTGAAAATTATCCAATTGTTAGGGAACATACTTTGAGAAGTGAAGTTTATTAATAAATGACTCATATCTGCAGCCTTAATTTACCACAATCAAAATTTTGATCTTGAGCTTGAAAATATAACCCAGGGCTTTCTGGATTTCCTCCATAATTTGGGTAAAAGAAATATATCTGTAAAATATTGTTACTCAGGTGTTTATAGATGTCATATTTATGTGGACTTTGCAAAAGGATATTCTTTCAGAAACATCACATACTATCTCTGCAAAGAATTTAGGAATCACATTTCCTAAAGGGATCCCTTCCTGTCAGAAGATGATTTCTGAAGATGGAGTCTGTTGGCTAAGATAGCCAAATGCTAATGTTTAATTTAATTTTTATTGTACTTATTTTCTCTGTTTATATCTGTTGCTCTAGTTTTTGCCCCAGTCCTGGTTTCTACACTTCTGCCTTAGGGACTGATTCTCCCCTTTGTGACCTGTCTGCCAATCAGGGGAAGAGCTTCTAGACTGTCCTTCAGACTTCCAGGCCTTCAGGTCCCCAGATACTAGGACCCAGACATTCAATGAGGACATGCCCCTAAGAACCCTGTGCCCACAGACCCTCTCCCCCTCTCAGAGACTCAACGCCCCTTATCAGCTTTGAAGAAGCCATAGGAAGACAGACCATCACCCTCATTTCCTTAGGTTTTAAAGAGGGGGAAATGATGTGGGACCCTCGGTTTACCTTTCAACCCCAAATTATAAAAATGTTTCAGGCCAAACTGTAAGCAGGAAAATTCCTTTGCTTCCTTGCATCCTTGTAACTACTAACCCTAAAACATCAAAAACTCCTGATAAGACCCTGCTACATCAAAGCCAAAGTCCCCTGAGAGGATTATCCTCCTTGGATCTTCCTTTAGATGGACAGAGATACACCTTCAGGTTATGCTTTGATACCATTGGGTTGTATCTAACCCATCTATTTGTCCCCTAAACTATGAGGGTCACCCCCTATGTCTTCAGGCTGAGCCTGATCAGATGACCAACCCTCTCCCCTTGTGCCTGTGTGCATACCCTCCTGAAGTCATGTATCACCTCTTGTAAAGAATATAAAGACCCCAGAATTGATGTCCCCGAGAAAGTGACTTTCCATCTATGCTGTCTTCCTAGCCAAATTCAACATAGATTCCAAATTAATAAATTTTTCTTTTTTATTTTTAATCCAAGTTTTGGATTCTTGAATTCTTGCAAAGGGTATCCTTCCCAAACCCAGGGGGTTCATCTCAAGCCCACAATAACACCATCAGAAAGAAAATTAATATAGCTGAAGAAGAAATAAGGTTTTGAGAGAAATGAAAAGCTCCTGAGGCTCCAGCTCCTTTCTCTGGCATTCCTCTACTATTACTGGTTCGCCAATAGCACCCACTGCCACTGACCTTCTCCAGGATAGACAGTGTAGAGAGGAATTTTAAGAACTCCTAGGTCTAAAAAAGCAATTTCAACTGTGGATCCAGGCCCACTCTGTCTATAGTTAGAATAATGCACCCAACAGTAGAGCTTTGAGGACTTTGGTTTTTCTTGTCCTTGGAATTTATCATGCAACTGTAAGATCATGTTCATGTGTGCATCTATTTCCCCCAGACTTTAGAATAACAGACAATTACTGATGGACTATTATTAGGAGAAAATGTATCTTAAAGTTCAGCATCAATGATGAAAAGATATTTTTAGCTGGTGCTATTTTACTCCATGCAAGATAGAAAAGGACCAGTAAAAATGGAAGTTTCCCTCTTCAAGATCCATAGAATTATAGAATTTATAGGGCAGGTAGGGTATCTCAGTGGATAGAGGATCAGACATGGAAAAATAAATAAAAAATAAAAATAATTGAGAGGACCTGACTTAGAATCTGGTCTCAGACACTTCATACCTGTGAGACCCTGGAGCAAGTTACAACCCCCTATTGCTTAGCCCTTACTGCTCTTCTGACTTGGAATAAAAAATTCCAAGACAGAAGATAAGGATTTTAAAAGACAGAATTATAGAACTTTAGAGCAGGAAAAAGATTATAAGGATTTACTTTTACATACTATGTTAATTCCTATATATTAAGGAGAATTACTATATTTTCTTGCGTATGGGACCTGGGTCAGAGATACCATCCAGTTTGCTACTTTTTTCATATTCTTTGTCCTTGGGAATCCCAAAGAATGTCTTTCTTTTTAACAGAATTTTATTAATAAATGAAGAAGACAAGAGTTCTTTTGCTGTGGAAGTGACTGTTCACCTGTGGGGATGGGGAAGGATGGATAGGTTGATGGTCCCCCTCTTAATTACCTATCACTAATTAAAGATGTCTTGGGATGGTCAAGGAAGAATTTGAATAAAGAGCTCATAAAAATCTATTTATTAGAGTGCCTAAAGCAGCTCAGGTGGTTTCTTGATCGTGAGAGAGCCATAGAGACCTATATTATTTTATCAGTTATGATCAATTATTAAATATGACTTATCAGTTATCAGAAGCTGAACTAACCAACAACCTGATATAATCAATAAACTTATATTCTTACAAAAAAATCAGTCTCTTGAGATAATTTTAATCATAACAGGACCAGGGGTTGATAGAAGTTTGGTGATTGCCCACAGTGACCTAGTGATGGAGATGGAATTAGAATCTAGGTCTCATAACTTTCAACCAATGCTTTTCCCACTAGACCAGGGAGTGTTTTGTCTTTGCCATATAGTCCTCACTTAAAACCAAAAATTGTAATTCCATGAACTTCTTTATGTTAGCCCACAGTTCCCAAGGAAATCCACTCAATGGGCCAGGTAACCAACCTTTATGTGCTCAAACAACATCAGCAAAATATATTGGAAAGACCAATAGTTTCAGAGTTAGAGGTGATTTTTGTGATTCAGTTGTTTCAGGTGTGTTTGATGCTTTATGACCCCATTTGGAGTTTTCTTGGAAAAGATACTAGAGTGGTTTGCCATTTCCTTCTCTTGCTCATTTTACTGATGAGGAAACTGAGGCAAAGAGGGTTTAAGTGACTTGACCACGGTCACATAGCTAGTAAGTGTCTGAGGCTTTGAATTCAGGAAGATGTCTTCTTGACTGTAAGTCTGGCACTCTAAGCACTAGGTAGATATGGGTTTAAATCCTGCTCCAAATGCCACCTAGGTGATCTTGGGCAAGCCATTTAACTTCTATAGGTCTCAGTTTCCTCATCTATAAAATAAGGTGGACAGAGTAGATGACATTCAAGGTACTCATACCTCCTAAGGAGACATCTAGTATCTTATAATAAGAGCTGAAATTTATATGGCATATTATGTTTTACAAATCACTTAATCTCATTTAATCTTCACAACAGAGCTAAGTGTAAAATGGAAGTGTTCTTCTACTTACATGTGTGTAACCTGAGGCTCAGAGAGATTAAGGAATCTGCTAAAGGTCACATAGATTGCAAATGGCTTGATTATAGTCAAATGTGTTGATTTTTTTCTACTATATAATCCTATTTTTCCAAACAATAATAATAATAATTAATAATAATAATAATAATAAGGAATCATAATGTCTTATACTTATTTTATAATTTCCAGAATGCTTTTGCATGTAAATATGCTGTAATTGGTGTCAGTAAAACCTATATTTGAGTCCTAATTTTCACTTTCAGGCCATGTACCCTTAGGCAACTCACTTTACCTCCATGGGCCTCAGTTTCTTATGTCTGTTACATGAGGGATTGGATGTGATCAGTGGTATAAAACTCAGATAGAATGAGGGCCACTAAACTGAACATAAGGTTTCCTGCATATTGACTTAGTTTTAAAATGTAATATTCTCTATGTTTTATTAATATATGCATATCTGCTTTGTTAAATATTTCCCAATTACATATTACTCTGGTTTGGCCCACACTTGGGAGTAGAGTGGGTAATGTGTTCCTTATAGGTGACATGTTTAACAGCTCTGCACTTGAGGTCTTTGAAGGTACCTTCCAACTATGTTGTTATATTATATTATTTCCTTTAATCCTCAGAACAACCCTATGAGGAGTTAGTGTGGTATAGATTGTAGAAAAAGCAGGATGACTAAGGTTAAGAAAGATTCTAGACCCAGTTCTGCCAGTGGGCAAATATGGGCAAGTCTCTCTAGGGCTCAGTTTCCCCATCTATAATGGGTGGTGTGATATGGAAATCACTTTAAAGGACTGATATATATTAATTTAAGGTTGCCAAGGAATTCAGGTATGTAATTCCTAAATGAAAACTCAAGTCAGCAGTCAACCTTTTATGGAGTTTTTAATTACAAACAGGAGGAAGAAAGGTATTAGAGAGAGAGAGAGAGAGAGAGAGAGAGAGAGAGAGAGAGAGAGAGAGAGAGAGAGAAAGAAAGAGAAAGGGGAGAGAAGGGAATAGGACTTAAATACCCCCTCTCCTTAGGCTGGGCCAAAGGCCCAAGCCCTTAGATAGCTGAGATAAAGAAAAGAGATCAGTCCCTATCACTCACATGACCAAAATGGAGAAACAGTCTCAGGGGCCTCCACCTCCAGACTCCTTCAGAGCAAAACCTCCTCAGAGCAAAACCTCTCAGAGCCAAAAAACTCTCCTCCCTCTGTCCTCAGACCCTGCTATCTTTAAGGAAACCATCTAAGTTCCCTCCCCTCAGTTCTCACATCTACCAATCACTGTCGATGTCTCCCCTTTGCCAATGGTGGCTCTAGTTTAACCCAGGACCGCCCAGAGGTCTGTGGCTTTGCACATGTCTGTTGAAGGTCATATTCTCAAATAATTAAATCTTGATCTTTGCTGCAGCCCTTCCTAAATCCTGTTACTCTAAGTAGGGTGGAGATTGTATTTTCCAAGACCTGGTTCTGTCATTCCAAGTATCTCTATTGTATCAATTCTAAAATCAATCATGACTCAAAGAACTTCCTGTTCTATGCTTAAGCATAGGTCAAAACCCTTTCCATTGTTTAGCAAAAGGTTTCTGTCCTAAAGTAGTCTTAAGTAGGGAGGAGAAGGATCCTCCCATGCCAAGGGGTTTCACATTCCAATAGAGTTCTTACTATCAGTAGGAAATTTTTTCCAGTATGAAATTTCCCAATGGGGAAATTTCCAACATTCATAAGTCTAAGAAATTTTAAGGTTTACAGTGGTATGCATGATCCCTTCCAGCTCCAACATTTTCTGATTCTAAGTAGTTTTATTGAAAAGTGTATTCATTCATTGTACTTCCACTTTTCAGTGAAATGGTAGGGATGATAGATGCAAAAGTGTATATATTGCCTTCAAGGTTGGTTTGTTTTGCTAACCATTTTTTTCCTCTCATACTTTGTCATATAGCAGAAGCATCAAACACAGTTCAATATGGTCTGTAATATTTTTGAGTTCACTGGCACAAGATTGAAATGTAATTGGAAATATTTGATAAAATCAATAACAATGGAAGAGGTCATAGATAATGTTACTAGATGGTTTCCTAAGTTAATATGTAGCCTGTAGTGATCCTTACTTATGATTTTGTGCCCCCAACCCCATTTCTATTTGAGTTTAACACCACTGCATAAAGGACAGATCTCTGGGAGGAAGAAAGAGAAAGGAAATAGTAGGAAATGTAGGTGTTATAAAAACAAGAAATCAATTTTTAAAAAATATATAAAGGTATTACCTTAAATCATCACTTGTTCCTATTTTCATTGCTTCTTTAAACATCTGTGGTTTGGGATTCAAGTATTAGTATTTCCTAGGCAAAATTTTATAAAATAGAGGGTTACACTGGTTACTTCTGAGTACCTCTGAGATTCTTTTCATCTCTAAGTCCAGAATAATAAGTATAACTCACATTTAAATAGTGTTTTAAAGTTGGCAAAACATTCTATGTACATTACTTGGTAGTTGTTATTATATTCATTTTACACATGAGGAAAATGAGGTAGAGGGCAGGAGACTCCAGCTGGGTCTGAGGTAGGATTTAAATTGAGGTCTTTCTGAATCTAAATGCTATGCACTATCGACTGAGCCATCTAGGATCTAGGACATGTGTGGGGATTCCTTCCACCAATGCACATTGCACTGATGGCCACACTTTAGTTTTCTCACATCACCATGGATGCAAGCAAATCACTCCCTGGTGGTCAGCTTTCTGAGCTTCATTACAGTGGTCCTTGGCTAGTGAGCATCTCACTCATTGCCAGGTGCGTATTCAAAGCCTTCTTATGCATAGAAGAGTGCCAAAGCTTAGGTTCCTCTGTCTAGGACTCCGCAGTTCCACAGTCACATCCATGCTGGGATGAAGCATGGAAACAATATTTTAATAACAATCTGACATGGATTAAATAAACACCTCTGAAAAAGTTTTCTCTCTGAGTTTTCATGTTTCTTGATAAATGGAACTAGCAACTCAACCTTTCCTTCATGAATTGAACATATTTTCTTGAAAGCCTGTTTCAGTAAGTTATGTTCCTTTAAGATCTCATACCACTTAGTGTTTGCTATACATCAAATATGACTGCATTAACAGCACCATTAGATGCCAAATAATTAAATGTACGGTGAAACACTGGGTAAGTGGGACAAAAATTAACCGCTGCAATGCTGTACAAAATCCTATGCATGATTACGTGAATTCCAATCACCTCTACCACTCTTCCCCCAAGACCAAGGTAGGTCCTACCAGTTATGAACAGTATGTCCGTCACTTGAGGACCAGCCTAGCTAACATCAGAGTCTTTTCATCATTTTGATTCAAAAGTGGTGAAGATTTTGGCCACAGCAACTCTTGAAGATTGTCTACCAATTCCCATAGGGGCTGCCATCAGACAGTAACTCATCCCCAAAAAGTCATGGATCCCTAAAATACTAACATTTGGCTATTATTATGCCGATGAAGGTACATACAAAGTACTGTTTCTATTCTTACCCTGTAAGGGGAAAAAAACACATCAACAAAGATTTATCATATAAAGTGGTATCTAGTACAACATGGCTGCCAAATGGCAGACATGGGTTGCAGTCAAGTTGGTCATTGGTTGGTTCATGGTATAGTTACTTCATAGAAGATCAGATTTAGAGAAAGGAAGACATGGGTTCAAATTTTGTTCTGATACATCCTAACTGTGAGACCCTAGGCCAGCATTGGTGAAGCATTGATAGGCATGCCTGCATGGGAGGAGGAGGGGAGCTGTTCCATTCCTTCTCTTCCCAGTGCCTGAGGACATTTTTGCATGCCCCACCCTTCTGTCCAGTCACCCAAAGCAAGCACTTCCTCCCTCCACTCTCTGGGATAATGCAGGGGACTCAGGCAGCTTGAAGTTGCAGTTTGGGCACTGGAACTAATGTTTGTCAATGCTGCCCTAGGCACTTAATGTAACCTCTAAGAGACCCAGGCTATTCTTCAAGGCTGATAAAGAATTTTTCTAGGTGGCTCAGTGGATTGAGAACCAGGCCTAGAAACAGAAAGTCTACGGTTCAAATCCAGTCTCAGACACATCCTAGCTGTGTGAGTTGGGCAAGTCATTTTTTAACTCCCATTGCCTAGCCCTTATCAGTCTTCTGCCTTAGAACCAATACACAGTATTGATTCTAAGATGAAAGGTAAGGGGTAAGAAAAATAAAAAGAATTTTGCTAATTTATATCAGTGAAGAAAGTTTTCATATTGAGAATTCCTTACAATGGTGAAATCATAACTAATAAACAAAAAAACAAGACTGGTAAATCAGGGGTATATAGTGTGGAATTGGGATACCTAAATTTCAGCAAAGAAAGGTCTCTCATGCTTTGCTAGGTTGTGGCTAAAAAATGGGATGCTTATGTGAATTGGAATAGACTGAATGACTGGATTCAAAGAGTAATCAGTCATTCATAGGATATTCAGGACTTGGAGGCATGGCTATCTGAGTTCTACTACTATCCACTTAATAGTTGCATGACCCTGGGTAAACCGCTTTGCCTCAGTCTGCCTCAGCTTCCTAATCTGGAAAATGGGGGTGATGAGGCTGTTATGATAATAAAATGAAGTCATATTTGTAAAAGTTCTATAAGATCCTGCTCCTCCTTCTCTTGTTCCTCCTCCTCACAGTGCCCCAGTAATCTGGTCAAATGGCTTGGATGAAGGCAATGAGTAAACAAACAGGTTTTCATGGCGTTTTCAAGGTGTTATTGAGTATGTTCTCAACTATGTATACACAGAGCAACATGTGGCCCATTGCCTGAACTTTCCTTCTGATTTCTACATCTATTCCAAGGGCTTCAGAAATAATGCACAGAAAGAGAGTAGAAGAACAATCTCTGATGATCCAGGCACAGGAAAATGATTGTCACTCCCATCCAACAGGGATTAAAATGATCCTCTTTCTGACGTGAATTAAAGCCATTTGATAGGGTAAAATGCTAATCTGTCCCATTTTTTTGCTCTCTTTTCCTTTGCTTCTTTTCTTTTGACTAAAGATTGGACAGACAGACACAGAGATAGAAAGAGAGACAGAGAGAGGAAAGACAGAGACAGGGGAGATGAAAAAAGCTTTGCTTAGGACAAAGACATGAGTGATACAAGCAGGAGGCAGAATCCATATGGCTGACTGGAAGCCATAAGGTGATGTGGAATTGATGAGTATTATGATTTATTAAGAAACTCATCAGTCTAGTGAATTTGTGGAACATTCACTTTTCCCTAACCTCTGAACCCCAAAGGAGGAAGCAAATTTCCTTAAGTGATCTCTCTTCATTATTAGACTCCAGTGTGTGCTAGAAAGAGAACTTTCTCATCAGTTCCAGGGACATGGGAGAAGACCAACATTGGAGGAGAGAGTTTACATATTTTTAAATTTTATCTCATGTTATTATAAATTATGCAAACAGAAAATGTGAAGTCTCTGAATCCAGGGATGCCAAGGAAGCTACCTCTGAGACTAGAAGACCCCTGGGCTAACAGATTTGAGTCAGAGATAGTGGATTTCATATTGTAATATTTGAGCAACATCTCTTTTCATCTCCTAGACTAAATTAAGGACAAGCCAGCAAGGCACTTATACAAAGCCAGTTTTGAGTCAGGAGCTAAAAATATGGTATACTACATTTCAGGAATCAGCTAGTATTAAGTCTAGTATAGGCTTAGTGAAAGCCCACAATAACTCACTAGATTTATATACTGCCAGGGGCAGCTAGGTGGCTCAGTGGATAGAAAGCCAGGTATAGAGATAGAGGGGGAGGGTGGTCCTAGGTTAAAATCCAGTCTCAGATATTTCTTAGCTGTGTGTCCCTGGGCAAGTCACTTAACCCCAATTTTCTAGCCCTTACCATTCTTCTGCCTTGGAACCAATACTTAATATTAATTCAAAGACAGAAGGTAAGAGTTTGAAAAAAGATTTAGACACAATCTCCCCACTCTCCAAACCTTGACCTTTACTAATTATCTTCCTATTATGGTGTTTTGCACACCCTTTCTTCCTCCTCAATACAACTTGTTTTTCACTTTGTGAACTGGGTACAGTAATCAATCAATATCACTATTGCTTCTGAAAGGGGGGTTTCAGTGGACTGTTCTATGTTTTTATTCCACATCCTTGTGACTTCTCAGATGAAAACACCCTCTCCCAGGCATCACTCTCTTTTGTCATACTATCTATTAGTATATAAGCTTCTTGATAGTACAGATTATCTCTCTTTTGTATCCCTAGCATATAGAATAATGTCTAGCACATGGCACTTAATTAATGTTCATCCATTCATTCACTCATGACCTCATCTGGTCCCACAATATCATTATCATCAATACTTAAATGACTCCTGGGTCCTACATATTCAACATTAGCTTCCATCTTGACCTCCATTCCCCTACTACCCACTGCCTTTTGGACATTTCAAACCAGATGTTCCAAAAGCATCTCCATTTTTAAGTCTAAACCAGAACTGATCTTTTCCCCAAATCCCACCATTCTTCCAGCTATTTCTCTTTCCGTTGAGATGCCCAAGTTCACATCATCAGTATCTTTTTCACTTCCCCCTCCCACTTTATCTATTGAATCAGTTGCCAAATCTTGTCCGTTCTTCCTCTGGGATATCTCTAGCTTTCACCCCTTCCTCTACACTAAAACAGAGCTACAGTCTTAGTTCAGGCTCTTATCACCTCGAGTCTACAAATGATTTTAATAGCTTCCTAAAACTGTTTTTCTGCCTCATCTCTCCCATTTCCAAACTATCCTCCACACAGCTGCCCAAATGATTCTCCTAACATGAAGCCACTTCCCTACTCAATTGACTTCAGTGTCTCCCTATGACCTCTTTTGCTTGAAAATTGGAAAACCCTTCACAGCTTGGCCCCAAAGTATCTTTATAGCCTTATTAAATATTGCTCTCCTTCATGTCCTGTAGAATTCAACCAAACTGGCCTTCCTGGTGTCCTTCATTCAAAACCCTCAATCTCTTCTCTGTGGACCTTTGCATGGATTGTCACCTGTGCCTTGAAAGCAGCCCCTCCTCACCTCTGGCTTTTGACATCTCTTGTTCCTGAAGGATCCAGCTCAAATGTCACTTTCTAGATGAAGCCTTTCCTGAGCAATGTGCCTCTAACATTCCAAATGTCTTCCCTCCCATAGTTGCCTTGTTTATTTTTTTAAATTTGTATAAAAGTTTAATTTTCTTAATACGGGCACGTTGTCTCACTCAGCCAAATGTAAGTTTGTCAAGGGAAGACATTTTTTGTTTTTGTCTTTGAATATCTAGGACTTGGTATAGTGTCCAGCACATAGTAGGTGTTTAATAAATGTTTATTGATTAATATGAGGATTAATTGAATGAACTAGGAAATGTAGCCTGGAGAAAAATTTTGTTGTTCTTTTGTTTCAATCATGCCCTCCTCCTTGTGATCCCGTTTGGGGTTTTCTTGGCAGAGGTACTAGCCTGGTTTGCCATTTTCCTTCTGCTCATTTTACAAATGAAGAAATACATAAAAACTAGACAAACAGGATGAAATGACTCATCCAAGGTCACCTGCCTGGATTTGAACTAAGGTCTTTCTGACTCCAGGCCTGGTGATCAAACTGCCTTGCTGCCCAGAGAAAACTTAGAGGGGGCATAATGGAAAGTGCACTAGATTTGGGATCAGAGGACCTGGTTCTATCTTTTACTACTTATGGGATGTTGGTAAAATTTTATAACTTATGTGACTTCAGGTATCTTATTTGTAAAGTGAAGGGATTGGACTAGCTGATCATCATAGTCCCTTTCTGATCTAAAGCTGATACTTTGATCCTACAATTTAATTATTTGCAAATATCTGGAGTCCTGTCACTTGTCAAACAATTTTGTCTTGTTGCCAAAGAACTATCAAGCAACTAAGGAGGGCCTCAAGTAAGGTGATTATCAGTTGGGATTTAGAAAAAAAAAAAGGAGCTAATTGGGGCAGTGAAGTAGCACCAGGCCTGGATTTGGGAGGACCTGGGTTCAAATTTGGCTCAAGAAAATTCCTAGCTATGTGACCCTGTCCAAGTCACTAATTCATTAATTAACTAAGTCATTAATTCTTCTGTCTTAGAATGGATATTCAGACAGAAGGTAAGAGGAGAGGAGAGAGAGAGAGGAAATAAAGAGAGAAAGAGATGGGAGGGAGAGAGGGAAAGAGGGAGAGAGATATTGAGACAGAGAGACAAAGACAGACAGAGAGAAGGAGGGAGAGAGATTGAGAGAGGGAAAAGAAAAAAAGGAAATCATCTGAGAGATGTTACTAAGGAGGAATGTGTAGGGTGAGGTTCCTGGCTAGGAGACAAGCAAAAAGGTGTTAAAGATAACTCCAAAGTGTGGCCAACGACAATGGGAGACTAGTATCAATAACAGAAATGGGGGAGTTGAACCAGAGAGATTCCAGGACCCCACTGTTAGTATGTTGGTATTAATGTAGAGATCCCTCAAGGGTGATTTATTTTATAAAGACTCAGCCCACCTGCCATTTTGAGAGCCATTTGGCAGCTGGTTAAGGGATGGGTAGGAATAATCATTTTTCCATTATCCTCCACAAAATGGTTTGCAGAATCCAGTGATGTAAGTACTGTTTGACTATACTGACTGAGGTCACATAGTATGAGTGGTGGCTCAACGTAGTGTCTGTACACTGCAAGCCCTTAATAAATGCTTGTTTACTTGACTTAGCAGATAATAAATGAATAAGCAGGGTGCCTAAGAATAAGTGTACGCCAATCCATTATTAAGCCCCAGCCTGGTGTCACTTGTCTGGTCCTGTTTTCTACAGAGCCTAAGGAAGCCTCTCATTAATAAGTGTGAACAGGGCCCAGACAACCATCTGATTTTCTTTATTCCTGGCATCTGTAAAGACACGAGGAAGCATTTCATTCTGGCATCTTGGACAAACATCTGTGCTCCCATCCTGGCAGAGAAATGCCCAGAGAAGAGGGACCCACCCTGTTGCTCACTCCTTCAGGGGTCCTGGCAAGAACTCTCTTTTCTCTGACGTCACCTAACACGGAGAAGACATCTCAGCAGGCTTTTCCCAGCTGGGAACGAAAGACTTCTTTAGGCTGCTCGCTGGCTTCAAACAAAGCTATTTAAAATTCACTTTGTTAGTGAGGTCTCCAAGGGGCTTATTGACCACATTATGCTCATGAAGGGGAAAGCAGAGCTCTGGCTACCCTATCCTCCCTCTCATTCTGGCTTTATTATTTAGAAACTACAACTGATTCAGAAGGACGCTTTCTGAAATAATTGTCCTCTATTCCTCCCATTGAATCCTTTCCATTACATGTCTGTTTACTTTTTATTTTCCCCTCACATACACAATTTACCAAGAAAAAAGGTAAAAACCTTGTAGCTTTTTTTTTAAACCCTTACCTTCCATCTTGGAGTCAAAGGCAGAAGAGTGGTAAGGGCTGGGCAATGGGGGTCAAGTGACTTGCCCAGGGTCACACAGCTGGGAAGTGTCTGAGGCCAGATTTGAACCTAGGACCTTCCGTCTCTAGGTCTGGCTCTCAATCCACTGAGCTACCCAGCTGCCCCCTGCAGCTCTTTCTAAGACACAATTGCATTGGTTTTTTTCTCCATTGTTATGCTTTTCTGAAAGATAACGTTGATTAAACCTGTATATTACTTATTCATGACTAGCCTTCTTGAGGAACAGCTGCTGAAGCAGCAGCAATAACCTCACAGTGCAGAACCTTTGGGTTGGAAGATTATTCTGCTGCACTGCTGTGACCAAGATGCTGAGGAGATGCGAGGAGAGCATTTGCATCATAAGAGAGCATCCTAAGTAGGATGAAGGGATCCCACAGTTATACCTGAAGGTTGAGCCAGTGGTGGCACACTGGGAACAGCACTGGCTTAGGAGTCAGAGGTCCTGTGTTCAAATTTTACCTTCAACACCTATAGGGGTGTGCCGGAGCCAGCTCTTAACTGCTCACAAGAGCCAGTAGTCAAATTTTCAGTGTGAGCTGGAAATTGTCAAACTAGAAATAATGGATTTTGGAGTACTAGTTGTTAAGTATTTGCCAGCACAACGGTGTGTGCTTGTATATACACATGCATGTGTACATATGTGTGTATGCATGTATATCACAAACATACATGTGCTTACATTTATATATAAGTGGGTATGTATCTGTATCTGTATATGTACCTACATGCATGCACACAAACATACTTGTCTCCCTTCTATTTTAAAAAAAAATTTCTGTCCCCCTTTTAGAATGCTAAAATAAGGATAGTTTCCCTGAGATCAGTCTCATAATGAATGCTGAATAAATATTTGCTGATTGGTTGATTTAAGCCACTTTCTGAACTTAATTTTTCTCATGTAAATTGATGGGATTGGATTAGATAGCCTCTGATGTTCTTTACAACACTTGATCTACAATTTGATTTAATTCCCTTTTTAAAATACATGCTTTCTTGTCTTAGATATTAAGTATTGGTTCCAAGGGAGAAGAGTGGTAAGGGTTAGATAGTTGGGGTTAAGTGACTTGCCCAAGGCCACATAGCTAGGAATTATCTGGGGTTATAATATTTATATAGTTTGAATGAATGTCATAGCTCCAGAACTGGAATAGCATTTTCTTATCTGTCTTCTTGACACTCCCTACCCTTCCTCTATTTTATAGATAAAGAACCTGAAAACTATATGTTAAATTATTTTCCTCCAAATCACATAGAGAACAAATATTCAGGGCTGGAATTTGAACCCAAGTCTCAAGACATCAACTTTGGTACCCTTTCCACGTCAACACACTGGCTCAAATGAGAAAATTTACCTAAAACTTTATAAATCTTGAAATTTATACAAATGCTGCCTATTACAGTGATAAATAACCCATCCATGTATGTGAGATAATACTTTGTTTGAAGGTAGGGACTGGTTCACTAATAGGAGCTTAAAAATTGCTTGTTGAAATGAATGGAAATGAATGATCTCATCCTTCAAGGGGACTCTTCCTCTAGGAGAATAGTCTTCAGGCTAACCACTAGCTAGAAATTGGTGTGTGCAATTTTCCCCTCTTCATACTTATGAGTTCTGTTGATCAGATACCCCCAAATACTTGTATTTGGGGGAAGAATTCTCAGTCATTCTTTTCAACTCCATTATCAGTAATGACACCCTGTGGAAGACCTTCCTTTGTAAGTGGGAAATAACCAGGGCAATTCTGATTTGACCATTGGTGAACTAGATGTGTGTGTGTGTGTATGTGGCAGCAGGTGGGAGATTGGGGTCAGAGCTGTAGCCCATAAATGAATCTGGGCCAGGAACCCAGCCAGATCTCCTAATTAGCCAGAAAAATTTTATGGCAGCCGGAATCTGTCTACCAGAGTTTATCATCCTGTGTGGCTGTCAGTAGAGACAAAAGGTTGGTGCCTTTCATCAGGAGGTCTATACCATGTGGGGAAGTGCTATGAGTAAGAGCAGCAGTGCACCCAGAGAAGAATCCCATCCCATGCTTTCCTTCTACCAGCTACCCTACAGATGGCATTCTGGGAGCTTTAATATGAAGGGGAATGCAACCATTGGCCACCTAATGGAGTCTGTAGCTTGGTGAGTAAATTAACATTCTGGAGCCTGAATCATATCTAGAAATCTGTCTAGAGGGTGGCATGAGGGGTGGAGGTGAAGGTTTAGTCATCACCTAATAAGGAATATCCAGGGGATGAGCCTAGAAACAGGAGGCTGGAATCAGAGCATGGAAAGAGAAATACCAGCAAGAATCCAGATCCTAACTCTGTCACTCACTGTGAGATTTGTAGGACCAGAATGTTTAGACACCAGCCCTACCCTATACCTGTTGGCACCTCTCACCACTCTTAGTACATGTACCAGCTGTGAAGCCCATACATAATTTCACCATGTGTAGGAAAAGGCACAATAGACTCAAAAGTCTTGATAAGTCTGCTTTAATATATGAGGGAGAGTCATTGAATGAAAAATGAAAGTTCACTTCACTAATCAACAAATTTTTATAAAATGCCTACTATGTGTAAGCACTGTATTAAGTGTCTGGCATACAGGAACAAAAATGACCATCCCTACCCTGAAAGAGCATATGATCCAACAGGGAGAGACAACATTTTTTTTTAACAGTTGTTCATTTTTTCAAAAAGAAAATAACATCATTAGGTGATGTCTTGACTTGGGTGTGAATTGAATTTAAGCAAGGCAGAGTTGCACAAAGTCATCAGGAATCGTTCTCACCTCTCCATTCTACCAGAGAAGTCTTCGCTCGCTTGGGGTAGACATCTCCATAATTCACCAATGTGTTTGAGGCCCATCAGTTAACCTCATCTTGGTCTGGTCCATATGCCAAGATAGTTTTACTAGAGTATGGCCACCGACCATGCTACAGCTTCTTGGAGCCACAGATGAGAGTTGGCTAACAGGTGACAGATCAGTCTTGAAAAGACAGAGCAGTCTTGAAAAGTTTTTGGCAAATCCACACACCAGAGGTGCTAGTCCTTTCTGAATACCTCAGAGATTCAAAATAATTTGGTGGAAAGGCATTAGTAGAGAGGAGGAAAGAAGGAAGGTCAGAAAAGACATCATGTAGGAGGTAACATCTGAAACAAAGCTTGAAGGAAACTAGGGCTTCAAAGGGGTGACATGGAATCAGGAGCTACATAACGATTATTTATCTCTAACCTATGCATGATGCTACATGCTCATGATTACATATGAACATGTTTCACTAAGAGTTTTCTGGAACATGACACTGATGACACTCTTTTTAATGGCTCAGAAGTAAAGTGTTCCAAAAGATATGCCTTGGTGGATTTCAATCATCAATAAGCCCTCAGTAACAGCATTTTTAGAGAGCCATTTAAAGTTAGATCTATAATCTTGTTGGTCTAGATATTCCCTTCAATATACACTATTACCTTTCTATTCTTTAGCAGGTGATTTCATAAGTGGCCATAGCTAAAGGAAAAAAAAAAGAAATTCATTGCATGGCCACCACTATTTTGGTGACCCACCTTTTCTGACTTTGCTTGACTGCCTTTAGACAATCGATGTATTGCAAGCCCTTTTCCACTATGCCAAGAATTGCCAGAATTTCATGGTGTCCAGAGCTAGAAAGGACCTCAGTGGTCATCTCATCCAATCTTACCATTTTATAGATGAGGAAACTGAGGTTCAAAGAGGTGAAAGGACTTGCCCTAAATCATTCGGTCAGTAGGCATCACAAGTAGGTGTCCAGAGTGAGTGATCTCTCTCCTGTGCCATGTAGCCTCAGAAGAAGCAGGCTCATCTCCATGCCACAATGAAGTGGACTTTAACAAAAGAAAGATTTCACAGGGCCCAGAAAGAATCATTCCGAGACCACCCCTCCAGAAGACAGATTTGCAATCTGCTTAAATCTGGGGGGGGGCGGTGGAGAGGGGGAAAGCCATTATTCCTTGAGAATTTGAATTATTTATCCTCCTAGAAATGTGAAGAGCTTCTGTGTATTTTCTCTGCCAGGGCTTAGATTTCCTGACCCAGCAGGACAGACAGCCCATTCTTTTGCCTTCTTGTCTTGCTAAAGAGCATAACCTTCTGTAACTGGAGCTAGGATCAGGGAGACAAATGTTTATCCATAATTGTTTTGCTTTAGCTAACCTTTAAACTCCACACAGAGCTGGGGATTAAAGTTCCTACCCACCTCATGGGGCTGTTTTTAAGGAAAATGCTTTGTCAACAGCAAAGAGCTATAGAGTAGGGAGCTGTTATGATAACCTGGAAGAAGCTGGAGACAGCCCAGGCTGATTTACACAATACATTCTGTGCAACCAAAACAGCTGACAGGAAGGGGACAAATAATCATCAGACGCCCAGGTGTGTTTTTCTGAATGCCTAGAACCTCTAGACGTAGAGACCTGACAAAAAATGAGTCTTTCTCCTCTTGTGAAGCAGTGATAGGGAAGAAAAACAGAGAAGAGGGAGGAATTGAGGGGAAGAGGAAGAGAGGAGAGGAGACGTAGTAATAACCAGAATTTATATTGCACTTTAAAGTTAGCAAAGTGCTTTACATAATGGTATCTTATTTAATACTCACAGCCCTTTGAAAGAGCCCCTATTCTTTAACCCCATTTTAAGGATGATGAAACTGAGGCAGACAGAGGTGAAATGACTCATCCACTAACTAGTAAATATATCATGAAACAAGATTTAAATTCAAGTCCCCCTGAAACGAGCTCCATATGCCTTTTTTCTATGAGTGCCATTAACCCTATCTTTAATTCTTAGCTGTTTTGGGAGTAGGGTATAGAAAAACCATCAGGTCCAATTCATTATTCACTCTAATACCTGTAGATATCCCAGCAGAGCCTTCCACTCTATTTTCTGAGAAAGTAGCTAGTTATATCAGCTTCCATTCAGGAGGGGCTCTGGGACTTGAGAGATTGTATCACATAGGGAAAATGACTTCCCTCTGTCTGTCTTCCTAACTCCAAGTCCTAGATTTAGCGGTCACTGTTAAGAAAAAGCTTCCTTGCTTCATCTCCACCTACTGTCTTCCCTGGCTTCCTTTAAGTCCCAGCTAAAATCCCACCTTCTATAAGAAGCCTTTCTCAAACCCTCCTAATTCTAACGACTACTTTCTTTTAATTATTTTCTATTTATCCTGAATATGTTTTCTTTGTTCTTTTGCCATTAGACTGGGAACTCCTTGAGGGCAGGAACTGTCTTTTCCTTTTTAAATCCCTAGTGTTTAGTAAAATGACTGCTCTATTGGCACTCAACAAGGGTTTATTGATTGATTGGTCCCTTATCACACTGAGCTCACACATAACTTCACAAAAATATTAACAAACAAAGCCTTGGCAAATATCCCCCTTTTCTTCTAACAATGCATTCCTCTGATATCCCTGTGATGTCAGGTCCTGAAGGCATATCTAAGCTCTGATGTGGTCTAGGAAACTGAAAAGTCTTTGATATGGTCCCAGTGACACATCATGCCAAGTTAAGTTCAAGCCATGCCATCACCAGAGGCTTGGGTTTTGGTTATTACTTTTTTTGGATAAAGCAACTCCCAATGACCATCCACTAAAGCCTCCGGGGAATGATGGGTGTTGTTCGTGGAGGGTCTGTTCCACAATGATGAAACCAGAGATCCTGGAATTATTGGATGATTATTATTTCCTCATAGTCTCAGAGTTATAGGCAGGGCAAGGTTTGCTTGGGTGTTGTATGTCCTTCATTGTCCAGCCTTATTTCCTATCACTTGGAATCTTGGCCCCTGATTGGGGCCAGATTTGATAAATAATGAAATTCCCCACTAAAATTTAATTTTAAGAATCTTCACAACAATATCTCAAAATGTGAGACATGACAGTATTTTTAATGATTGCAAATTGTGAATGGGTTTGGATTTATTTTAAATCTAGTGATTATTTGGAAGGATCTCAGTAAATTTATGGAATCTCAGAATTTGGGAGTTGGAATGGCCCCAGTGTCTTGTCTAGTTCATTGCATACACAAAATGAATCCCTACTCTAATATACGTCTTCTGACTTCTGTTTGAAGACATCCAAGGATGGGGAACCCACCAATTCCTGAGACAGCCTAAGTTGTTTTATTTTTAATATTGTATCAGTCTGTTTTCAAGTGTGCCCAAGTGGCTAATTTGTCATGACTTTGACCACTTTTCAATGATTTCATTAATCTAAGCCTAGAAAGGACGTGAGTACTGAACAAAGAGCAGGTCTTTTAAAGTCCCTCAAAAAGGACATCAAGCAAATTAATTAGCTGACAGGCTGCTTAATTATTTTCATGAATATGAATGGATTGACTCATACCTCAGTGAAGGTATTTTATTATTTTGATTCTTTGAAAATTATCTTAACTATTATGGTGTTGGTCACTCATTTTCAGTCCTGTATAAATCTTTGTGACCCCAATTGGGGTATTCTTAGTAAAGAAACTAAAGTGGTTTGCTATTTCCTCCTCTAGCTCATTTTACACTTGAAGAAACCAAGGCAAACAAAGTTAAATGACTTGTGTAGGGTCACACAGCTAGTAATGTCTGAGGCCAAATTTGAACTGAGGAGATAAGTCTTCCTGACTACAGGTTCAGTTCTCTGTGCCACCTAGCTACCTATATATATGTTTCTTTAATGATATAATTTGGAATGCTAAAAAAGAATTAATACTGATGCTTGTTATTTTGATCACAGAAAAGACATGATAAAGTATACTGAGGGGTATTCCCTCATCCCTTCCTAGGATTCCATTTAGGGCTCTTTTCTCTTTAAGGGAGTCTTTCTCTAAGTTTTTATGGACTATATAAGGGAAAATAGAGGCACTGCAGTGATTTTTTGAGGATTAAAAAAGGCCAGCAATGGAAATAGTAGGGCACCAGTAGTGAATCATGGCATATCAAGAGTCTTTTCTGTTAATGTCTTATAAGAGGCACTTGTAATGATGGGAATTTTAGACATTGTGGCAAATTGGTAATGGAGATTTATAGGCAAATCAGGTCTTTGTTCATCCTGAGACTCATTCCAAATAGGTAGTTGCCTACTCTGCCCTCTCATTTGGGCTGGTCCTCAGCTGTCCTGAAGAAACCCAGATATTTGATCCCCTTCTTCTATCCCATTCAGAATGGGCACTGCCTACTCCTTTAGCCAACAATGGCCAGAACAAACACAGTCCCTGCTGACCTCCTAATTCTGCAAGAGGAGAATAGCCTGGGCCTAGTCCAACATCCTTTCAAGGAGCATGTCATCCTAGATGTCAGGGGGAATGCAGCCAGACCTGCAAACTTGACTGGTCCCACCATGCTTTCTTTTAAAGGCTGGATCTTGCCTAATTTTTAAAGGTCTCCAGAAAACAGACTTTCTTTCGAGGTGCTTCTTTCACCAAGTTCAGTTCAGAGTTCCAATCTGAGTCTCTACTCTTGATAACAAATAGAGAAAGGTAATATGATCCTATTTGTAGCTAATAATCACCTCCTGGGGAAGAAGCCCCAGAACAAATCAAAAAAACTCCATATTCTTTCCTATCATTTTCTCTCCCTAAAACAGTTGCTCACACACCATCTACACACTTATACACACTTTGACTAGAGTTAGATTTTAAATTACTAACAGGATTTGCTTCATGAAGGCATAGCAGCTCAATCTGAGATTGCACTGGAATAAGGAAGTCCTAGATGAGGAAAGTCTCTCTAGCGATGCCCGTTGGTACCTCTGCTACTATTCAAAGTCTTAGGAAGTGGCTTAGATGATGGATGTAACTTGCCTGGGGCACCCCACCAGTTCATGTAAGAGGCAGGGCTGGGATCCAAGAGTTCTCTGGTTCAAAGTCAGCCCTCCATCCACCATGCCCCACATCCTCTCTTATGTAACTTCTCTTTATATGATATAACTTTAGCAATTACTGTAACATCATTGAAGTACTCATTTGCAAAAGTCATCGCCCACATTGGATGTTAAATTTACAGGAGAAAACAGCTCCTCTTTTGGAGGTTGAACATGAAACATTTATTTCTGTGTTCTCAAAAACAAACTCTCACTGCTCTAACCATCGCCCAGCTTTCAGGTCCTCCTCCTCCTTCTCTTCTTCCTCCTCCTCCTTCTCTTGGGTATGGGATGACTTTCCTCTACCACAGAAAAATGACTGTGCCCTCACGATTCCCTTGACTTTGGAAGATCATTCAGTTCTGCATGACAGAAAGAACAAAGAGGGAAGAGGCTGGATTCCACTGGAGAAACCTGTAGCTGGCTCTGAATGTATTGGCATTGGAGAGACTTGGGCGTCATGAACCTAATGAACCCAGCTCTATGTTGTGTGCCCAGGCCAGCTGGTGATTAACTTTGACTTTTCTAAGCATAACCAACCCCAAATGAAGTTGAATGGCAACAGGGTGAGGGTCTGGACCTGTGATTCAATTATTATTCCATGGAACTCCCTGGATGAGGAAGCTTTCTCTACCAGCACTCAAGATGGGAAGAAGGTAAAAGAAATAAAAGTCAGGCTTTCTATCACTGAAGAACTCAGAGCATGGTTGGAGAGGCAGAACCTCTACAGGTACCCATTGAGTTCTAGTCTCTGTACGAGCTGTGTCTCAATTCCAGTGGGTCCCAGGAAGTCCAGGACAGTTTCCAGACTCTCCTCTGAGTGTTAAGATGCGAACAGGAGTCCAACAGGGATCATGTCAGTTCAGTGGATATGGTGCCTGACTGGACGTCAGGAAGATCTGAGTTCAAACCCAGCTTCAGGCACTTACAAGTTATGAGACCCTGAGCAAATTACTTAACCCCAATTTGCCTCAGTTCCTCCTCTATGAAATGGGGTCACAATGGAGAAGGAAATGGCAAGACTCTCCAGTACTTTTGCCAAGAAAACCTAATAGGCAAGTTTGGGGCATCATGAAGAGATGGAAATGACTGAATTAAATGACAACAGCAATGGGATACTAGGAGCATATGGAAACTGATAATGATTATGATAGCTAATATTTATATAGTTCTCTAAAGTTTATACAACATCTCACAAATATTTCCCTCAAGCACCCTAATCCCCTCAGGGATAAAAGTGTTATTATCATACCCATTTTATAGAAAATGAAGCTGACAGAGACACAAATAAATTGATGCTACTAATAAATGTCTATAGTTAGATTTGAACTCAAGTCTTGACTCAAGGTCCAGCATTCTGTCTACTGTTCCACCTGGCTTATCTGCATTTATATAGCTTTAAAAAACAAAAACAACCCTTACCATCAGTCTTAGAATCAATATTGTGTATAGGTTCCAAGGCAGAAGAATGGTCTGGGCTAGGTGTTGGGGGTTAAATGATTTGCCCAGGGTCGCACAGCTAAGAAGTGTGGGAAGTTAGATTTGAATGTAGGATTTCCCCTCTTAGGTCTGGCTCTCAATCCACTGAGCTATCTAGATGCTCCCTCTAAATCATTTTAACACTTACATATTATCTCATTTAATCCTCATCACCACCTTTATCCTTGGTGGTAGATATTAGTATCATCCCCATTTTATAGATGAGAAAACTGAGGTTATATGACTTGGACAGGGTCTCACAGCTGATAAGTGGCTGAGGCTCCTCCAAACTCAGGTCTAACTCTCCATCTATTGTGCCACCTAGCTGTCTGAATTCCTTGCTTCTGGTCAGTGGCATTATGGTTTTTCCCTCTTCTCTGACCAAGTGTTTTTCCACAGGTCTATGTCTGGATCAGATAAAACCAAATAGTTGCCAGAAAGTTTTATGTAGTGAATAAATTTCATTTTCCATGTGAATAAATCTAAGGGATCTGAGAACAGACAACAATGCTCATGTATCTTTACTTTTTGTTAGGAGGAATTTTGCAGATGTTCATGAATCTAACACACGAGCAGGTGTTGTTCTGACACAAGGTCTTATCACAGTGTCTGGTACATAGTGGGTGCTTAATAAATGCTTTTGGATTGATTAAAAATACCTCTTCATGACATTCCCTGTACAGATACAATAAGCAAAGTCAGCAGATAAATGTTCCATGTCCCTCTCCCAGTCTCCAGAGTGAAAAGGAGAATGTAGAAGTGATTTGGGATCGAAGACAGTTCAAGTTCAACTTATCATCCATTGTTAATCCATCAAAAAGCATTTATTAAGTATTCATTTTGTTACTGTATCTTATTACTTATTATTTTGCTATTCAGATAATTATATATAAGTAAAATATCAATACATTGACTAAGCACTTTCTAAACTAAAATTTATATCTATCCATCCATCAGTCAAAAAGCATTTAAAATTGGCTGTCAGGCCCAGTGTTGGGCACCAGAGATAGAAAGATGAAAATAAAGCTCTGTACTCAGGAAGCTCACATTCTGTCAGGGGAGAGCACGTAGAAGATAAGCAAAACTTGCACCAAATAAATGCAAGACAACTTTGGGGGAAAGGGCACTAGGAGCTGGGGGTGGGGATCATGACAAGCTTCACGTAAAAAGAAGGTGACTTTTGAGCAGCCTTGAAGGACTCAAGATTCCAAGAGGTCTAAGAGATGAGGAGGGAGAGATTTCTGGCATGGAGGACAAATCACTCTAAAGGCAGGAAAAAGAGAGATAGACTTTCTCATGTCAGGAATGGCAAGAAGGCCAGTGAAAAGGAGGGTAATCTAGAATAAGGTTGGAAAGGTAGAGTAGGGACAGAGCATAAAACACCTTAAATGACAACAAGCTTGGGGTTCAGCTGGTTTCAGTCCTGTCTGACTCTTGGTGGCCCCATTTGGGGTTTTCTTGACAAAGATACTGGAGTGATTTGCCGTTTTCTTCTCTAGCTCATTTTACAGATGAATAAATTTAGGCAAAGATGGTGAAGTGACTTTCCCAGAGTCACACAGCTAGTAAGTGTCTGAAGCCAGATTTGAACTTAGATCTTCCCAACTCAAGGTCCAGCACTCCACCCACTGCTCCACCCAATTGCTATATTATATGTTAATATAAGTAACATATTTCCCATGTTTTCCATGCCTCTATCATGTGTTAATATAAATACCATATTTTTTTATGAAAAAAGAATTAATTTTCAAAAGAATCTAGTGAGAAGAGTACATTGCTTTACATATATGTAAAACCAACCAACCAACCAAAAAAATATATATTTGTAAGTCTAATGACTGGTTTACTAGTAAGGAACTCAATTCTCCTGTCTGCTTCTGCATTCAGTTTGTCACAAGATGGAGAAAATGGGCTTCACAGAGCTATGCAGTTAGAAAAGAGACGTGCATTTCCTAGGCAGACAACATCTAAGTATTATGAAAATACTTTTGACCTCATGGACTCTGTGAAAGGACTTTTGGGACCCCCAAGGGCCAGAGGACCACACTGAAAACTCTTGTAAGAGTCTATAAGAAGAGAACTGCCTTATTCAATTTTCAAAAATCAGTTTTGATGGTTCCGAAAACCCTTTACTACATGCCAAGCACCATGCTGGGCTCTGCCGAAGGTACAAAGTTTAAATATGGTTCTGCACTTGGTAGCCTAGAGCTAAAAACTTTGTTTGGCTAGAAGAGAAACACAAATAAATACAATGCACAAAGTTATGTGATAAATGCATTAGAGAGAACAGAATGCTATGGGAAGCCCGAGGATATGAGTTAATAGGATCATAGATTTAGAGCGGAAACTTTAGAGCATTAGACTAAATGATATTAGATGTCATTTCTTCTAGACCCAGAGGTTAAGTGACTTGCTTATATATTGTGCATATAATTATCCAGAATCTTATTATTGGAGGAAAAGGGCTGTTTGTTTTTGTCTTTTTTCCTCCAGGGCCAACCACCATGGCTGCCATAGAGTAAGCACTTAATAAGTTTTTGGTAGTTGATTGATTATTCAAGATCACACTGGTAGTAAGTGGCTGAGCTAGGATTTGAACCTGATTCTCTGGATTCTGGAGCAACAAGGTAGCACAATCAGAAAGACTCATTTTCCTGAGTTCAAATCTAACCACAGACACTTATTAACTGTGTGACCCTGAGCAAGTAATTTATTCCTGGTTGCCTCAGTTTCCTCCTCTGTAAAATGATCTGGAGAAGGAAATGGCAAACTACTCTAGTATCTTTGCCAAGAAAATCTCAAATAGGGTCACAGGCATGACTAAACATCAATTCCAGACCCCAATTAAAGCATCTACATCATACTTCTGGTGCAGTTACTACTAAGGGCTTCTACAGAAAAAGGCCTTTCTAAAATTAGTCCTTCAGTCCTTCAAGGGTTTCTGCTTTCATGAGAATGGGTACCTATCTCTCCATTGCCTTCAGAGCAGGAATTCTGTGAAATACACTGCCTGTACCTATTGTGTCCCTGTTGAATAAGAACATTTTTCATGCTCCATTAAAAGTGAAGTATGGTTCCTATTAAGGTCCTTCTCTGATTCCACCCTATGATGGAGAGGTGACCTTCTTTGGGTTTTGGAAGGCTGTGCCACCAAAGCAAAGTTTCGGTTGGGTCCTCTTAACCCTGAAAGTCTTTAAGATGGGCTCAGCAGGAATGAACTAAGTCAAGTGCAAAAAGGATCCTCACCCCAATATTGGCCATTGGACAACTTTTATCAACCAAAGCAATATGCAAACCACTGACTAAGGCAAGGGAGAATTTTAAAGTGTGGCTGTGGATGGAGGACCCAGTCTAATGAATCCCAGCTATTTAAAATATCAGAAAAAGTGTGAATTGATAAAACAACATTTCACTAGCCAGAAAACTATAGAGTTTTCTAATGTACATTAGTATATGGAGACTTAGGATACAGCTTGGTGAATCTAGAATACTGAAAAGCTCTCTCTAAAGCCCAGCACCTCCACTCACTACATATATGATTGAGTAACTGACGTGGATTCTTTGAACCTCAATTTCCTCATCTGTTAAATGAATGAGTTGGCCTAAATGACCACAAAGCCCCCTTCCAGCTCCAATTCTATGTTTCTATAATTGTTAGGGAAGAGATGAGGTCAAAGGAAGTACAAAAACTGTAGGACAAACATGGAAAGACCTACATGAAATTATGAAGAGAGAAACAAGTAGAATCAAGAGATCATTATATACAATAAGAATATTGCTTAAAGAATGGCTTATGTATGACCAACTTCAGAGAACGAACTGATAAAAAGAAGTAAAAGAGTTTTATATATACAAATATCTTTTTTGTCAAATGATGTCTTCTCTAACAGAGAAGGTAGGGAGGGAGTTAACTGAGTATTTTAATTCAACAAATATTTTTTTAAAAGAAGAAGCTATAGGACCAGCATAGCATGATAAGATTCTTTGAAATGCTTGACAACAAGCAATGGATCACCTGAGGTAATACTTAGTAATTAATACTATGATTTACCTTAGGAAGTTGTTGTAAGACCCAAATAAGATAATATATGTGAAGTGGTTCACTAACCTTAACATGCTAGGTAAGTACTAGCTATTGTTAACGTCATAGGATATGCTAAGCAAACAGGGATGGCAAGGTGGAGAGAGAGCACTGGATTTGGAGTCAAGAAGATCTTGGTGGAAATCCTACCTCTAGCTTTAAATACTTGTGTGACCTTGAGCAAATAACTTAACCTCACTCAGCCCCTATTTATCTGTAAAATGGGGATAAGAATACAGGGTTGTTGTGAGGCTCAAATTAGATAATATAAAAAGTGTTCTATATAAAGCATTATATAAGTGTGTGCTATTTTTTATTATTATAAGCTATTAGTAAATGCATGCAATATGTGGAAGTAAGTTCCTACATTTGCTTTCATCTATGTCTTGTTCAGGAGTTGTCAGGGAGAACTGATATGGCACAGAATAAGAGCTGGTCATAGCCAGAAGGGATGGAGAGGACATACTGTCCATTCATTTTACAGAGAAGGAAAGAACTTGGTGAAATCAAGCAGTCATCAAAGGGTGTGACCTTAACAGAAATGTATAAGCAAATGGAAATTGGCAAATCTATAAGAAGGTAAGATTCTATAGGTTTCAAAATATATAGTTGCTATATTTTTAGAGATACAGGAAAAAACAAGAAAAGGGGCCATGAATGCAGAGTTAATCACTGAGGCATGCCTATATAATCTAATGCAGGAAATAGATCAGCATGAATCATGCTCAACAGACTGCTCCTATAAATAAAATTTGCATAATCCCTGTGTCAGAATAGCAAGTTGTCAAGAAATAACTCCTAACAGAAAATGAAGAATCATGGACATTTGTGTGGATTCATCCAACCTGAAAGTCAGAATTTTTCTAGAGCTTGTTCATGGAACAGCACATATAATACTCTTCAGGTAGGTAGAGGAAAACTAAAAAGAAAAGAATTATGATTTGTAAATTCTGTTGGTGAATTTAACCAGGGCTTTTAAAAGTGCCAGACTAAATTTATATGCAAGAAATTGTGCATCAGATTGGCTAAGAGACAGTGTGGTATAATGGGGTAAGAAATAGACCTTCAGTCAGGAGACCTGGTTGAATACTTGACCTGCTTCTTACTTACCTACAATGCTGGGAAGACCTCTTTTAAAAATTTTATTTAATTGATTAATTAAGAAAATTTTCCCATGGTTACTTGATTCATGTTCTTTCCCTCCTGTCCTCCCATCCCCATCCCGTAGCCAAACTCAATTCCATTGGGTTATACATGTGTCATTGATCAAGATGGGGAGACCTCCTTTTATAAGATGTGCTTTTCCTTTTGTTACTTACATTGGAGAGCAGTCTTATTGTCATTAACCATTAGATTTCTGATCTCTGAAAGACAGGGTGTTAAAGCAATTCATTAACTGGGTTAATTAAGTTAATGGGGCTTTTGACTAATTAGATTTTAATATTAAATTGAGTCATATGCCTCAATCCCCTAATTGGTTAAAGAGTTTCAAAGATGTGAGGATCTCTATCTTCTTTATATTGTTGGTAAAGTGGGGGTGGAGACAGGAAATGATGCTAGAAGGCAAACTATAACACCCCACATAAATAACCTTAGAAACACCCCTCAAAAACATCTGAGTCTTTTTCTGCTACATTTAAAGACACATAGGCAGGCTTTGTCAAATGCTACACTTGACATCTCCTCCCAGCTCGATGATTTTATGAAAAATAACAGTAGCAATCAACTTTTAAATTACTTTGCCTGATCATACTGTCACCCCTATGGGGTGGTTAGTTTTATTCTCACCTTTCCCTGGAGAAAACAGGTACAAAGAGGTGATGATTTCCTTCTCCCAAGCTAGATAGGGAATGTTGCCCTGAGTGGTATTTAAACTGAACTCTTTCCAGACTATTTGCTAAGCAAGACAAATTTCCATATTAAAACACAGGCTAAACACAACACAAATATTATGAGTGGTTTGTAGTGAGTCAATCTCATGTTTAGTAAATGAGTGTATTGGAGAATGGTGAAGTATGAAGTAAAAGACTCACAGAAGGAAAGGGAAATGGAACAAAAAGGGTAAGTTCTCACTCAGACTGGGAACAGACATTTTAAGCAGATAAGATTAAAACCAATAAACTGGGGCAAAAAGAGAGGATAGAAAAAAATATGGACAGAGCTTCTTTGAGGACCAGAACAGGGCTCACTGGATGTAACAATACACAGACACACACGAGTAGGGTGCTATAGCCATAAAGCTTTTATAAGTTTCCTTGTTTGAAAATGCATGAGGATTATGGAACCATTTGTCCAGAAGACAGAGCTGGAAACGCAGATGAGTATTTGTGGCCAGAAGTATAAAAGAAGGTAAAACATATTCCTTTTGTTTTATAAATAAATCTTTTTTTTTTTTTTTGCAAAAAATGTGGACAAAGCTTATTACAAGAGTGATGCAGGCTATTTCCATGAAATTATGGACTGGTTCCTTCTCCAGTATCTTCAGTGAAGATATTTCCCCAGTAGAATATAAGCTTCTTGAGAGCATATTTGTGTTTTCATCTCCAGTGCCGGGTATATAGTAGGCACTTAATAAATACTTTTTGAGTTGTTGAATTAAGTAAAATTAGTGCAAAATATAAGAGGGCTGAGCCAATATTTTTTAAACACAGACCCTTTTTGGATTGACATTTAAAAAGAGCCCCATATGCTCAGAGGAGATTCAAATCTTGTTTAATAGCTCCCTTAGATCCATTTATTTAGGGAACAAAATAAATGTAGTTCAAATAACAAAATTATAAAAATCTGGGCTGTTGGAGCACATATTAAGTCAGAGCATATTGACTCAAGAAATCACCCATCATCAAAAAATAACTGTGGTGTTATATGGGAACACTCGCCCTAGAGCAGCTTCCAAACAGAACAGTCCCTGGCTAGGTTAGGACCATGCTGCTATTTCTTCCAGTTATTTGGGACTGCCAAGACTCAGATGAAAGAAGAATTTGTTCTTTCAAGACCCCTTGGCTTTGGGGCTTTCCTGCTTTTATTCCTCCCCTTTCATAATGCATTCTACTAGAGCACATTCAGGAATGTACTTATAGTTGTATATGCTCACATACATTTTCCTGAGTTTTATATGATTTTATTGATATAGAGAATGCCCAGGGAAGAAACGTCACCCTATGCAGGCTTAGAGAGTTTTTTGAGGCACTGAGAAGTGAAGAGATTGTTCCAGGGATACACAGCTAAAATGTGTCAGAGTTGGGACTTGAACCCAGGTCCTCCAGGGTCCAAAAGTCAGTTCTCTATAGACTACACCAAGTTGCTATTACACTCCCACACACACATAAACTCCACTCCCATATGTATTTTGGGGGGTGTATGTAGCCTTTAAAGGGGTGAAGACATGTATGTGAGTATACAACACATGCACATATATGTGTATATATGTACACATATATACATATGGACTTGTTTTTATACAAACACACAAGTTAGCACTGCAGTACATAGAGTGCTGGGAGTCGGATAAGGAAGACTCTTCTTCAGTGCAAATCCAGCATTAGACACTAACTATATGACCCTGGACAAGTCACTTAACCCCTTTTGCCTCAGTTTTCTCATCTGTAAAATGGTCTGGAGAAGATAATAGCAAACCACTCTAGTATCTTTGCAAAGTCTTCTGGAGTTTTCTTGGCAAAGAGTCAGACATGACTGAAAATGAACACCATGTATGTCTATATATAAGTATATCCATACATAATGATTTTATTGATGCTTTTGTTTCTCTCATACTCATTTCTAAATATATCTTTCTCACTCTTTACTCAGAAAATGCTCCCTTGTAATAAAGATTTTTTAAAAAATGGAAAAAAGGCAGCTCAAAAAATCCTAACCACAATATTGACCATCACATCTGACTGTAAATGGATAAATGGAAAGGCATTTATTAAGTACAGTCTAGATGCCAGAGATTCTGTGCTAAAAGCTGGGAATACAAATAAAAGCAAGCATGACAATCCCTGCCCTCACCCACTGTTGTAGAGACTCTTGGAACACCAGAAGGGAACACTTCTAGGTAAGAGGATAGGGAGAGCTTTATGGAGGGGGCACACAAATACCAAGACACAGAGATGTGAAGGAAGATCTAGTCCCCTATGGAGACTAGTTTGAAAATCCATGGAGCCACGAGAAGGCAGGACAAGAACAGCCTTTTAGAGTAGTTTGTTTAGATCAAAGAGTTCATAAAGAGGAGTAAGGATGTAGAGTTAAATAATGCTTGCAAATGTTGATGAAATCCAGATGATGGTGGGCCTTGAATGTCAGAATAAAGGACTTGCATTTTATCTTTTAATCTTACAGTTGTCAAAGTGTGGTCTGAAGACCCCTAGTGTTCTTGAGAAGAAAGGGTTTTGAATTGCCTTTTTTTCCTAATTCTTTTTAAATCTTTGTTACAAGGAGGGTTTTCTGGGTAAGAGGGTGGGAAAGATAGATTTTGGGTATCCTGTAGGTCAAGATGATTTTCATAATAATACTAATATGTTATTTGCCTACTAATCATTCTTCTACATATCCACATAGCCCAAAGGCCAGCTTCCAACTATATATTCATGTAGTCCGAATGCCAAATGGACATTTTCCTAAAAGATTATTTTATGAAGCACTTTCATGAAGCAAGGGCTTATATAGAGGTCAAAAGATGTGCAAAGTCTCTTTCACACTTTCGAAGTCTCACTGAAGAACTTTAGTATTGATTGTGAGACATGGGAGATGCTGGTCCAGGACCACCATCATCGTGTTACTCCATCAAAGAAGGTGTTGTGTTCCATAGACAGAGCAGAATCTCAGTAGTACAAGGTCAGCAGGAAACACACAAGTCTAGATTCACATCCATCCCAGATGAACTAATGGATAGTTTGTGCCTAATTTGGGTTAGAACCTTCTGGGCTTGTTTTGGACCAATCAACCACAGACCAACACACCTTTCACTGACCCCAACATTGTAATGTCATCATTTCTCTTTGAGTATGAAAGAAGAATCACAACATATCTGTGTGAGGCCAGTTTTCTTCAGACATGTCAACTAAAACAATGTATCACGAGAGACTGAATACAGAAGCAGACATGAAAATTCAGTTGTCTTGTATTAATCCAGACACTAAAAAGATTGACAATACAATGCTCCTCTTCTCACTATTTTCTTGTTCCAGAAAATAGTTATTTTCTCAGAAAAATGTTACATATGTTAACATGTGCAAATTATTGTTATTTAAGTAAATTAAGAAATACATATTTAAAAATAATTTCTCAGTTTTAATTTTGAATACAGTATCAGTTGATAGTACTCTCATAACAAAGGCTCAATAATTTCAAAGAGTCTTGACACCCAAAAGTTTGTGAATCTCTGCCCTAGCTGGCCAGGAGTCATTGACTATATTTGAGTGAGGAAGTAAGATGATCAATACTCTGACTGACCAGTGTGATAGTGCTTTGTCAGGTGAATCCCATCCTTGAGACTTTAATAATCAATTCACTTGGGAACAATCTCTAATAATTCCTCCCTGTCTTCTGTGTAACTTGGATTTCTCTCAGAGTTGGGCTAGTCAGACAATGTAACTTTACTAGATGACTAAGAAAAACTGATTAAAGACTCATCCAGAGTTTCTGATATAATATAAGAATAACAATAATAATGTTGCTCAGTTGTGTCTGACTCTTTGGAGCCCCATTTGGGATTTTCTTGGTTAAGATACCAGAGTTGTTTGCCATTTCCTTCTCCAGCTCATTTTTCAGATGAGGAAGCTGAGGCAAACAGGTAAGCGACTTGTGGAAGGTCACACAGCTAAAAAAGTGTCTGAGATTAGATTTAAATTCGAGAAGATAATTCTTCCTGCCTCCAACACTCTAGACAGCTGTCCCAGCAATAATAATAACAATAGACATAATTTGTATAATGCTTTAAGGTTTATAAAACACTTTACAATATTTTCTTACTTGATTCTCGGGTCGGTCAACAAGCATTTTTAAAACACCAATGATGTGGTCTGCCATTGTGTTAGACTTTGGATATACAGATAAAATAACAACTTTATGACTGGCATTGTTGACTCCTTTTGAGTCTACAGATTACTACCAAAACTACATGAAAGGACTATGGGTCCTGGGCTCTTTTTAAATTAAAAAAAAAGTTACATTAAAGTTCCTAGTGATCTCCTTCCCCCTCTACCCAACCCACAATAGAGAAGGCATCTTTTGACAACAACAACAACAACAAAAAGAAACAAGAAAGACATCATCTATGTATTACTTTTTTCAGTTCTTTCTCTGGAGGTGGATGTAAACAAGTTATTCTTCAAAAAGAATGTTCCCTTGGTTCTGCTCATTTCTCTCTTCGTAACTAAAAAGATATTTTACAGATCCAAAGTTATGACCAAACTCCAGAACTGCCTCAAAAACACCAGAACTCTGGACCACTAGAAGTTTCCTCTCCCCATTTATATGCCTCATATATTTACATTTTGTCACATGTATTTGTCTCAAATTCCCTATCACCTTATAATGACTTGGGAAAAGAAAGAAAGAAAACTTGCTATGGATGGCAATATGGCAACTCAGCACTTCAGAGACAGATGTGCAAAGATTACACAGGGATAGTTAGGCGTGACATATTTTAGACCACGGATTAGGAAGAAATGCCTCCAAACCAAGAAATCCAGGATGAGGGAAAAATTCATGCTGCAAATCACTTGAATTATGGAAATGGCCTTGGAACATTGCTCTCTATGATTACACCTTCACCATCTGGATTTTCTTCTTTAACAGAACATATGCCCATTATCTTTCTGAACAATTTGAGTGGGAAAAATAATAGTTGATAATAAAACAATTAACATGTGCACCTGGGTTCAAAGTGGAGGTTAGGTTAGTACCAAAAGGTGCCATGTTATGCTAATGTGAAGAGGGAAGGGCAATGTGTGTTCAGGTCACCTGACTGAATTTCTTGTCAATTGATCATCCCACCAAAATGCATTCTTTGATTCTATAAACATTTACTAATTACATTTTTGAGACAGAGAAATGATAAAACTATTGCCTTTGCTCGTTAACCAAATAATGAAAAGCAGTTTGAAAATTAGAGACTCAACCCAAGTAATAATAGCTTTGGACTAATAGCTCAAAGACCAAGATTCTAGTACTCTTTCTGTCCCTGACTGGAGAGCGATCCAAACCTGGATGAATCATCTAAATTTCAAGTCTCAGGTTTCATACCTGTAAAATGGGGACAACAAATTTCATTACTAGTCTCACAGAGTTGTTGTGTTCAATGAAGTAATAATGGAGGTAGCTGAACCTGAAAATAATTAAGTTTTATATAATGATGTTAAGAGTCAGTGGGGCAGAGTTGATGGTTCTCGACTTGGAATGAGAAATACTAGGGATCTAACTGTAGGTAGATTGTTTAGCTTTAGGGAGGCTCAATTGCTTTGTCTCTAAAATGGGAATAATTATTTTTATACCACCTATCTTTATGGGGCTTTTGTTAGAAAAGGCTATTAAAAGGTACAGTGGAAAGAATTCCGGATTCAGACTCAGCAGATCAAACTGAATTCCTGTTCTATTATTTACTAATGGCCCCAAATCAGTCCCTTTGGCTTTCTAAGCCTTAGTCCTCATCAGTAAAATGAAGCTACTGGACAAAATGACCACCAGGGTCCTTTCTTAATCTAAATCTATTATCCTATAATATGTTACTAATATACCTACAGAACAGTGAGTTACATTTTAAATAAGTACAATTGTAACTATTGACTCTGGTTTCTTTCAAAAAGGCTTTTTTCTCTCTCTCTAGATTTAGGGTCAATGGGTTTGATCTCATTTTCATAGCTCCCTTAAGGATTATAATTTAGAAAATGTACATTGACACAGACTCCTCTGCTGGGCTTTTTGATTGCCCAATGAATAAAATATAAATGTATTTGGATAAAAGGAAGCTGATGGAAATTGCTAAACACAGTTGAAGCCTTGTCAAATGAGGCTATACATATCTTCTCTTAATATACTCTTGTAAGGAATAAAAAGATATATTTGTTTTAGACTTTGAAGGGAAAAGAATTTTTCTGTAGCTATCTTTACATTGCCTGTCTCGGCAAACTTATGCCTCACAAGTTCAGGTGGTAACTTCAAAAGATTCAGTAATTAAATCACATTTCTTGAATTTTTTTCCAGGTAGAATCCCAGCAGAATAGGTTCATTGTCAAGCCATGCGCTTTCATTACATTTGAAACAAAACAAAAAATTCCATTTTCACATGCTTACCCTGTTCTATCATTTGTCTTGCCCATCTTCTTCACTCAACTCATGGAGAAAATCTGACAACTGAAAAGGTAGCGCTAGTCATGAATGCAGTAAATTATAGACCTTGGAATCTGGAAGACCTGAGTTCAAATCTTGTTTTTGATACTTCCTAGCTGTGTGACCCTGGGCAAGCCACTTCTCCTCTGTCTGCTTCCATTTCTTTAGCTGTAAAATGGGGATCATAATAACATCTACTACCCAGGACTTTTGTGAGGATAATAAGATAACATTTGTATAGTATTTTGCAAACCATAAAGAAATTATGCAAATACTGGTTATTATTATTGTTATGCAGGATTTCAGAAATACTTATTCTTTGAAGATTGGAACATAGGTAAACAAAACTTTGTCTGTATATCTTAGCTCTTTGACCTGGCATGGGAAGTACCATGCTATGCTATTTCTCCATTCAGAAGACAGACCAGCTTGCATCAGAGCAAAGTAGACTTGCTTTTGGGGGTAGAAGGGTCTGGGTGTATTGCAAAGTAGACTTGCTTTTGGGGGTAGAAGGGTCTGGATGTATTGCAAAGTAGACTTGCTTTTGGGGGTAGAAGGGTCTGGGTGTATTGCAAAGTAGACTTGCTTTTGGGGGTAGAAGGGTCTGGATGTATTGCAAAGTAGACTTGCTTTTGGGGGTAGAAGGGTCTGGGTGTATTGCATGGGGACATCCTGCATTTATAGGAACAATAATGATTTCCTTGGTGTCATTAGTACATGATAAGTACTTTCACTGGAACACAGGTCAGAAACCAGGGTTCCTGAGAATATTTTTTCTCCTGCCCTAGAGGTGGCAACCACTTGGATGCTAAACAAGTTCCCACAGACTATCCACATGGCCCAAAATGGTAGTCTATGCCCAAGATTCAAGAATCCCAACTTCTATATAGAGGCAAGGAGCATTTAGATTCCTTAGGTGGAATGATTCCAAAATCTAGCCTTCCTAAGGCAGATAAGGGAGATTTCTTGTGTAGCACCAACCTTGGAAGAGTGCCTCCTGGATATCTGTAAATTTGAGTTCTCAATTTTGGAAATATAAGCATTAGAACTTCAAGGGTTCTTAATCTGGAGTCCTTGAACTTCTTAAAATTTATTTTTTCTAACTGTTTTTCAGCATAATTGCTATCCTTCATAATTGTATGTATTTTATTTTATGTATTAAAATATTATTCTGGGTAGGAGGGGCAGGCTATAGTCTACACCAGACTGCAAAGGGGATCCATTATATGAAACAGGTTAAGAACCTCTGTTCTAGAGAAATATGTATATCTGCCTTTCTATCTATAAATAGAGGGATGTCATATAATCCCTGAATCATGATCAGCCATGAAGGAAAAATGGAGTGCCTATATTTAAATTCAGCTAAAGAACTAAGATCTGAGCTAGGGCAGGGAAAGAGAAAAGAGCTTGCCCTGCCCCAATATTACTTGAGTCATTTGGACTGGGCATTAAGTATTGCTGTTTAATAGCTTCAAAAAGTTGTGCTTCCCCCTTTCAGGAAAGCTCAAGTTCTTGGAGGGTTTCTGTGGAGTCAAAGAGAAGGTCATTAGAATGGTGTATTCCTATGAGAGCTCTGTGGGTTCTGTTCAGTATCTGTTTAGAGGGTGCTTGGGAATCGTTTGGATGTGAGGCATTTTTCTTTGGGATAAGACACTGTCCTACCTCATGAGTACTTATTATACTGAGTGCTTGTAGAGGACCTTATTATCCACATGTGGAGAAATAGAAACAAGTCATACCTCAGCCTTATTTTGGAAACTTCTTTACAACCTTGCAAGGTGAAGAGGCAATGAGCTGAAGCAGACATTGATCCCTTTGGTCAACCCCTAAGTATGAATTCATGTCTGTGTAAGCTCAGAGACTTGGGGGAGAAGGAAGGTTCAGCCATGGGTACACACAGATAGATTTTGTAAAAAGTCAAGTTTCGTGGCTTAGAATGAAGACTCCCAGCCTTTAATTTTTTTTTTTAGTCCTTACCTTCCTTCTTAGAGTCAATATTGTGTATTGGTTCCAAGGCAGAAGAGCAGCGAGGGTGAGGAAATAAAGGTTAAGTGACTTGTCCAGGGTCACATAGCTAGGGTTGAGTCCAGATTTGAACCCAAGACCTACTGTCTTTAGGGCTGGCTCTCAATCCACCAAGTCACCTAGCTACCCCCTCTCAAGACCTTTCTTAAGTGAACAGTAGCACATCATTTTCAAACCTTCCCTAGGAAATATAAAATAGGTAGTGCCATATTTAAAGCACTGGGCATATAGTCAGGAAGATGTGAGCTCAACTCTGGCCTCACACTCACTATTTATTCAAGCCTGGGCAAGTCATTTGATTTTTGTTTTCCTCAGTTTCCTTAACTATAATATGGGAATATTACTAACACCTATCTCATAGGGTTCTTCTTAGAATCAAATCAGATAATATTAGTAAAACATTTAGCAATGTCTGATATATAGGAGGTGCTTAAATGTGTGTGAAAGAGAGAGTGAAGGAGAGGGAAAGAAAGAGGGAGAAAGGGAGAGGGTGAGAGAGAGAGAGCATGAATAGGCAGATTTTGGCTAAGATATAAATCTAATAATTTTAAGTGATAAAGTACTCTCCTATATTGCATACACCTTGAATTCTCATTTAGTCCCAAATAAAATGTTAATTCTTTGAAAAGCAAGAACTGTTTTCTAATTTGTCTATATTTCCCTATGTTTAAAACAGTGCTCATGCACATAGAAGGTGCTTAATAAATAACTAATTATAATAGCTAACATTTATATAGTGCTGGCATTGTGCTAAATGCTATACAATCATTATCTCATTTGATCCTCACAACAACCCTGGGAGGAAGGTTCTATTATTATTCCTATTTTAGAAATGAGGAAACTGAGGCAGACACAGGTTAAAGTGACTTCCCCAGGGTCACACCTATCTGAGCCTGTATTTAAACTCAGGTGTTCCTAATTCCAGGCTTGCTTCACTGCCCAGATCACTGCTGATTGAACTGCATTGGATTATACTGGATCTTAGTACTAGATCTTAGGTCAAGGGCCCTTGCTGGGGGTTCTGGTTCTGGTTCTCCCACTGAATTAGTTGCATCACTCCTGGGAGTGTCTCTTAACCTTTCTAAGCTTGAGTTTCTCCAGCTATAAAATGTGGATGATAATGTTTACACTCCTCAATCAGTCCAGCCCAAGATCTCAAGAATCAGAAACATAGTCATTCGCCCATGTCCAAACTATGGCATGTCAATAGCACAAAAAGAGCCAGCAGAACACTCGAGGAGAGTTCTGTTTCCGCATGCCTGCTACCCTGGGATTTCAATCAAGGTTTGGCTCTGGGAAATGGAGCTGCACCTACAACCAAAGACCAACAGAGAGTTTTTAGCTGTACTCTAGAACAATTCAGGGTGCCTGCCAAGGGAGTGAGTGGCTGCAAATACCTGTCAGTTGTGGAAGACAAAGAACCAGGAGTCTCCTCCCCCCCAAAAAGAAAGAAAATTCACCATCTTAGATGAGCAGACCCCATTTACATCAATAATGAGTATGTATGATAAAGAGAGAGGCCAACTAGGTGGCACAGTGAATAGAGGGCCAGGCCTGGAGTCAGAAAGATCCTTCTTCCTGAGTTTAAATCTAGCTTCAGACACTTACTAGCTTGTGTGAACCTGGGCAAGTCATTTAATGCAGTTTATCTGAGTTTTCTCATCTGTCAAATAAGTTGGAGAAGGAAATGGCAAATCACTCCACTAACTTTGGGAAGAAAACATCAAATGGGATCACAAAGAGTCTGACACTACAGAAAAATGATTCAACTCCAAAACAAAGATAAGGATAAACACAGGGATTGGCAAAATTCCTTTTAGTGTCTTCAATTTAACACAAATGTATTAAGACCTTATTGTGCCAGGCAGTGAGGGTGCCAGAGAAAAGGAAAACAGTTCCTGCCCTCATGGAGCTTACATTCTACTGGGGGACACATCTACCCATGCAAATAAACAAAAAATCCATTGTACCTGAGGAAAGAATATTCCGGGTCCTTCTTCTAAGGCAAGATGACAGAGGCATCTAGTGGTTGAGCCAGACATATTTTTCAGGAGAGCAAATTTGTTAGCCCAGGGAAAAATGCCAAGCACCTGGGCCTGTTTGGATCAGATTCCTCTGTTCTATTACTCAAGTATCCTTTATATTTTATTTTCAATTTAACCAGAACAAGAAAATGAAAAGCCTAAACTTTGTCTCTTGACAACCAAAAGGATACCTCTATGGGCCCCAGGAAAGAGTAGTGGCAGTAGTAAAAAGATACAAGAGATGGTACCAAAAATAAACCATTTTGCCCAGGCATGAACATATAGAAGAGTTTATCACTGTCCAGTGTTCAGATATTATATAGTCCATATTCTTCAAAGAGTTTGCTAGGTAAAATATAAATATAGGAATGAATACCCAAAGTTCCCCCTGCCCATATGGAATCACAGAATTGGAAGAGATTTTCAAAGATAATCTCATTAAGTCTAAAGTCTAAGTCTAAAACTCACATGGTCCATAAAAATTACCCCTCTCAGTTCCCTATGATTGACAAAGAACAGTAACCATCTGCCTATAGTTTGTCTTCTCAGAGATATGCCAGATAATCAAAGCCAGATTTTGGAGGGGAAAGATACACTCTATTTCTCAATAGAGCTTTTCTGGGTTTCCAGAGGTCCATGAGCCAAGAACTGCATTTGGTGGGTCCCCACCCCTGACTTTCCTCCCTCACTTCTCTATGTTATTTCCTACTCTTGGTGGTGTCCCTGCTCCTCTGTCCTCAGTCATTCAGTCCCTTCTTTTTTTTTTATCACTTTCCTTTCAAAGCCCACATTCAGATTTTTCAGTCATGTTGAAGTCTAAATGAATGAAACTGGCTTCAAGTGTTACTTTCTCCAAGGGCTTTTGGGTGATGGTTTCTGACCTGTACCACCAGCAAGGCAGAGGGAAACTGAATGAAATCATGCAGGGAGCAACAGCTGAGCCTGAGCTTCTCAGATCATCATTAACCTATTCTGTTATGGTATCCTTTGTTTAGGGAGCTCTGGGCAGCTTGCCAGCACGGATAGGAGCCCACAAGACACACATGGAGAGATGCATATGAGGCACACCCTCCTGGCTGATTAACAGTTTACATTTTTATAGAAAAAATAAATTCTTAATCTAAGTGGTTTAGGATAATTTGTAATATCAAACAATTCAGGAGAGAGAAATAACTTTGTAAAGTATGGGTTCTTTCCAGTATCCTTAAGCTACATCCCATAGACAGCCAATCACTTAGGCTGAAACTTAAAATATTTAACTCATTCCAGACAAATGAGAATTGATTCTGTTTCTAGAAAAGGGAATGTCACAGATTCCATATGATTCTATATGCCTCATTCCTCATTGTCAGGGTACCCATCCTTCAATCTAATCTTGTTGTCTCATATCAAATTGGTCTGTTTCTTCTTGTTCTGGTTTCCTTCCTCATAGTTACACTTCACAGACTTCAAAATCACCCATATTATGTTATCCCTTCAGTCTCTTCCTTGCCAGAATAAGTATTTCCAGTTGCTTTATTCTTTTATTACATCCCCTTAAAAAAGTCAGGAAATTCCTCCCAAAGGTCCAATTGCTTTTTTTATTTTGAAAGTTTTAAATCTATCAGTTCAAAAGCTTTTGAATGGAAATAGTTTCACATAAAACCTCCCACAAAAGATTTTCATTTACATTTTTGTCCACTCATCAGTCTTATGACCCAAACCTTAGTTCTTTGAAAACAATTTATAACCTGTAATATTTGAGCTAATATGTGGTGTATTGCAGGGTAATTTTTCTGTATGTATAGGTAGTAGGCTTTTGAAATATCTATATTATATGGTCTGCAGAAACAGGCAAACTTAAGGGTGGCTATAAGTGATTATGCCCTGGAGACAAATTGTGTTCATCTTTGTGTAACATTATTAATAAATTATAACAAAAAGCAGGCAAGGCAATTGAGCCAGTGTAATCAATATTTTAATATCCCTCTTTCCTCTAGAAAGAGTTATCTTGTATGAACCTATAACAAAAATCTAAAGACCTTTAATATGGTATTGATCAGATTGAGTTTTAACAATAAACTACTGATACTCAATTTGCTTATTATTTCTTTCAGAGAAGGCTAATTAGTCAGAGCAACTAGATCTCTGTCTTCTATTTCTGCTGATGGTAGTAGTGGGGTGTAGGAGAAGAAGACACACATGTTAACTTTCTGGGGACCAGCATTCAAAATCTGATGATATTTCTTTTTCAAACAGCCCACTGGTAACTAATTTAGAAATGCAATTTCATATGGTCCACTACTTTTGCCTAGAAAAGGTGTAAAGCTTTCTCATCTGATGCAGAGAAGAAATAATTGATTTAATTGGAATGCATGCTCTCTGATGAAAGTTGTTGTTTTAGACAGCTCTCCTAACAGCTCAGGCAGATCAGAGACAAAAGAAAACACAGTAGACAAGAAATCCAACCCAAAGCCCGATAAACCCATCTCATTCTACTGGGTCTTTCTTTATTTTCTGCACTGTTAAATTATTCTTTCAATCACCCAGGCAAAGAATACAAGTGATTCTCATTTACTGATGACTTTGGGGCTCATTATAGGCAGTAGTTTGTGCTGAATACTCTGCCCTTCCCCCATTGAGGCATTTCTGTTCTCAAGCTTGACCATAAGGTGTGAATCGTGTCTTCCCATAAAACTTCTGCCTTAATGGTCCTTCTCGTGCTCACCCTGGCACAATTAGCAGACTCAGCCACTTACCAGCAATTTGGTCCTCTCTCCCCCTCTAAGATTCTGGCGCTCCCATCTGCTGCATGCGGCAGCACTAAGAATATGTATTCTCTTTATTTGACCATTTCCTTCCCAACCTCTTTCCCTTTTGCAAGTGGGACAAACAGCCCAGCCTTCACCTACCCCCTCCACCAGCCCCAGCTAGGTTCCGAACAATAGCGATGTTCACAAAGGAACCTTGGCGATCAAGGCTTTCAGAGCTGTACCCGCTCAGCTCACCAAACCCGTTCCCTTCCTTTGGACTTATTAACATCTCCCTGGGAAGTTAACCATTTCTAAGCTGGCATTCAGGCGTGGAACAGAAACAAAGCATTGCTAGAAAGCACACCATCCATCCGGAGGCGTCCTCCTGCTGGGGAGGGGAAGGAGGGAGGGGCAGCAAACCCCAGCTTTCTGGCATTCTTAAAGATGAGGGGAGCAGAGCAAGGTACCTTTGAATGAGAACATTCCAGCACAGGGATGCTGCGGTCCTGGTCCTCCTGTAGGATGCTTTCCGGCTGGGGAGGAGAGAGCGTAGGTTTGCACACGGGGGATCCCTTATCAGTTCTTCCTACGCTCTCTGATCTGCATGGGCGCCCGCTGGGAGCGCTGGCAAAGCATTGGCAACATGTATGTTGTATTCATGCGCAATCAAGTAGTCATCGATCCGCTCGGCACCGTACTATTTGTCTCCGAGCATCAGCACCCCGGAGCCCTCCTCCGCTGATTGGCTGCTTTGTTCAGCTTGTCTTAACCTTGGGCCGTGGTCAACAGCCTTTCCCCGGGGATGCTGGCCGCGGGTTGTTGGTGGAGGAGTGGGGGGCAGCTTGGCTTGAGATGGTTTAAATAAAAAAAAAGAGGAAATGAGCTTTTATAGGGGGCAATCTAAAATTTAGTGTTCCATAATCCTGGACTGGAAGACCTACCTAATAATGGATAACCTGGCATTTGTGGACCCGTGTTTACACACTGAAAATACTATGAGCTTAGCATTGCTCTGAAGTGGTCAGCTGGCTTCTCCCTGCCCTAACCAGTCTGTATAATCAACTTTAAATCAAAGCAGATGGGAATGACAGAGTACATTAAGAGGGTTAATAAGAAAGCCTGGAAGATGCAGTTAAATAAGGCTACCTAATCCATCTTAGGAAAGTATTAGAAATCACATCACTTAAACCATATAGGGTTCTAATATTTATCAGTGATTTTACATGGCTAAACTAATGAAAACATTAAGATGAACCAGTGTTATATTAGACTCTCTGGTAGATTGTAACACCCTGGGACTGGGTCTTCAGGAGCAAAATGAAATACAGAATTGAATCCATCTCCTCCAAAACTGGAGTGCCCTCCCTCCATTCAGACATTTACCTTGAATTTGTTTTGTATATACTTATTTGTGTACAGGTTGTCTTCCTCATAGAAAGTTAGCTTCTGCAGGGTACTTTTTTACTTTTATTTTTGAATCCCCAGTGCCTGGCCCAAATGCTTGTGGATTGATATTTAGAAGGAAGAAGAAAGAGAATCAGATGAAAATAGATCTTTCACTTGAAGGAGCCACATAATAATAGAGGCCGGGAGAGAGTGCTGGGCTTGGAGTTTTAAATCTTGCCTATGATATTTACTAGCTAGAAGACCATCTTTTAATGTTTATGCTTCATGGGAAGATCTTCCTAGGGACTATGATTTTAAATGTGCTGGCTTTGTGGGGCATTTAGGTACAGTAGATAGAGTGCCAGGCCTGGAGATGGGGGTCCTGGGTTCAATTTTGGCCTCAGACATTTCCTAGCTGTGTGACCTTGGGCAAGTCACTTAGCCCCTATTGCCTAGCTCTTACAACTCTTCTGCCTTATAGTAATGCACAGTATTGATTCTAAGAGGGAAGGGAAGGATTAAAAAAAAAATTTAATGTGATATTATCTGTGATTTATTATGTTTTTATTTATTTTATTAAATGTTTCCCAATTAACTAGGTCTATACCCCAAAAAGACAAAATTGAGGAGTTGTACATCAATTGAGGAATGACTGAACAAGGTGTGGTATATATTAGTCATGAAATAGTGTTGTGCTATAAAAAATGGCAAGCAAAATGATTTCAGAAAAATCTGGAAAGACTTATATGTACTGATGCAAAGTGAAGTGAGCAGAAGCAGAAGAACATTGTACACAGTGTATTTTTTTGATGAACAACTGTGAATGACTTAGCTATTCTCATCAATTCCAGCAAACCAAGACAATCTTAGAGACTCATGTTAAAAAAATGCCATCTGCCCTTGGAAAAAGAACCAAAAGAGTCTGAAAGCAGACCAAAATAGACTATACTTTTTTCTTTCTTAGTTTTTCATTTGAGATCCCTTTAACAAAATAACTAACATAGAAAAATGTTTTACATGTTTCTAAACTCTATATCAGATTGTTTACCATCTCAGGGAGAGAAAAGAACAAGGAGGGAGGGAGGACCAGAAGAAGAGAGAGAGAGAATTTGGAACACAAAACTTAAAAAAAAAAACCCTCAAAATTCAAAGAAAGAAAATGAATGTTAAAATTATTTTTATGTATAATAGGGAAAATATTATTTAAAAATTATAAATAAACATCATTTCCCAATTACTTTTTGAACTGGTTCCAGGTAGCTGGTGACCAGCAAGCAGTTGGTTTGAAACTTTTGCTCTAAAGCACTATCTATCCAAATGGGATCTCAAAAGATTTTGACAACTTAGGGTATTGGACTTAGTTGAGCAAATTTCTATAGGGACAAATGTAAAGTCTTTTGCTTGAGTATAAAAAATCAGCTTCACAAATACAAGATGAGGGAGGCTTAGAGATTTGTCTGGAAAAGATCTGAGGACAACATTGACTTGTAAGTTTAATATGAATCAGGGGTATGATGTGGCAGCTGAAAATACTTGTGTGATTGATCGTGAGATGGACTAAAGTAATTGGAATCTCAAATTCTGATAGACTTTGTCCGAACCATAGCTAGGTCCCAATTAGTGTGAACAATGCATTTCCTGAAGTAGTTTCACATAATTGAATTCACACTATATGAAGTTATAATTATGTAAAATGTGATCATTGATTCCAGACCACTGGAAATATGCTGTCCAGATTCAAATAATTACACCACTTTGGGGATTCATTGTTCACACTAATTGGAACCTGACTGTATTGTCTTCAGTTCTGGGTACCATCGTTTAAGCAGAACATTGATGACCTGGAGAATGTTCAAAGATACAGGAATCAGGATGACGAAGGGCCTTGAATGCATGTCATATGAGAATCATTGGAAGGAACTAGGAATTTTTAGTATGGAGAAAAGACTTGGAGGCCTGAGAATAGGAGGGAATATGTGAAAATTGTCTTCATTTATTTGAAGGGTGACATATATAGGAAGCACTAGAGTTGGTCTGCTTGGTCCCAGATAGCAGAACAAAGAAAAATAAGGGAAAATTGCAACGAAGCAAATTTAGGAAAAACTTAGTAACATTAGAGCACTTCAGAGTAGAATGGGTTGTCTTTTTTGGGGGGAATCAGACCTCTTTGATATCTATGAAAAGAATCTGTAAGAGTACTTGTCAGACGAAATCATAGTGGACATTCTTTTTGTATGTGGACTGAACAGGATGGCTGGTGAAGTCCTTCCATCTCTCAAATTCAGTGATTCTGTGAAATGTTAGTATAATTATAAAAATAACCTTTTACCAAAATTCCAGGGTTATGGTTATAATCATCCTTTTTTAGTCTTAAAATGGATATTCTAGAAGGCTTTTTCATTAAAAGATTTTTGATGATTATGATTTCTATTTTGTGATATACTCCTCTATTCTGGAAATGATTTCCTCAACTTTAAAAATGATGTAAAATAGTGGAATCATCCTAGAAGTTACACCATCAATGACTATGAATTCAAGCTATTTTTCCTTCCAAATTATTTTGAAACTCATGTGGACAAAGCTTACTTCTGAACATTGGTTTTCAATATTTCAATGGATTCAAGATCATGTGTGTACTTCGGTACAGATTCTATTCCATTCATTATTCCTTCCCTAATATGATTATTGTCTATATCCTTCCACGAATCCTTTATTTATGGTTAAATATCATACATGTGCAACACCCAAGCACATTTTATTATAGGGATTTGAGTGAAATATGCTGTCTGTCCATCTGTCCTTTATTCTCATTGGATGATTGACATCTCTTTTTCCGTTCATTTATATGCCTTTTTTAATACATGACATGCATAGGTTATGCTTGCCTGTTTATGACCACTGTATACTTTTCTATTGCCCTCTGGGTCACCTACAATATTCATTCCCCTGTGAATGGTACTTCATAATTCATAGAGATACACTATCACCAGGGCAGAAAGACAAGAAGATCAACAGATAGAGCATTTATTAAGCTCTTACTATGTGTGAAGCCTGTGCTAAATGCTTGGAACAGAAATACTAACAAAAAGTAAGGCAGTCCCTGCTTTCAAGGAGCTTAGTTATATACCAGTCTGGAAAGACAGAATATATTAGGGAACTGAAAAGAGAGGGGGAAATTGGTTTGGTGACCAATAATAGTTTGGGATCCATGAGAGCAGTTTTATAACATTTGAACATTTTCTGAAATGAATTCCAAACCTTCATTTTCTACTTTTTCAGTTCTGTGCTTAGCTCATTCATATCTGCAGTAACCACTGAACCATATGAACTGACTGAATTAGACAATAGGTCATCCAGCTAATGCACGTCATAGTCTGGGAAATATTCAGTCTTCATATTGGTTTTCCTGAGCGGATCATGAATTTTTGAGTGGCTTTGGAGTTTGAAAACCAAACTCTAAGAGAAATGCAAAAAACGTGGCTTATGGGACACATGTGTCCTAGCACTCCCATGAGGGTTCTGAACCAAATTAAAATATTATTGGGAAATATGTAACAAAGCAAATACAAATATAATAAATTATAGATGATATTACATTTTAAAACTAAGTCAGTATACATACAGTGTGTGGGGATCCTTATGTAGGATTAGTGATTTATTTCAGTTTGACCCCACTGATGAATAATATTGTCAGGCATAATGCACAGATCACTATATCACAGACAAATAAGAGTAGCTGGCCAAGACATAAGCTCCAAATTAGAATGGCATCTCCACAGCAGCAAAAATAGTCAAAGGATATACAGTTTTCAAAAGAATTGCAAAGTCTTAACAACAACATGAAAGAATGCTCCAAATTAGGTCTCAAATACCTCCATGAATGATGGTACCCCAGTAACACTCTTAAGGGAGAGCTAAACCAGTGAAAATAACATTATGTGAATGAAATGACAAATATCCATACTCTGCTTTGCATGAATTGGGTTTAAGTAAGGCAGAATTTCACAAAGTCCTCAAGTTTCGCTTTTCTTCCAGTCATTAAAGTCCAGTGGCAAGGCAAAAGTTGGGTCAACTGGAGTTGGCCCAGGAAGCAGTGGATGATCTTGGCTTTTTTGATGTCTAACTAAGCTCTAAGTGACCTACAGCCCTGCTTCCATGTTGCTTGGAGTCGACATCCCGCTAACTCACCAATGGGTTTATGGCCATCAGTTACCCTCAACCTGATTTAGACCATCTGCCAAGATGGTTTTACCATGGTGTGGCTACTGAACGTGCTTCAGTTTCTGGGAGCCACGAGTGAGAGTTGGGTGACAAGCAGATATCAAAGGTGGAAGAGCAGCCCCCACCCTAAGAGTGCACGTCCTCACTGGACAGCTAGGTGGCGCCATAGTGCACAGAACACTGCTTCCACCAGAGGCAGGACTCTTCCTTGAACACATCCATACACCCCAGGCATATAGTAAGCACTTAATAAATGCTCTATCCATTTATTTGTGCCATATACACATTCTCTTCCAAATGAATTTTGTGCTAGATATCCTTAGTGACAGTGGCATGTTTTCCTTTCTTTTTTTTCTCATGCACTATGTTAATAATTAGAGAATTATTGATTATAATTGGTCACTTGATCAAAGACTACCATATAATTTTTTTTAATTTTATAGTATTTTATTTGATCATTTCCATGCATTTTTCATTAAAGACAAAGATCATTTTCTTTTCCTCCCTCCCACCCCCCGTGGCCGACGCGTGATTCCACTGGTATCATATGTGTTCTTGACTTGAACCCATTGCCATGTTGTTAGTATTTGCATCAGAGTGTTCGCTCAGAGTCTTTCCTCTGTCATGTCCCCTCAGCCATTGTAGTCAGGCAGTTGCTTTTCCTCGGTGTTTCTACTCCCTCAGTTTGTCCTCTGCTTATGGATAGTGTTTTTTTCTCCTTGATCCCTGCAGATTGTGCAGGGACATTACACCGCCACTCATGGAGAAGTCCATTACGTTCGATTACACCACAGTGTATTAGTCTCTGTGTTCAATGTTCTCCTGGTTCTGCTCCTCTCGCTCTGCATCACTTCCTGGAGGTCGTTCCAGTCTCCATGGAACTCCTCCACTTTATTATTCCTTTTTGCACAATAATATTCCATCACCAACATATACCACAATTTGTTCAGCCATTCCCCAATTGATGGGCATCCCCTCGTTTTCCAATTTTTGGCCACCACAAAGAGCGCAGCTATGAATATTTTTGTACAAGTCTTTTTGACCCTTATCTCTTTGGGGTACAGACCCAGCAGTGCTATGGCTGGATCAAAGGGTAGACATTCTTTTATCGCCCTTTGTGCATAGTTCCAAGTTGCCCTCCAGAATGGCTGGATCCGTTCACAACTCCACCAGCAATGAATTAATGTCCCTACTTTGCCACATCCCCTCCAGCATTCATTACTTTCCATAACTGTCATGTTAGCCAATCTGCTAGGTGTGAGGTGATACCTCAGAGTTGTTTTGATTTGCATCTCTCTGATTATAAGAGATGTGGAGCACTTCTTCATGTGCTTATTAATAGTTTTGATTTCTTTATCTGAAAACTGCCTATCCATGTCCTTGCCCATTTATCAATTACCATATAATTTTTTAACCCTTACTTTTCATCATAGAATCAATATTAAATATTGCTTCCAAGGCAGAAGAATGGTAAGGGCTAAGTAATGGGGGTTATGTGACTTGCCTAGGGTCACACTTCTGGGAAGTGTCGAAAGCCAGACTGATTATTATATAATATTAACATATGAAAAGCAGACACCTAGTTATAAAAGAGCTTTCCAGGCTGTTTTGCTCTAATGAATATTTAAAATACTGAATTTGTTTTTTTCAATCAACGAACAATAAACATAGCAGGATATTGTATTCTCTATACTCTCCATCTGGATGTACAGTAGGCATCTCAAACTCGTTATCTCCAAAACAGAATTCAGTATCCTTCCCCTTAAATTCACCTCTTCCAAGCTTCTCTATTTCTTTTCTTTTTTTTAAAAGAGAAAATTCTTTATTTTATTACAGTAACAAATCTATGCATAAGTTTTCCAAGGTTACATAATTCATGTTGTCTCTCTCCCCTCTTCCCTCTCCTCTACCATAGTTAACAAGCGATTCCACTGGGTTTTTCATGTATTATCATTCAAAACCTATTTCCATATTGTTCATTTTTTTGTAACAGAGTGATAAATAAACAAGTGATAAATCATATGTTTTCTTCTACATTTCTACTCCAACAGTTCCTTCCTTAGATATGGATAGCATCGTTTTCAATAAGTCCCTCAGAATTGTCCTGGATCGTTGTATTGTTAGTAGCAAAGTTCTTTATACTTGACTGTCCCCCAGTGTTTCCGTTATCATGTATAATGTTCTCCTGGTTCTGCTTATTTCACTCCACATCAATTCATGCAGGTCCTTACAGTTCTTATGGAAATCAATCATTTCATCATTTCTTATAGCACAATAGTATTCCATCACCATCATGCTGTTAAGATTAAAATTTAGGGGAAACTCCCAGGTGAGAATTTAGTGAGGTTACAAAGCATCCTGGGAAGTGGAGCAAAGACTTCTGGGGGTTGGTGTCCTAGGTTCAAATCTCCATTTTTACATTATACCATGTGTTCAGTCATTCCCCAATTGAGGGACATCTTCTCAGTTTACAATTTTTTGCTACCACAAAAAAACACAACTATAAATATTTTTGTACAAATACCCTAGTTCTTTTAAAGATACCACTCCTCTATCCATCACCCAGTTCCCCAACTTTGGAATCATCCTCAAGTCTTCTCTCATTCCACACATTCCAGTCTAGTCATTTGCTAAGCTAATATCATCTCTCATACTAATTCCCTTTACCTCACTTACTAGGCTGCTACTCCAGTTTAACCCTTCATCACCTCTCTCCTAAACTATTGCAACAGTTTCTCAACTGGATTTCCTGTCAAGTCAGAGACTAGTGTTTCTCCTCTCCAATTCTTCCTCCACATAGCTGCTAAAATAGTGCTTAATAAGTTCATGAACTTTCCCTCTTGACTCCCTGGTCAAAGAAAGGAAACCAGGTCAAACCATAGTTTGCAATCACCATTTCTCTTTTAGATGTCCAGCTATCAACTCTTTAATTATCCATGCTAGAATTTATAATTTAATGCAGGATTTCAGTTCAGCTGTCAATTAGGGAAATCTTCATTACCCATTACAAGCCCCTGAGTCATTAACTCTTTGGTCTCAGTAGCCAATTATGGGACACTTCATCAAAATTCAATGTAAACCCCTCAGGAACTTATAATAGCAAGCAGTTCCCTATCACTTCACTGCCCCAAGCCAGTTGGATGTAGGAAAAGAATATCTGTACGTGCTCTATATAGCTCATTGAGAGGGGCAAATCTAACCATGCTCAGCGTACTTCATGGAATGACCCTTATAAGTCAGTTTAGAGACATTCCATATGTATATTTGTAAACTTCAAGGTTGACAAATGAATTCTGTTACAATATTCTGCTCATATCCAAGTATAATTTGTAAAAGGATACTTATATTTATCTGCCATAAGGTATCATTATCTATATCTGTCTATCTTTCTTTCACTCTTTCTTTTCTTTCTTTTCCTGCCTCCTTTCCTCCCTTCTTCCCTCCCTTCCTTCCTTTCTTCCTTCCTTCCTTCCTTCCTTCCTTCCTTCCTCCCTTCCACACTTCTTTCCTTCCTTCCTTCCTTCCTTCCTTCCTTCCTTCCTTCCTTCCTTCCTTCCTTCCTTCCTTCCTTCCTTCCTTCCTTCCTTCCTTCCTTCCTTCCTTCCTTCCTTCCTTCCTTCCTTCCTCCATCCATCTATATTTGTATCTCCTTATTTATCTTTTGAAGGGATGTATTATGTTAGCATATATATTATACAAACCTATTAAAATTGATGAATTCAGACTGCTATTTATTGTTGTGTTTCATTATTATATAGTAATTTCACAAAAAAAACAGCTTCATGGGATAAATGATTTGGGCTGAATGAGCTACTGAAACATAGTAGGGCATTTACCACAAAAGTGGATATCATAAACCAAATGCAATCTTAAAGTAGAAGAAAATATCTTTCTTATAAGAAAAGCTTTGAAATAGAAATCCAAATTCATCTCAATCCAAAGACCAGAGATTTGAAATGAAACTTATAATTGTCACATTAAAAGGGAAAAAAGGTTGATAATGATTTTATCCTCTGGAGCTCAGGACTTTTTTTTTCCTTTGTTCAGTTCAAAGACACCTCCTAGCTCAAAATTTTAGTCTTGTACAAGTGTCTGGTATCTTTACTAGAGCTAAAATGGTTTGTCTTAGAATTACCTTAACAGGTAACCTGGCTCAGTACATTTGTTTATTTTCACAAAAGCAGAGACTTTTGATGCTTCTCTGCCTGAAAGGCATTCATAAACAAGAATTCAGCTTAAAGTAGTGATTACTATTAATATTTTAGATTTATTTAATTCATTTGTATAGTAAACAAAAATAAAATAAAACATTTAGATTTTTTACTCTAAAAAAGAAATATTTTACATGGCATTTAAAGTTTATTTTCGTATTTATTCTTATAAAAAATAAGCTCTTTTGACTAAATCATCATTGTTTTGTTTCCCTCAGATTTAGATTTTACTCACCATAGCTCTAAAGCATTTAAGACTTACCCTCCTAATTCAATTTAATTAAAACAGAAAACCAAGGGCTTAAAATATTACTTTATAAAATGAAAAAGATAAACAGGCATGAATAAAACACATTGTCAATGGTTTTATGTAAAAGATATAAATGAAAAGATCTCAAAAGAAGAATGGCCAACTATTAACGAAAGCTTATTCTAAATTACCGCTAATAAAAGAAATGTATTTGAAATCAACTATGTGATTTCACTTCACATTAAGTCAATTTGCAATTATGACAAAGGATGGCAATAATCTCTGTGGAAAAGGACTGTGGAAAGACAGCTACATGAGTTCTACATTTTGGGAAGCTGTGAAGGATTGCCACCATTGTGACAAGTAATTTGGAATTATGCTAAACAAATTTGATTAAAATATCTATACCTGAAATTCAGAGTATTGTTTTGCTAGTTATATATACCAGGAAAGTAAAAAATGGAAAGCAAATTTCTCTATATGTCAAAATATTCATATTGCCAATTTTTGAGTGGTGGTATCAAAGAAATGGAAGCAATGTAGATAGATGCCCATTGGCTGTGGAATGATTCAATAAATCGTAGTACATGAATTCAATTAATTTAAATTAATTACTTACTGAGCTATAAGAAACAACAACAACAACTATGAAGAATTCATAGAACCATGGGAAGGCTTATGTAAATTGATGTAGACTAACATAAGCATAACCACAAAAATAATATATACTTGTATAACAGGTTAAAAACAAAACAAAACAAAACAAACTATAACACAAACTGGATCTTGTATGTTTGTAATGACCAAGTCTCTATAAGAGTTGAAGAAATGTATTTCTCTTCTCTGCCTGTGGAGAAGGAGGGAAAATGGGTGTAGAATATTGTATGTACTGTCAGATGCGATCAATTTGTTAGATGGTTTTGCTGAACTTTTTTTTAAACACTTACCACAATGGAAGTATCTCGGGGTAAGAAAGTGGGGGAAATATATATATTCAGAAAAGAATGTGATGATAAATCCAAAGGTATCACTACATACTTCTAAGCAAAATTTCAAAATGTAAGAAAAAGATTAAAATGATGTTGGAATTAAACATTACTCAAAATGTTGGATTGACTATTTTGAAGTGTTTTTAAACTCCTTCCTATTGTATCATTAGAAAAGATTATTCAGTGGCAAAAAATAAAGGAAAAACTGATTTTGTTCAGGGTCCTTCATAATTCAGTTGGATTTTGACTATTATAGTGAATAGTGTCTCTAATGTATAGCTAGGTCAAAATTAATTTGAATATTAAATCCTCTCAAGTGGCCACATTATTAAAATCTTTCACTATTCAAAGCTATAATTATATGTAAAATATGGTAATCGGTCCCAGCCCAATGGAAATATGAAATGAAAATTTTGATTATATAAAAATAAGTTGGTATTTGTTTGTTAATATAATATGATAGTAAAGGTTAAGAAAAATGCATTTCTAATTCGTTAATTATAGAGTAACAGAATAGTTGCAAAAAAGCAAAATTTACAAATTAAAAATTGACTGAATAGTGTGCCTAAAAATAAGCATACATTGACAATATGATGAAAAAGTCATTGTTATTGTTTAAAATATATTAGCAATTATATATCTACATGTATATAGATATAGATATGCTATATCTAAAGCTTTATAGGTATATATTCAGGTGTAACTAACGGGATCTTGTAAAGAGCTATTTCAACATTCTCTCACAATGAAACAAATACAGTGGGAAGACCTGGGGCATTATCCAAATTCAATAATACTTTCCAATCTAATATTACTGCCCTTGGAAGATTTTTCAACAGCTGGAATTTTTTAAAAAGCAACAACAAAACCACAAAACTTGAAAATCAGTCTGAAAACAGCTTTAGCCACTCATGTTTTCTCACTTGCTTGCCAAAGACCTGGAAAATATGAATGGTTGTGTCTCTCAGAGCTTGAGAAAAGTGTTAGACACTTTAGAGCCAGGTTGAACTTTTTCTTTCTTATCAAAGTAAGTTCTGAGAACCTAGAGAAGATTTATATAAACAATAGAAATATCATTGGAAGAATAACTAAATGTCTACCTCCAGGGAGAGAGCTGATCAATTGAAACATGCGTGACATAGTTTTATAAAAGCATACGTGTCTCTATGTATGTGTGTGTATGTATATAGTCAAATGATGCCTTTGGTTGGGGAGGGAAAGAAGGAGATACCTGGGAACTTTAGTGTAATAAACAAATTAATTAATTTTTTAAAAAGAATAGAAAAAGGAAAGGAGGTTCTGGAAGACATCTTTTTCTAGAATAAGATGGTTTCATTCACATGAAAAATGTTTTGATCAGTATATCCACTTTCAATTATTTTCCTTAAAACATCAATATGTTTCATGTCCTCATCTGCACTGGTTGCCTCTCTGGTAATTTTGACATTATGCAATTGACTTTGATTTTTAAAGCAGTCAAATCAGTCAAACCTTTCAGGGAAAGTTTCTTCAGCATTGACTTGATCTTCATTTTCTTTCATTGCATTAAATTAATCAGAAGCTTTTGTCTGAAAGAATGCCTTTCCAAGAGGAATGTGTTTTTTATTTCAGTCTTCGATCAGTACAGATAAAAGATGATCTATTTCTAACTTCACAATACTTTCATTCCTTGGCCACAGTTGATGTAATTTTGCTTTTTTCCTTTAATTTCTCCTCCATTATAATATTCTATACTGTGTTTTCCAGCATTCCAACATCTCTTCCTATACCATATACTTCCTTTATTATAACCATATTCATGGCTTTCAATGACATCAAATTTTTGTTCAAATGTAATGAAGCCTCTTTTTTTGCACTAGTAACAAATATTTCGTGAGAAATATCCTTTTGGGGGGCCAATTTTGTTAAGGGCTCTGTTGAAAAAAATTAACATAACCATTGATAGCACAGGATGCTAGGCAAGTGCAAACTGATGAACTGGCCTCTTAAAACCTTTGGTTAGCTTGTGTGATCTTTGAACTAATTGAATTTTAGCTCAAATTAATATGACCTATCATTCACATGAAATTAAGTTTTTCATTATTCAAACCCACATTCATCTCTTCTATCTGGTTCTTTTGGTTTATCATCACTTTTTTTCCCCTGAACATATACTTTCCTTCACTTCCCTACCCTAAGATCCTTCCACTGAGGCAAGAGTTAAAAAAAAGACCAGCAAAGCCATCCAACAAACTGATCACATCTAACAGTAAATACAGTATTCTATATTCATAGCCCTCCTCCTCCTCCACAAGGTAAAAAGAGAGATACATTTCCTCAACTCTTATAGCAGCTGGATTTGGTCATTATAAATATTCAGTTTGTTTTATAGGGTTTTTTTTTTGTTAACATGTTATAAGAGTATATGTTATGCCAGTTGTATTAGGTGCATAATAAATAGTTTTTGAATGTTGAGTCACATATATTTTATTCTGAATATCAATCATGAAAGAAAAATAAGCAAGTATCCTGCTCTCAAAATGGACAAAATGCCTTTCAATGTTCATGAAAATTAAACTCCAGGCCCTGGCTGTTGGCTTTGATTGTTGTTACTAAGGAGGAATTTCATTAGGTAAGGGAGATCCAAGCAGGTAAACACTCTCCATTCACATATAACTTATAGTCTTAGAGAATGACCTTGGGCAGGTTAAATGCCCTGCCCCCATCACATAGCTAGTGTCTGTCAGAAGCAAGCTCTAAACCAAGGCATTCCTGACTTCAAAGCTCATCCACTAATCATTAAGTTTGCTACTCAGTCATTTATTTGTAACTCAATTTATTTACAAAAAGCTAGTTGTATAACTCTGGGCAAGTCATTCCCCCCCCCCCCCGCCCCCGCTTTGCCTCAATTACTCATCTGTAAAATGAGCACACTAGAGAAGAAGATGGCAAACCACTCCAGTATCTTTCCCAAATCCCAAAGGGTCATGTAGAGTCAGGGACAACTTAACGATAGCAAATGTATGAAAAGAAACTGTATGCTACTTGTCTCTGGGCAGAGATGAGGAACTTTAGCTGCAGAAACATGCATTTTGGGGGATATAATCAGAGAGAATGTGTTTTGCAAGAGGGGGTTAGTGAGGATAGATTTGGCAAATTGGGAAAGAAGCTTTTCCTTAAGGTTCACAAAAACATTTTAATACTAATGGATGCAATAAAATAGAGAGATTTCTTGTAGTACAAGTTGTCAGCAAGCATTTATTAATTATTAATTGATTTATTATTTGTCAGGTAAGGTGTAAAGGGTTGAGGATGTAAATATAAGCAAAAAGAATGCTCTCTGCCCTCATAGAGTTTATATTTTAATGAGGGAAAGCAAGAAATAAATGAGATAGGAAAAAAAAAGGATCAGAAGGTACTGGGGAGAGATGGGAAAATGGTAGCCCAGGTCTTTCTTCAAAATGGAAGTCCTAAAAGGAATTCAACAATAGAAGACAAGGGTCTCAGGTATGGAGGCATGCTCCAGGATGGGGTCACATTCTCAGAATAAGCTAGATCAGGAATGGTAACAAAGTCCAGAGGGCCAGAAGCAGAGCTGAAAGGATGCAAAACTGATTTTGATGTGAAATCAAACTTCTAATGAGGGCAAGACGGATCATGTTTATGATTTTGGTAAATTAATTCTTTTTGCTTATTATTTTTTATTTTTCATTTTTAAAAACATTAATCTATCCTCACTAACCCCCTCTTGCAAAACACATTCTCTATGATTATATCCCAAAAAATGCATGTTTCTGCAGCTAAAGTTCATCATCTCTGTCCAGAGACAAGTAGCATACAGTTTCTTTTCATACATTTGCTATCGTTAAGTTGTACCTGACTCTACATGACCCTTTGGGATTTAATTGGGAAAGATACTTGAGTGGCTTGCCATCTTCTTGACAAAAGAAAAAAATGGTAAATGTAAGTGCAACTGCCAGAAGTCAGGCACATGAACATAAGATCATTTAAGGTTTTAAATGGCTCAAGTATTGTTCAAAACAATTTGGAATTATACTAGAAAAGTTGTTAAACCATATACTCTTTGACTCAGTAATATCACTTCCAGCATTACAACTGAAGGAGACAAAGGTAAAGGAAAGGTACCACGTTTGTAGGATGTTTGGAGCAGCACATTTTATAATACCAAGAAATCAAAGCAAAGTAGGTGCCTCTTAATTGGAGGATATCTGGGAAAATTATAGTATATGAATGTAACACAATATTATTGTGCATTAAACTATAAATAGGAAGAAGATAAGGAGGCTTGAGAAAATGTATATGAAATGATGCAAAGGAAGAAAGTGGAACTGGAAAAACCATTTAAACAATGTAATATAAACAAAACCAACATTGAAAGACATCAGAACTCTAGTCACTGCAATGGCTAAATGTGACTTCACTGAATTGGTGGTGAAGCATACCTCTCTCCTCCAGGTGGAGTGCTGACAGACCAGAGGTGTGAAATGATGTGCATGCTGCCAGATAGGGCTTATTCAGGATTTCTTTTGCTTAACTGAGCATTCTGATTTCTAATTAGGAAATTAAATCTAAACATTGGCTATAAAATAGTAATATTTTGGAGCTGTAAGAGAAGTTAGAGATCTTCTCACATATCATCACCACCCACCTAGATTTGAACCTGGAACGTCCCATCTCTAGGCCTGACTCTCAATCCACTGAGCTACCCAGCTGCCCCCTCACCAGTAATTTTTAAAAGCATTCTTGGCATGACCTATGCAAAAGGAAGTGAACAAGTTATGCAGGCCTGGCAGATTGACTTTTGAGGTAGATGGAAAACCAAACAAAATTAAAATAATTTCAGGGCTTTGGGAATTCATTTCCTTTATAACTTTAACTGCATATGGCCCAGACTCCCTAAATTTATCATGAACCTTCATAATTTATTTTTGGCAATATATTCAAGGCATGATGCAATGCCATACTGTTTTCTTCTCAACTCTCAGAAGTCATACAGTCTTGAAGTTAGCTCTAAAGCTCATTAGGAGTCTCTAAAGAAAAATATTTTGGCTGAAAGTAGTATTGCTGATTTGAAGTTGATAATTATCTTCATCTGAGTCAGTCTGAAACCAGTCCTCTAATTTTTTTTACCAAGAATATAGTGCTGCTTTCAGTTCCACCATAAAGCCTTATTGTAGGTTTTGTAATTTGAAGGAGGAGGTCTGCTGTTTATCTATACTCCATCAGTTTGCCCAGCTGATGCAACCTGTCTCTTCAGATGACTCTAGGGAGACTACTTCTGGGAGAACCATGATGACATGGAATGGAAATGTCTTGGAGACATCGTGGAACATGCATAGACATTCTGTAACTGGATCCAGTTGGTCAACCACATGGGAAAGGGAATGTTTTATGACTGTATTCCAAGATATTCAAAATATAGCTTCATAGCTACGTTGTCTTCATTTTATTCATATTTGAGAAATCTCAGTGACTCTTTCATTCATGGTGTCAAGTGGGAGAACATATCGGGGTTTGAGGTCATATGGCCCTGAGCAACATTTGGTCCTTTCATTTAGACTTTTCTGTTCTAGATGAATGGAATGTTGTCTCCAATCACTCAGCAGTTTCACAGGTCAGGGCATCAAGCCACAGGAATTCAGGAGTTAGAATCCAGGATGAGTTTTACAGCCAACACAACATCAATGCTCCAAGGAGCAAGGAACTCTATTTGGCAGTGACCTTTGGGAACTAAGCCTAGTAAAAGGTCTCAGCTAACAGTCATGCCACATTTAAATATGAACTTGTGGGCCCAATGCTATACAACTCTTTAAAGTTTGCAAAGCATTTTACAAAATCTCATTTTGTTCTCACAACAACCTTGAGAAGACAGTGTATTATTATTCCAATTTTACAGATGAGGAAACTGAGGCACACAGAAGTTAAGTTAGTTGGGCAAGGTCACCTATATAGAAAGTAACTGAGGCAGGATTTGTACTCAAGTGTTCCTGATTCTATATCAAACATACTCTATCCTCTGAGCCATGGCAACCTAAGCTAAATACTAGAGTATCTTTTTAAAATATCCTTTTTACACTAAGGTTAAGTAAACCTCCTTTGGTTGACCTTTGAATGATCTATGGATGCTTCACTTCATTCCAATAGGAAACCTGTAAGTATAGGGTACCAGCATGAATTAGATGTTCCACTATCATGTGGTGACCCAATGAAACCACAAGAAAACAAAATTTTTATTAAGTAGCATAAATTATTAATTATTATTAGTTAGTGCAGCTTAAAGCTTTAATAGCTTATTCAGGACATCCTATGCTTATATGTGAACACATTTTGTTTGCTGTAAGTAGAATGTAAGCTCCTCTAAGGCAGGAAATGTTTCATTTTTGGTTTTGTAGCCCTGGTGCCTAGCAGAGTACCTGGCATTTAGCAGGAGCTTAATAAAGTCTTATTAGCTGATTGATTAGATGGTTGTGAAGTTGGATTTTTTGAAATCTACAAGATGACAAAATTTAACTGATTTGTTCTGATGCAATGTTCTAGCCTGTCAAGATCTTACTGAATTCTGACATGTGCAACCAAAATATAGACACCCCCTTTTTTATGTTCACACACAGCTTTTTGTTGGTTACAAGTTTGATAAGTATACCATCTATGCCTTTATTCAAGTTATCAATAATCATGTTATATGACAGGAAAGCACCAGAAAGGAATTAGATGTTCATCAACTGAGGAATGGCTAAACAAAGTATGGTACATGGATGTAATAGAATATTCTTGTGCTGTATGAAATGATGAGTTTGATTGCTATATAGAAACATGAAAAAACATATAAACTGATACAGAATGAAGTAAGCAGAACCCAGAAAATTTTATGTATATATGTACATATATTCATATATATGTAAAATGATGATCATGATATGTGGATAGAACCAACATACACACACAAAATCATGTGGTTGTGGCAAAATTGTAAAGAACAAACATGGCCTCAAAGAAGAGAAATAAGAAGACATTTATCTACCTTACTTCTTTTTTAAAACCCTTACCTTCTGTCTTAGAATCAAATACTAAGTATTGATTCTAAGGCAGAAGAGTGGTAAGGGCTAGGCCATGAGGGTTAAGTGACTTGCCCAGGATCACACAGCTCACCTTACTTCTTTATAGAGGTGGGAGATCCGGCAGATTTTTCAATGTATTGATCAGTTTGCTAATTTTTGTTTCTTCTTTCTCTTTGTTTTTTTTCTCTAGAAATATTATTTGTTATATGTGATGGTTCCTTTGAAAGGGGAGAGATTTAAGTGATATACAAATAAAATATATCAATTAAAATGTTTAAGGTAGAACAATGTTAGAAAGTTTTGGAAAACGGTTCTGCTTGGTGCCTGGGTTTGTGTCCTTTGAGGAATGGCTATTTTTAGCTACTTCATCTGATTAAACTATCAATTAAGACTCAGAAGCCTTACAATCTGCATTCATAGAGGGAGTGCCCATATGGATAAAATCATAGGACATTCAATAATTTCAGTATATACCTACATATTCCTCTTCTATCACCACTCTGAAATATTGGGCTGATTTCATTGATTATTCTTATTCCCAGGCCTCATATTATTTTGCTTTTGGGTTCCAATATGAAGCCTTGTATTTTTTTGAAATTATTTTTATACTTTGGTAAGTGAGAATAATGACCTGTGCATCTTTGCATTACAATTTGAAGTATAACTATGTTTCCACTGGCAAAGAATGACATCTATAACTTAGAGAAAATATTTCTAAATCATAGAAGCACTGGTAGAAAAGACCTTAGGGTAAATTCTTGCCTATTCTCCCAGGGGAAAATAAGTAACAAATCACTACTGTTTCTGAAATAATGACAAATATAACCTTAAAGTTAAAGATTGTAAAGAAAGAGTTAAATGAGTCATAGGAAGAAATAGTAATATTATATTAGTGGGAACCTTAATTTACCCCTCTTAGACTCAGAGAAATCAAACCAAAAAATAAATAAGAAATAAGTTAAGGACCTGAATACATTTTAGAAAAGTTAGATATGATAGTTCACCAAAGAATATTGAATGGGAATAGAAAGGAATATGTTTTTTTCCCCTCAGCTGTGCATGGCACATTTACAAAAATTGACCATGTAATAGGCATAAAAAACTCACAAAAATTCAGAAAAATAGTAATGTTAGGTGTATGTTTTACTGATTATAATCCAAATGAAATTATGTTCAATGAAGTGTCTTTGTAAGAAAGATTGAAAATTAATTGGAAACTAAATAATTTAAACCTAAAGATTGCAAAGGTCAAAGAACAATCTACACATACACACATTACTATACCTCAAAGAAATGAAAGAGATAAAGGACTTATATATACAAAAATATTTATAGCAACTCTTTTTGAAATGGGAAAAATTGGAAACTGGGGGATGCTCATCAATTTTGGAATAGGTGATCAAATCATGGTAAATATGATGAAATTCTATATGAAATGATGATAGAGTTGATTTCTGAAAAACCTGGGAAGCCTATGAATTGATGCAAATTGGTGAGTAGAAACAGGAGAAAGAGAATTAACTTTGAAAGATTTAGTGATTCTGTTCATCCAAGTGACTGACTTGAATTCCAAAGAAGTCTTGATGAAACATACTATTAAATCTACTATTCACTTTTGGGTAGAGAAGTGAGAGACAGAGTAAATATTAAACTATATGTTTTATTTTTTTACATATGACTAATGGAAAAATTTATTTTGCATGACTAGAAATATATATATATATATATATATATATATATATATATATATATAATGGGTTTTGCTTTTCTTGCCTTCTTAATAGATGGAATAGGAGGAGAGAGGAAGACGATTTGGAACTGAAAATAAAATCAAGCTGAATTAAAAAATATTGAGTTGGACAAAAATATATGACCGGGGGAAATACCTGTAGTTATATGCAAGGAAAAAGATGTCTTATAAGGAATTTAATAAGACCACAGACTTACTACATATGTTATCTATAGCCACTGCCTGAGATGATAGCCTGATCAGTAATATACATTACTAACATTGGTACTTGAGATGGCAAAACTAGATTTGTGGTCCAAGCCACTGTGGCATTATTCTCTTTTCCAGGGTTTTATATGGAGACACCCACACATCACCTGGAAATACATGGGTCTGACTCATTCTTTATGGTAGATTTTACAAAAATGATCCCACCTCATTCAGTTAGTTAAGTGCTTTCCATTTGTGAATTACTTCTTTAAGCTAAGGCTCTTATCTCATGCAAACAAGTTGACAAATTGCTCTGTAGCCAGTACAGTGCCATTTTCAGGATTTACTTTCAACTATTACCTTCCCTCTCCTTTTTTTTTTATGAGGATTTATCACTTAATCTACTTTTTTATCTATGTGCTTAGAGTTGTCCATGCCTAGGGAATGGTTCTGGCCTTAGCAGAAAGTACATAAAAGACCTCTGCTGAACCCAAGCCTCACCTCAATAGTACCTTATGCTGATGTTGACTGTTATCTTGTCTTACTGACCCTATCTGACTATCCACATTTTATGATCTTTTCCCTCCTCTGCAGGTACCTGCAACTCCATTAATCTTTGCCTTACGTGCTTGGAAGCTTGGACGCTACCTCAAGACTCTACTGACTTCACTGCTGGTAGTTCTTATTCGTCCCTGAAGCCTTATGGCACTAGATATAGATTGGCAATAAATCAGAGAATAAGAAGGGAGGGAAGGAGGGAGTGGGGGTGGAGGCAGAGACAGAGAGAGATGAGAAGGAAGAGAGGGAGAGAAAGGCAGAGACATAGAAGAGAGAGGGCAGAGGAGAAAAAAAGAAAAGGGAGAAACAAAAGGGGAGAGAAAAAAGAGAAAAGTGAAGAGAGAGAGACAAAGTACACTAGAAAAAGAGGGGAGGAAGGGGTAAGAAAAGAAGAGAAGGAGGGAGACAGGCAGAGAGAGAGAGAGGGGGGTGGGGAAGGAAGGAAGGAAAGAGGAGAAGGTGAGAATGACAAAAACCCTACCTCAGGATAGACATAAAGACTCATCCTCTATTCAGAATTACTGGGATCTGAAAAGCATTCTGAATAGTGAATAAAAATCTGAGTTCAAAGTTGGCCAACCTCAGGATGATGCATTTTTCATCTTTAACAAGTTACAAAGATTGTCTGCTAAGTGATAGAGGGCTTTTGTTCTCTGTCACTAGAAGTACCCACACTGATGAAGTCACAGATGCTTGAAGTGTTAAACAACTGAAAGATGTAACAGACTTCTACTGCCAGTCTGTCAGGATTTGGTGACTACTGACTGTTGCTGTTAGCATTTTGGGATCATGTAGGACTCAGAAGGGAAAAGAGAGACCAAGGATATTCCTTCTAGTAGAATGCTTGTTGACAATGAGTGACTAGCTACCAGAAGTAGCAAGCGCAGTCTAGAGATTTCCCTGATTTTATATTTTATCCAGGCAGTGTCAGTTAGTGCCCAGATCAGAACTATTAGCAGTATTGGCAGCTGCCTTTCTATTGCTGTTTTCCCCAGGGAGTATTGGTATAGAGTTGTCTAGAGGCTAAGTGCTAGACTGCATGCTGAAATTATAAATGCTAACTGCCATTTTTGGAGACTTTTCCTAAGTCAAAGAAATATTTATATTAAGTGTAGTTCACCATATGTAGAGTTAAGAGTTTTCTTTGAGGCATCACCATTTGTAACTGCATGATTTGCATGCTAGCTGTTCAACTTTTCCTCCTCTTTCTCTGTATCTTTTCCAAGAGTCTGAGTGAGTTTTGCTTCTAGATCGCTGTATCATCCTCAGATTAATTACCAAAAAAGAAGAAGAAGAAAGAAAGAAAAAAAGAAAAAGAAAAAAGAAAGCAAAGAAAGTACAGTTATGGGCCTCCTTTGCCAAGGACTAGTTGCTCCTGAAGTCACTAAGGGTTTTGAATGAATGACTTCTGGGAGTTAATATCATCTGAAGAATCTAATTTCTTACCTTCAGGGAATTAGTATAATCACTCCATAATACCTTCATTTTTCTATTGTTTTTGCATTCAGTAGAGAGTTTTTATGGAGTAATCATTCTCATATTTGACTGAAAATAGCTATCATCTTTCCGGTCTAGAACATAAATGGCTAAAAAAGATATTTGTGCAGATTATCTTTGCTTTTATTTTTAGACAATTGCAATAGAAATTTATTGATAAATTCTAAAGTACATTCCTTCTCAGGAACAAATGTATTCTTAAATTTCTCAATGTCAATTTCTCTATAAAAGATAAATAATGTTATCATTGTATAAAAAGATACAGAGTTCATGGAAGAATCCATGAATGATAGAACTTTAGAAATGGAAATTCCTGGCCTACAAGATTATTTTTTACTAACAAATTCTGCTTTATTTCTTAGCAAGTGCCCCATCATATTAACATATTAATTTTAATGACATTTAATTAATTTTAAATGTCATCAAATGTACTTTATCCTCTTTCAAAATTAAACACTACAAATTAAAATGTGTAAAGTCTTCAATTTCATGAGTGTGGAAACTCCATTCACCAGAGCAGATTGCAACCCATATCACTTAAATAAGTACTTAGAAGTTGCTTGAGGCTCAGAAACTAATGGACTTTCCCAGGATCACAAAGCTAATAAGTAAGTATCATAAGTGAGATTTGAAACTAGATCTCTCTGATTACTCTGGCACACTACATCTGAACAGGAAAATGAAATAAAATATAACTTTTATGAAGTGTATTTTGCATCCTTGAAAGTTCTTTTAAAGATTCGTGACTATGCTGGCTGCTGTTTCTGTCACTTTAGCAAGATACAAACAGTAGGAGTAGATTGGGATGACATTTTGCTATGAATAACTAAATATAGGAGATCTAAATAGTCTCAACGTATATAGAAATCAATGTATCCCACTTGCTGCTTTTTTAGGTAAACACCAAAATAGATTGTGATTATATAAAATATAATTATGTGGAAATGATACAGAACACACATTATTGTTTAAGTTTTACGTTGGTTTTGAAAAGTGGTTGGAAATTTTCCTCATTATTTCAAGAGGCAAACAAAAACTTTGGGCAAGAGACTCCATTAAAGTGGAGACAATATCTTATTACTTCTGGGAGGTACAATGGAAACAAAGGTCAGATGAGTTGAGGAAATTAAAGAACTGGGAAGTCAAGAGATTCAAAGATGTTAGGTGTCTAGGTAGAGAAGATCAAGAGTGAGACTGAGAGTATTGAACTGATTGGAGAAGGAGACTGACCAGGAAGTCCATAGATGACAGCAACAATCATCTTGACAGAATGGATACCTTGGAACATTCTGGCCTCTCTCATCATGGTATCTATTAAGGACCAGACTGAGTCAGTGTTTCAAGATCAAAATCAGAATGGAAGGAGATGCTTATGTGCTATTTAACATTTAACAAAAGATGTTCAACTATAGCAAAGAAAGGATCTATGACATGTGACTGGATGAACAATCTCCCCAGTTAATCCATCACTATGTGATCTGGGATTCCCCAACATTTAATAAATGCTCTCTTAATGAATGACTTGAAATATTAAGTCAGTGATCACATCAGAGTAGGAACAAAAAAATGATCAGTGTATAAAGTTTGTGTATTTAAGTCAAATTAATTGGGGTGAAACATTTGTTTGGCTAATACTTGGTGTAAAATGACTAGGAATATGGCTGCCAATGGTCTCAGAGCTTTTCAGATTTGGAGTATATTCTTCCAGGATTGTGGGACATAACATTTCGTACTACTATTGGTCTCCACTATCATAAATGTTAAAAGCTGGTATATAAGTCCTAAGGATCTACAGAAGCCACAGAATATGGCTTCTGTGTTTAAAATGGAGTCCCACGTGGCTCATCATCACGTTTTTAGAAGTTTTCTCTCTTTTCTAGGTGGAGCTCATAAAGACAAAAGCCAAATTTAACAGCCCTTGGACCTTCCCCTGTGAATATAGATTCCTATCCACCAAGGATGAAGGGAAGGGATGGGGTGGGAGCTTTCCTTATGTGCTTAATCAGTGAAAGCATAGTTGTTGTCAAGCAATAGAGATTGGGGAAATAGGATGAATTTTAGCATGAACAAAGAGGCTCATGATGTACAAAAAAATCAAAGTGTAAAGAAAAGCAAAAAAAAAAGGCATAAAATCTCTTTTTTCCCTCATTCAATTACATGTTAATTTCTTGGGAAAAAATCATAAAAGAATACATCATATATCTCTACAGGAAATTCATTGATAAAATAGTGGTAGTCTCTCGGTGACCGAGAATGACAAATTGATAAAATATTTAGCAGGAAATGTATACTTTGATTAACTGCTACCAAAAAAAGGCTATTAACTGCTAGTAAAAGGAAACATCAGTTCATATTCCTCATTTCTTGGATTTTTTTCATTTTATCTTTCTAGAAGGAAGAGGGGCGGCTTCCTTTTTACCATGATAGGTGATTTAAAGAAAGGACTCTTCTTGACCAAGAGTTAAATTGCTCAAACATGTACACAGAATACTGTTACTGAATTATAAGTTAGGATAATGCAAGCATATATTTTAACAAATATTTTGTCCAGGTTTTTACTTTGGAGAGCAATCTTATTAGCTTAGAAAATAAGATAAGCCATTCATAACTATTCTTGAGGCAGCTCATGGTCCAGGAAGGCCATTATCAAACATTGCTTTCAATTTATTCATCTTAAACAATGGAAAGTTTAATATGAAAAAAGGGAAAGTCAGAAATGTTATTTGGGAGGATTATTTTGAGAGCAGGTATAATAGCAAATCCATATCTCTCTCCACTGTGAGATTAAGAACAATAAATAACAAGTTCAGAAAAATACAAGAATTTAGAATAATAAAGGACAAATTCTGAAAAAAAATAGGCCCTCATTGGTTCATGGGATGCATCAGAAGACACGTTTAAGAAAAACCGAGAGGTGGGGGGCAGCTAGGTAGCTCAGTAGATTGAGAGTCAGGCCTAGAGATGGGAGGTCCTAGGTTCAAATCAGGCATCAGAAAATTCAGAACTGTGTGACCTTGGGCAAGTCACTTAAACCCCATTGCCTATTAAAAAAAAAAAGAAAAAAACCAAGGAAATGGACCAATCAACAACTGTCCAACTCTCTCTCTCTCTCTCTTCTCTCTCTCTCTTCTCTCTCTCTCTCTCTCTCTCTCTCTCTCTCTCTCTCTCTCTCTCTCTCTCTCTCTCTCTCTCTCTCTCTCTCTCTCTCCGTTCATGCATTTATCTATTTACCTATGTCTGTCTCTTTCTACCTCTCTATGTATCTCTATATACATACAAACATATATGTACATACACATACATATATGTACACATATATGTATGTTATCTCTTGCACAGTTGCTGTACATGGAAAAAGACCAGGGCCCTTGAATAGTAGCAAATCAGACTGATTCATGATCACATTTGGGATATTTCCTGGTCTTTCATTGATTCTGAACTTTTTCATAGTCACAAAGTCCTCTCTCTTTTAACATTATCTCAATGACCCAATGCACTAAATCATAGAACATTTTGGAAGAGTTAAAATTATAGGTTGCCAAAAGACAGTGGAATGATCCACTCTAAATGTATGCAGATTCTATCATATTAATAATGATGGTTTTATATTAGAAGTGGTATAGAAAATATCATTGAGGACTTGTACCACCTGAAACAGACACGAGCCATGACAGAATGAAAATGTGAGACAAAGTAAGAATAGTAAAATATGGTACCTCTGGGATTTTAAGAGTCAGAGAAATTGCTCCATTAGACTTAGCACAGTGTCTGGCACATAGTAGATTCTTAAAAAATGTTTATTCATTAAAGTGTTGTGCCAATGGGTAAACCATGGAGGATTTCTAAAATAAGAATAATATGGGATAACGTGCCTTTGAAGAGTTGTGATCTGAATGGTGGAGGATTACTTCCAGAGACAAAACTACAAGTCCTTTAAACGTCAAACATCTAGTCTTTTCTTCATCAACTCATTTTCATTTATCATTCTCTTGTTCATGATCAATCAATCAATCAATCAAAAAGCATTTATTAAGCACTTACTTTATGATGGATGTGGCACAAAGGGATGGATGGAAGAAGGAAACAAGCATTGATTTAGCCCCTATTATATCCCAAGAACTTTACAAATAATATTTCACATGCTCTTTGCAACAGCCTGAGATGTAGGTACTATTATTATACCAGTTTAATAGTTGAGGGTACTGAGAAAGATAGAAGTTAATGGGCTTGTCTAAGATCACATAAGAAGTAGGTGTCTGAGGCTGGTTCTGAATTCAGATATTCCTGATTCCATTCCCAGTTCTCTATCTACTGTACAACATATGAATAATGTCAAAAATATACTTGCATATATATACATATGCATATATTTATATTATAGACACATACCTTTTTATTGTTGCAATGCATAGATTTAGGACAACTAAGTACTAGAGGGAATAAGTAGGAATGATCCTTTCTTATTTTTCTTTGTTTCCATGAAGTCCAAAATTTACTCTAGAGCACTCTTTACACTTTCCTTTTTCTTCCAATAATTACAACTACCAACACACAGAAAGAAAAATCCTTTTATTTCTCTTTTAGGTAGGGAACAAACATTTCCCATTGTAATACACTGTGGACATACTCTCTGTTGGTAGTAAGGCTAATGACTGAGATGTCTCAACTTTCATGGCAAGTAAAGATTTTTCACCCCTTTTCACTACACCCATAATTCACTCTGGGGCTTGGGGATTTAGTTAATTGGAGCCTTGACAGTCTTATGGTATTAGGGAGAGGTGGTTTCAAATGCAAAAAAAAAAATCATTGTGAGGCAGCATTTTGTCACGAGACTGGTTAAACCCTCGGCATATTTAGAACTTTCTGGTCTCAACACTTGTCGTCCTTTTGTCCTCTAGAGGAAGTATATCACTTTTAACTTTTAAGAATAAGAAATGTGTCTATAACCTTCTGAAATCCTGGGCTTGGCAATGAGATTGCATACATTGAGCTAGCTTGCTCAAATATTTCAGCAATTCATCAACTTGGGGAGTCCCATCTTTGGCCCTTAACACACTCTTCCCTTTTCCTGGTCTTCCCAACTGCTAAGGCCTCCTACCATCATATAATTGCCTCATCTAAAATACTTTTTAGAAATTGGTAAGAGCTTGGAGATGGAGTAAATGAGTTGCTTTTTAGTGTGATGCCCATTTTGGTTGGGGGTGGATTTTAGAAATATAACAGTACCACCAAGCAGAGGATTTATGGTGAGAGAAACAAGAGGCCTGAGGAGGGGCAGAGGCAAGGGATGTGGAAAACATTCAGAGAGATAACAGTGAAAATAATTGTCTTTTCTTGAGAATCTTACACACTGCCAAGTCCTTGGAGATCCAATGACATTGACTTCCTTGCTATTCTTGACACATAACATTCCCTCTCCCAACTCTGACTGTTTTCAATGCTTGGCCCCTATGCCTGGAACTCTCTCCCTCCTCATCTCTGCCTCCTAGTTTCCCTGGCTTCTTTTAAGTCTCAACCCAAATCCCACCTTCTTCAAGGAACCTTTCTTGATCCATCTTAAGGCTAGTGCCTTTCCTCTCTTGACCAGCTTCAATCTGTCCTCCATATATCTTGTTTGTGCATGATTGTTTGCCTATTGTTTTTCTCATAAGATGATAAGATCTCTGTTTGCGTGGCAGATAGTAGATGTTTAAGAAAGGCTGGTTTACTGACCTATTGCAAAGGAGTTCTGAGAATAGCTGAGTTAAGAGTAAGAGGGCATGCAGAGGCTGCATGAGATGATTATATGTGTGTCCAAGGTAATGGCTAGTTCTTTCCCATAGCACAAAGTTCCCCTCCATACTCCAACTTCCACCCTACCCCTTACACACATTATTCTGTAGTTCACTGAATTAAAAATAATCTTTTGTACTGTTGGGAATGCCTAAGTGGAGATCTTTAGAAGTGTCTCATTTCTCTTCGTTTTATTCTCTGTGCTATTAAAAACCCTGAATAACTATTATGTTATATTTCCTAGAGCTTATGTGTGGCATGGAAGGGGTAACTGGGGGAGGAGTAGAAAGACTTCAAACTGCTGTATCAGCTAAAGTAATATTTCTGGCTGGCAGCTTGTAGGAAAAGAAGAGAGTTATTGATTTAACAACTCCCCACAGAGTAGAGAAAATACATTCGCCGTGATTTCTCTGGGCATCAATAAATAAATCAGGAATGAAAATTAAATGAGTCAGGCATCTGTAATTCCTAGTGAGCTGGTTTGGAAGGGAACCATGCCCCAGAGGAGAGGGATCAATGTATGACTAGAGTTCTTCTTGTTCAGTCATGTCTGGCTCTTCATGACCCTCTTTGGGGTTTTCTTGGCAGAGATACTGGAGAGATTTGCCATTTCTTTCTCCAGCTCATTTTACAGATGAGGAAACTGAGGCAACTGGATGAAATGATTTGCCAGTAAGTGTCTGAGGCCACATTTGAACTAAGATATTCCTGACTCCAGGCTCAGTGCTCTATCCATTGAGCAACCTAGTTGCCTCACAAGTACAAGAAGAGCTACATAGTTGCTGGATCATAGCATACATAGAGAGGTACAAAGTAGAAGATTGGAAAGGGAAGAAGGGACCAGGTTGTGAAGGGCTTTAGAAACCAAACAGAGAGGCAGCTAGGTAGTTCAGAGCATAGAGTGCCAAGCCTAGAGACAGGAGGTCCTGGATTCAAATATGACCTCAGATCCTTCCTAGCTGTGTGACCCTGGGCAAGTCACTTATCACCAACTGCCTAGCCCTCGCTACTCTTTTGTTTTAGTATCAATATTTAGTATCAATTCAAAGACAGAAGGTCAGGGTTATTAAAAAAATCAAGCAGAAATTGTGCGTTGGCTATGGGAGGGGTTGGGGAGGGGAGGAAGAAATAGAATATGATTTTTGTAACCAAGGAATAATTTTTGAAATTGACCAAATAAAAATTAAAAACAATGAAAAGGAAAAAAATCAAGCAGAGAATTTTATATTTGATCCTGAGGGTGATAGATAAGGAGACACTGGACATTAGGAAGATTAGTCTGGCAGTGGAGTGAAGAATGGGCTTGGAATGGCGAAAGACATGAGGCAGGCAGACCCCCAGCAGCTATTGAAACAGTCCTGGTGTGAGGTGATGAGGGTCCTGCACCATGCAAGTGGTCATATCAGGAGAGAGAGGGGGGTATGTGTGAGGGATGTTGGAGAAGCTCCCTCAGCTCCCAGAAAAGTGGAGATGGCAGGGAGGGTGAAACTAACTGACAACCGGGTCCGGCTGCTCGCCAGTCCAGCAAGCAATTACACTGCTTAATGTGTGTCTGTTTTATACATGCTTTTATACTTGCCTACACCAGTGCGTTTTCCCTTCCCCTTTGGAGTGTAAGCTCCCTACAGGCATGGCCTGTTTCATTTTTCCATTATATCCCCAATGGCTGCTAGTACAGTGCTGGCACGAGAAACTGCTTAATGAGTGTTGATTAACTGACTAATCATTTTGTCAGTAGACAGAAAAAGTCATTGACTAAGTCACGGCAGGGGAGAGTCTGACTCACTGTCTCTTAACCATTGCTTTTCATTTCACACTTCTTAAATCCATAAATGTCAATATCCTAGAATGTTGTACAAACATATTCATAGAGCTATTGGATATAAAAGAGAACTGTTGAAAAACTCACTTTCAGATATTGATTCTACAATCACGAGAAAGCTCGGCATCTTCACTCAGGTGTTTTCCTGGCTCTGTTGCCATATTGATATGAAAACAAGTTGGAGCAAAAAGATAAAAAAAAAATATATATATATATATATACATGTATGTATATATATAATATATGTGTGTGTGTGTATCTAATACAGCCGATGGAAATAAAAGGGCAGTACGGGAATTAAAATGAAAGATTCTTCAGGCTTCCAAAAATCCATGTGAAATACTGCCAAGATTATCACAAAGTTTCCACAGAAAGCAGCTCTCCATCTGGGCTTGTGTCTGTTCAGATATATGTGAATAGTACTTACCTATTATCTCCTTCTCCTCTCTCCTTCCCACCTTCCCATCAGACAAGGGGAGTCAAACTATTTCTATTATTGCTCATCTAAGGTGGAACAACTTAGTGGGAAAGATTTTTCTTTTAGTGAACCAATAGGTTGCTTTTAATTGAAGTTGAAAGATGCAGGCTAGCATGGATTCTGTAGGGAGATGAGAGAAATGATTTTTGTTAAACTCATCATCTGTCTTGGAATTGATAGAACTGATACTGAATATAAGTTCCAAGGCAATAAAGGCTAGGCGATTGGAGTTAAGTGACTTGCCTGGAGTCATAATAGCTAGGAAGTATAGACCATGATCCTTTAAAGTTATAACAATTCATATATAGCCAAAACTTCAGTCATTATAGCAATGTGTTTTCCATTAACAGTTCTGGGAAGGAGTTAGCCTAAGCACCTGGACTGTTAAATTAGATATTTAATCATGTAGAGGTATTGTAGCATATTGGAAAGATTCCTGGCCTCAGAGTCAGAAAGGTGAAGTTTCAAGCCCTTTCTCTGATACCAGTTGGTTGTGCCATTTTAGGAAAGTTGCTTAGTCTTTCAGAACCTAAAGCCAGTTTCTAATAAAGTAAATTGAGGAATAGATGCTAAATCTGCATTGTAGAATAATTTTCCTTCTTAGGTTTGACCCTATACTGGTAAAATCACCTGTATGGTAAAATAATAATAATAATAATAATAATAATAATAATAATAATTACAATGGTGACCCAAAAGAGTTTGACTTGATTATCTATACAGGAAAAACAAAAGTCGATGCAAGATGCCAACCCATATTATCATATACAGTTAGAGGGAGAATCGATAGGGATCAGCCATTGGTCTGGGCATCTTACATGGCCAATATAGATCTGAAACAATAAAAAAAATTGATTAAGTGCCTACTATGTGCCAACATTGAGATAATAACTAGGAATACAAAAAGAAGTAAAATACAGTCTCTCTCCTCAAGAAATTTATAATCTAACAAGGGAGCCAACATGCAAACAAATTTCACAAACAGGCACTTATATAGAAAATAATTAACAGAGAGAAAGTCCTAGAATTAAGAAGGTCTGGGAAAGTATTCCTATAAAATTGGGATTTTAGTTGGACTTCAAGGAAGCCAGGGAAATCAGTAGGTAGAGTTGAGGAGGTAGAGTGTTCCAGGTCTGAGGACAGACAAAATGACTGCAATTGAGAGATGGAATGTCTTTTTGCACATTAACTGAATGAAAGAAAAGTGCAGAATAGATTGCCTTTCTTTTTCTTCTCAAAATTTTTCTTATATACTTATTTTTAGATTGCCTTTCAGAAATTGCATGATACTTTCAATAGTTACAAGCTTCTCTCTGAAACAAGGGCTCTTTTTAAAACAAACAAACAAAAAACCCATCAGTCTTATTCTGGTGATCTTGGCGGAAAACCAAGAATCTCTAAAGAATAAAACCCTCAGGTTATCCACAAGGCAACAGAGACACAAATGGAAAATACAAGTAGTGTGCACCATATTACCTTGAAGAATTTTACATGGGACAAGTGGGAAAAGGAATATCATTAGAAAAATGTATAACAGAAAAGAAGGTAGACTGATTGTTAACAATTGTGAAGGGTAGCTGTGTTCATTTGGTATTTATGCAATGTCAAGATGTATAGAAGCAGGTCCTAGAGAGCTGTGTGGACTCTCTTTGAAGAGTTACATTGAAAAGATGGATGAAATCCAATAATTATTTATTAAGGAACTACTATGTGCCAGGCCAATCTCTCTAATATTTTTCTCAACAAAACCCCAAATGGGAGGGGGCAGCTGGGTAGCTCAGTGGATTGAGAGCCAGGCCTAGAGACGGGAGGTCCTAGGTTCAAATCTGGCCTCAGCCACTTCCCAGCTGTGTGACCCTGGGCAAGTCACTTGACCCCCATTGCCTAGCCCTTACCACTCTTCTGCCTTGGAGCCAATATACAGTATTGACTCCAAGATGGAAGGTAAGGGTTTTAAAAAACAAACAAACAAAAAAAAACCCCCAAATGGGGTCATGAAGGGTCTGGCAAAATTGAAATGTCTGAACAACAATGAAATGTGCCAGGCATTGAGCTAAGAGCTGGGGATACAATTAATAAAAAAGAAAGACAATCCCTCTCCTCAAGGAACTTACTGTCTAAAGTGGAGAAGCAACATATAAAAGGAGACAAGGAAGTGGGGCCAGAGGAGGACACATAGAAGAACATCAAGGGTGTTTTGGTCTGTGGTGCTGAATCCAGACAGGGCAACAAATACAAAGTAGAGATTAAAATCCCATAGGATGAAAAAGCATGTGTGGATTTTAATTTGTACCACTAGAGTCAGTATCCATATGGATAAGATCACAGATACATTGAAGTTTTAGAGCACTGAAGCACTTTAAATGCATTAAAAAAAGAAAAAGGAAGGACTATGGAATGTTGTCTTTTATCCATAACATAGGCTAATCTGGTGAAAGAGGATGGGAAAAGCCAGTGTGCTAATAATTGCTGGAGCAAGAGCTCCGCTCTACTGGTAGAGTTGTGACTTGATCCTATCTTTTGGATGTGGAATTATAGGAGACTGACCAGAATACACATGCCACCTAATCCTTTGTTCTTACTACTAGTTTTATACGTAAGGGCATTATTGACAGGAAAAAAATAAGACATTGCACAGAAATCAATTCCTAGCACAACTGTTTGTAATAGCAAAAGCATAAGGAAATGAAGTTAAACATAACAATAACATGTGTACATAATTATGATGGAATGGCTAGATAAATTATAGATTGCCAAAATGATAGAATATTATTGTACCATGACAATTTCAAAGAAATATGGGAAGACATCTAAAGTTATGGAGAGTGAATAAAGTAGAATCAAAAGTAAAATATAAATAATGAATACAACTAGATGAATCAATCAAGTCAATAATAAAAGGCACCAAAATTCATGTTAAAACATGTGGGCTTTGTTATTCCTTTCTTTGTTAAAATTAAGAATATACCCAACTTTGTTTTATTTTAACAATTGGCAAATAACACATATACATATATGTATATACATATGAACAATAATTTAATCTGGTTATAATCAAATGTTTACAGTTTTATGGTTTTCTTTTTTGTATCTTCTTTTGTTACTGTTAATTGATTTGAATGCTAATAATGGTTGCTGGCTATTTAAAAATAGAGAGGACGAGAGACTGAGAAGGGAAGGGAGAAAGGGAGAAGGAGAGAAAATGGGGAGAAAAAAAAGAGCCAGAGAGGCAAAGAACAGACAGAAAGACTGAAAATTCTTTCTCCTTTTTACAAAAATTTCATGTGGATTGGTAGCACTCTATTCTTTCAGAACCAATACTGCCCCTTTCAAGGTGAAAGAAAACTTAGTGCTTTGAAAAAAAAAATAGGGTCACTTGTAGAATTGCTTGGGCTGCCAGAAAGGGATTAACAGGGAGAAGCAAACTGTGGCATTGACAGTAACTTTGCTGTATGGTACCTGATCGATAGCATCTCTGTAATCAATACCTATTCTCATTAGCACAAAGTCTAATCTTGCTTTGTGTGAGATTTTCCATTCAGTGCTTGGTTATTGTCCTTTTGTGGAGAGATCAGGCAAGCGATATTAGGTAGAATGACCTCATTCCTCCTAAGTGCTGGCTTGAGCCAGACATTGAGGCCTGCAAAGTGGAAATGTCTTGAGGGAAGAAGGAAAGGGCAGAGATTTCTGCAGTCAAGGATGGTGTTATATGGAGCAAAGTTCTGAAACATTAATCCCCTCAAAACACACACTGGCATCATTTTAAGAGCAATTAACACGTGGTTTCTTTCCAAATTGGAGCAGTTAGCTATAACAAGTATTCATAATAAAGAGAACCCTTTTTGGCAGTTTGCTTGGTTGACCATTCTATCAAATGAGCTTAATTTTTATTGAAATTTAATGTCTAATTAGGTGCCCATAAAAATACACACTCTGAAATGACTTGAGGCTTACCCAGAGAATCAACTGTGTGAGAGAGGGATAATCATCAGGTTTGGAGACCTTGGCTAAAGGGAAAGAACCCCTTCACTGGGAATCAGGAGACCCGGTTTTGTTTTATCTCTGTTACCTATTAGCTATTTAACCTGTCTGAGCCTTGGTTTCCTCATCTATAAAATAAAGGAGCTGGACCACATCAATAGTTTTCAACCTTTTCATGGTCTTGCAAAGCTTCCCTTGCAAGTAGGTACATTTATGGTGCATATTTCATCAGATCTAAATAAAGATGACAATGGGAATACTTAGTGCAAAGATGATTCTTTGACTCCTTACAATACATTTGGATCCACTCATTAGTCCCTGGTCTGCTAGGTTGGGACCTAGAGAGATCAAATTATCACCATAGTCCTTTCTCAGCTCTGATATTTTATGATCAGAATTTGAATCACTGCCTTGTTGCCTAATAGCTGTGTGATCATGAATGAGTTATATAACCTCTTTGCACCTCAGTTTTCTCATCTACAAAAATGGGGATAATTATATATGTGCTCTCTCCCTCACCGGGTTGTTGTAGGAATAAAATGGGAAAATATAGTTGAAGTACTTAACATGTTATTGAAATATCATATAGATATCAGCTATTAGTATTATGGTAAAAGCGTGGAATCTTCTCTTGTTCCACTCAAGTATGCTTCCCAATAAACTTGATGAGTTTAATGAAAGGTAAGCCTTTGCCTGGCATTTTGAAAGCACCTCTTTCCCTCTCCTCTATGGGCATGCCATTGGCAACTGTTAAGAGGTCCAAAGAATTCCTGATTAGGTTGCAGATACTGAATAGGCTGGCTTAGAACCACCCCTCAGCATCTCCTAATGTGTTGATTACTTTGGGTGCTTCAGGTTAGTTCCTAAATCTCCCTAGGCCTCAGTTTCCTCATGTAAAACAAACTAGGTTAAACTAGAAGACCTCAACATTCCCTTAAAGATCCAAATCTGTGATCCTATTACCTAGAGAGGAAGTCAAGACATATTTAGAAAGGACAGCTTAAAATTCCTCAGTCTTGAGAGAAAGGCATAACATTAGATGAATATTTCATTTCTTATAATGACACAAGGAAAATTAATGAGTAAATGAATAAAAGTTAATAAAAGTATAAGAAAATGAAATATGATATTTCTTATATCTCTTCATGGATTCCATGTCAATACTTACACAACTTTTGGCTTCCTGATCATTGCTCCTTGAGTATTGCTGTTGAAACACCAGACTCTGGAAATGGCTTAATACATATTGTTTTCAGAGTCCTACAGTTTGTTGACATTTTTTAACTTGACATTGGGACTTGTGGGGAGAAGATGTGGAAAGCAATTCCATCTTAAAATCTATGCAGATGGAGGGAGTTCAGTTGGGATGTTCTTTTTCCCCGCAGGAGGCATCCTTCTCCTTTCTTCTACATACCTGTTCTCTGGAAGGGGGCTACTGTAGGAAGGTCCTAATTAGAGCCAATAGAAAGAACAAGAGTGGGTGAGTTCTGAGCTGCCCAAACTGCCTGCATTCAGGGCTTCTTTTCTCCAACTATGAAGGAGACTTGGACTTAGTCCATCACACTGTGAGCTCCTTTAGGGCAAGGATTGATTGTTTTGACCTGGTTTTGTATCTCCAGTCCTTAGCACAGTTTCCAATACATATTTCATTCACTCATTTTCAGTTGTCTCTGATTCTGTGTGACCCCATTTGGGGTTTTCTTGGCAAAGATACTGAAGTGGTTTGCCATTTCCCTCTCCATCTCATTTCATAGATAGGAAACTGAGACAAACAGTATTAAGTGACTTACCCAGGGTCACATAGCTAGTAAGTGTCTGAGGTTCAATTTGAACTCAGGAAGAGGAGATCTTCTCACTCCAGACCTGTCTGTCTATCCCCTAGATTTCCTAGTTGCCCAAGTCACTGCTACCCAGGCCAAGAAGGTCTAGGAAGACGGCAGTTCAAATCTTGCCTTGGACTTTTATTAGCTACATGATTATGAACAGGTCATTTAACTTCTGGGAGTTTCTTCATCTGAAAATTAGGCTAGTAGAAATAGAACCCCCCTTTTAAAGTATTGTGAAGATCAAATAAGACATCATATTAAAAAGTTCTTCACAATCCTTAAAGCATTATATGAATCTTAGCTATTAGTGTGTTGTCACAGTGTCCCAAATGAGGCAAAAGAATAGGATATTAGTGGATACAAATTCCTTAAACCAAGAAAATCAGCTCTACAGAATGAGATCTTGGGAGTCTGCTTGGGGTGGCTAGAGAAAATCATGGCCTTGGAATAAGAAAAACATGAGTTCAACTATTTCCTCATAAAAGGTTAGCTTTGGGATTAAATCCTGCCCACCTAGACTGCTTTTGTGACCCTGAGCAAATCACTGAAACCCTCAGTGTTCTGGTCAATGTCCTAAGGCAGAAGTACAGAAACAGTGCTCATCTGGATTGGTAGAGGGAATTTACTCACCTAGGAATTCCCCAAGCCAGTGCAATCACTGACCCTATCTCCTTTGCATTTCTGGAGGAAATTTCCTTATTGGGAGTTCTTTACACAAATGAAATCACCTAAAAAATGAAGTCCTACTGATGATCACACAATATTCACTTCCTTCTCATTCCCCTCCCTAGAGCCTAGACTGGATTTGGACTCAAAGGATATCTGGACTTGTAGTCCAGTGATGCTACCATATGCATAGCCTTAGAAGAGTTGCCGTCTCTTTAGGCTTCAGTTTTCTCATCTGTAAAAGAAAAGAGGATGAGACAGATAAGCTCTAAGATTCCTTTCAGCTTTAGCATTCTGTGCTCCTATGATCCACATGCATGGCAGAAAGCAGGTTAGGTAGCAAATCAGAGAGCTAGAAATGGGGGGCTGAGGACTGGAGGGCTCAGTCTGCCTTCCCTCATCCAACATTTCATAGGTACTGCAGCCTGTCTAGCACCAATTTCCTGAATTACTCAAAGAGGATAATGATATGGGGCTATTGTGAGTCATAACTAATAACAAGCCTCTGTTGTACTAAAAATAAAGATAAGAAAAGACTCTCTAAGGCTAAGCACTTACACTAACTTAACAATTTATTTAAAAACTTCTTTAGTGCTACTTAAGAATTTTTTTCTTTCACTACAAGTTGACAACTCCCTCCCTTGCTTCAGTATGATCCTTTTGTCAGTTGTCATATCAAAAGAATATCAGGATAGTACACCAAGGAGAACATATCAAATTGATCCTTCTTTAAAAAATATATTTTTTTCTTTAGGTTAATAGAGAGGCTATAAGCTCATCTAGTCCTAGTAGTCAAAAAAAATGTTGAAGTGTCCTCTTAAGTCGTTTTCTTTCCTCTGAGGACTATGTTTGAGAAGAGATACATCTACAGAATAGTTTTGAGTCAGTACCCAAAGCAAAGACTAGAGTTCTAAGTGGACGGTACAAGTCTACTTCATGAACCCACATGAATACTGGAAACATCCCAAAGAGGGAGAAATTGGAACTATTTTACCTATCATCAATAAGGCCCTTTTCTTTTCATCCTGGGCAATGACTTCTTTTTCATATGAATAGCATAAATAATAGAGTAGATAAGAATAATAGATTTTTATAACAAATTTTGATAAAGTGTCTGACAGAGAGATTGAGGGAATGAGAGAACAAGAGAAAAAGAATGAGAATGAGAAAAAGAGATAGGGGAGAGATAGATAAAGTGAAAGTTTGAGACTTAATGAGAAAAAGAAAAAGAAAGAGAACAAGGGAGAGACTGAAAGGGTAAGGGAAAGAAATTAGGAGAGAAGAGAAAAACCAAGAGAATAAAAGTGGGGAAAAGAAAAAGCAAAGTGATAGAATAATAGAGAGAATGAGAGAAGAGAGAAGAGTATGAGAAAAGTTAGATGAACAAGAGATAGAGTAAAAGTGAGAGAGAAACTAAGAATGAGAGTGAGAGATTGAGAGAATGAGAAAAAGAGATGAGGTGAGAGGTCTAGAAATCATCAGCATAGAGATGACAAGTGAATTTTTGGAAGCTGATGAGATCAAGAAAATAGTTTTGAAGGAAAATAGAAGAGAGCCCAGGTGAAAACCTCAGTGGACACTTGCTCTAAGTGGGTATGACCTGGATGAGGATCTAGCAAAGGAAATTGAGTTGTCAGAGGGATAGGAAGTAAATTTATAGCATCACAAAAACTGAGAGAGAAGAGACTTTCAAGGAGAAGAAGCTGATCACTAGTGTCAAAGGCCACAAAGAAATCAAGAAGGATGAGAACTGAGAAGAGGTCATCTCATTTGAAGATTAACATAGCAGTAGTAAATTTAGAGTAGTTCAAGTCAAATAATGAAGTCAGAAGCCAGGCAACACAGTTAAGAAGATAGTAAAAGGAAGAACCCATTCTTTTTTTGTAAATAGAGAACTTCCCTCATAAGGACAAAGCTCCAAAATGATGAGTTCAAATGATCCCTTGCTGCTTCCAACTAACCTTGATAATTTCCTTTAACTGCATGCAGTTTGAGACCCAAGGGCACAATATTGAAACTCATTCTCCTAACTGAACTGAGAGCCTATAACACTGAAGAGATAAACACTCCTTCAGATGAGTGACTCAGAAAGCTTAATGTTCCAGATAAAAGAGTAGAAAACTAGAGCTCTTTGTCAACTTATTCATGGAATATTTTTATAAATTGCTTTAATAAAATCTTTCTAAAACCAGAGAGATATTAATTTAATGAAGTTATATGATAATTTTACAGGCATTTGTCATTAAACAATTACTTTAATTATGATCCACTTTGGGAGATCCCAATGTGATTGAAGAATTAAATAAATACTTCATCCAGGACTTAAAAAAAATAGAATTGTAGTTCTGGAAGGAATTTTTGAAAGTTACCTACTTTCCACTGATTAGCAAATTTTAAGGAGTATTGTAGCAAAGGAATTGGACTTGAAATCAGATCTGTATGTACATGGTGTTCAGGGAAGACTGGTACTTCTGGTGCATGGGCTTGCTGAACCCTTTTCTGGGCTGCTTTCTTTATTTGGTATTCACCTGCCACCCAACACTCACATGTGGTTACAAGAAGCTCTAGCATGCACAGCAGTTGTTAAAACTAATTCAGTAGATGGGCTATTCCAGGTTGAGGGTAACTGACAGATCTCAAATTCATCAGTTAGGGGAATGTCTACAATCCACCCATGTGAAGACTTCTCTAGGTGGAATCGACAGATGAGAACAATTTGTTCCAAGTCATGAAGGCAGTGGAAACAGGCATTGTGGTTAGAGGTTGGTCAGCCATTGAAGACACCAAGATCATCCACTATATCTGGGCCAACACCAGTCTTCCTAACTTTTATCTTGCCATTGGACTTGGATCTGGAAGAGAGAATCAGGCTGACAACTTTTTGTAGCTGCCTCACTTAAATCCAATTTATGCTTGAGTCAAAAGACATCACCCAGCAATGTCATTTTGGTCCTTTCCCTATCTTTGAGGCTGGTTTTCTATTGCATTATACATGTGGGTTATTTTTAATGATCATAAATGAATATATGACTAGCCAAATCCCATATTCTTTTTTGAGGTAGTTTGTTTACTTCTAAGAGAATAATTTCAAAGCAGAACATGGTTAAGCCATTTGTTTCTCTATCCCTGATCAGGGCTACTAAGCTGGTATCATTTTTCCATTTGCCAATGTGATGTGTCCCAAAACCTTTTGAGTTTTTAGTTCCTTTTATTGAGTTCATTCATTCAACATTTTTTGAATTGGCCTATTAAATAAAAGTAGTAATAATAGTATGAATAATGATAAAATAGTAATAGATACAATTTATTGCATTATTTAAAATTTTTTAAAAATATTTTTAAAATCCAGGAAGATAGAACACTAGAGTTATACAAAGCTTCTCATTGTCACTTCTCAGCTGAGATTCCCAACCACAGCTCAAGGGCATTAGATTCACTACTTAGAGAAGCATAATCAGATGACTGACAAAGAGGAAAGAGTCAAGGAGAAGAAAGTCACCATGTAAAGTGGACTTTGCATTCTTTATCTGAATAGAACAGTTAGTTCATAAAATGCAGTATCAAAATGGGGGAAGACCATGAATCTCACAATACATATTCATGACAATTTTTCTATTGGAGTAATGGTGGTAAAAATACAATAGGTATCTATACTTATTGGCTATACTTACCCTATTAGACTACAGGCTCTTTGAAGACAAAGACTATAATATTTTGATTTTTATATTACTAGGGCTAAACATCAGTAAATTCCTAATGAGTTTGTTGTAATTTTTGTTGAGTCCTTATTATATGAAAAGAAATAGGTTCAGGGGGCTAAGTGGCTCAGTGGCTTAAGAGCCAGTCCTAGAAATGGAAATTCCTGGTTCAAATCTACCCTCAGAAACTTCCCAGCGGGGTGACCCTGGGCAAGTCACTTAACCTCCATTGCCTAGCCCTTACTACTCTACATTGAAACCAATACACAGTATTGATTCTAGAATAAAAGGTAAGGATTTAAAAATAGTAATAAACAATAGGCTCAGCCCTGAGTGAGATATATAAAGGCAATGAAGATTGGGTCTCTACTTGGAAAAGGGTGATAATCTGGTAGAGGATACAAGATTTTAAAATTCCTATAGAATAAGACAAAATGTACTAAGATTCAGAAGTACTGATCTCTGGTGAATGTATTGAATAAGTAAGTAGCTGGCTAAGTGACCTAGACATAGGTGGCCAGAGAGAGGAGAATCAGAAGCCTAGAAAATGCACAAAGTGAATATTCCTTTTCAATAGAGTAACCTATATAAGCTCATATGTGTCTTCAACACTTAACAAGACTTCAGTGGATAGGAATTGGAAAGGAAAGGAGGTAAAGATATCCATTTGGTAGTCATCTGCATATAGCTGATGTCCCCAAGGGAGAGAAGAAAAGAAGGCTTAGATTATAACTTTGGGAACACTCACATTTAAAGGGAAGAGGACAAGATTCCATTCAAAGAGCTAGAGGAGTAATCAGAAAGGTAAGGGTGAGATGAGAGTGTGGTATTATAGGAGCCAAGGGAGGAAGAGAGGGTTTTGAGAAGGAAAGGATTGTCTGTATTATAAAATGAAACTGGGAGGTCATGGGGCATGATGAGCAGGAAAAAATGCCATGGAATGAAGTCATTAATGAATTTGGAGAGATCTGTTTTCATAGAGTGACGGGGACAGATGGTAGTTTGCAAAAGGAAGTGAGAGTATAGACGTAGAGAGTGTAGCTTTATGCATTCTATGACATTGGGGTGAAGAGGATAGATTGTGAAAAGGTCAACTCTTAAAAAGTTCTTTTGGGGAGGGGGACATTAAAGTCTGTCAATGTAATTCAAGGTTTTCAGTGGAGTAAATTAATGAATGAAAAGCATTTATTAAGCACTTAATATGTCCCAAGCACTACAATAACTTCTGGGGACACAAATATACAATCAAGATAGAATTTGTCCTCAAGTTATATTCCAAGAAGTGGGAAAGAGCATGCCAGGAATTTGTACTGGATTCTGTGCTGTTTAAAGTTGTTATATAACAGTATTTTATATTGTAATGATATCAAGAAAGATCAAGATGGCATCCTTATGAAATTTCAATGACATAAACTCTAGAGGGCTATTTAGCAAATATCCTAGCTAATAGAGTTAAGATTCCAGAATATGATGAAATTTGATGATGATAGAACACTAGACTGAATCTAGTAAGATGAAAATCAGTAAGGGTAAATGTAAATAGATGTTCTCTCCTTTATTGAACCTTGCAGAATTCCTATTTTCCTTTGATGCTCAGCTCAAGTATTACCTCTGATAGGAAGAATACCCTGATATATTCCATAACTAGTCCCCTACCCAATGAAATAACTTTTTATTCATTTCAGATTGACTCTAATGGACATGTTGCTTCCTCTGATAACAGCTAAGCTTCCTGAGGAAAGAAGTCTCTTGTTTTTTATCTTTGAATACAGTGGCACATGACAGGCCTTTAACAAATGCTTTTTGAATGAATTAATGAAAGTGTTGGTCCAACTGCCACCTATGGAGTAGGCAAGCCAGCCTTGCTTGAAACAGTAGGTAGGGGGGAAAAGGTGGCAGAATGTGCCAGTCACTACTATAGTCACCTTTATTCTCCATCTCTCTTCAGATCCCAAAAAATTCTAATCCCAAATGGCATGGGAATAGTAATGCCCTCTTGGCCAACAGTCTTGCCTCTAGACTAGCCCTCATAGCCACCACTGACTGGAGAAATAACTACTGAAAAGGAGGATCATCTTCCCCACCTTCACTAATATCAACTACTGAACCACTGATTAGCAAATAAGTCCAAAGGGCCATGAAAATGGGTCATGTTCCCCACTTCTCCCAATCACCAAGCTTGCTTCTAGTACCACCCTTGACCCTATCATTCCAGGAAGCCCATAGAGATGCAGCCTACCAACTGGTTCTATAGCTTATTCAGCCACTGCTTCCTCACAGCTACTGATGATCTAGAAAAGACAGTTCTAGCCCTCAAAGTCCTTGACACTGTCAAATGATCAACATTAGAAGTAAGATGATATTATCAGTCTTAATGTCTGTTTTGCTGGTGCACTCTAAAGACTACAGGACTTTTCCAATTGACTTACAACTAAAACATGTCTTGTCTTCCTCATTAGAATGTGAAGTCCTAAAGAAAAGAGATTGCCTTACTTTTCTTTTGGTATCCCCATTGATTAATATGGTGCTTTATGCTCCTTCGTTCATTCTCTGAAGAGGTTTAAAAAAAGCAGCTTCCCAAGTATAAGATTAAAGAGTTGTAGTTAGACAGCACTTTTTCTGTAAAAGACCAGGGCCGTTTAGTGGACTATAATACCAATAGGAATCCACAGTGTGAGGTAAGGCTAATATGAACATAGTTACCTTAAGAAAACCATAGCTTTCAAGAAAAACAAGGGGACAGTCCAGATGTATTCTGGGTCTGATCAAACTACATAGTGAGTCCTGAGCACAAGTTAGAAAGTTATTTAATGAACTGTAGAGCATCCAGAGAGGGATTATGAAGGTGGTGAAAGACCCAAGTCCCTTTCTAATGACCATACCCTGGAGTTCTTGATCCTGGAGAAGTAAAGATTCAGGAAAATGTAGCTATGACTAAGTATTTGAAAAATGGTCATATGAAAATTTCTTAGAATTCAGAACCAGCAGAAATGAGAGGAAGTTGAAAAAAGACAAATTAAGGCTTGATATCAAGAGAGAAAATTAAGAGATGACTCAAAGTGGAATGGGCTGCCTCTGGAAGCAATATGTTTTTTCACATCGGGGGCACGAAAGCTCATGATAGATGACCATCCATTGGGTGTGTAATATTGAGACCTCTTTGTTGTAATAAAAAGACAGAGAGAGACAGAGACAGAGAATCATCAAAGGTACAAGAGACATTACAGGATGGAATGCAAAGTAGGAGTAGAAGAATTTGACTGGAGCAAGATGAAGGTCCATTTCTCTTACACAATAGGGAGAATTAGGATGTATGGAGAAACTGAAGTTAAGAGATGTTAAGATAAGGCATTGAGTGCATCCCTATTGGGTGGCCTCATTTTTTCAAGAAAGTAAAAGATGAGACCATCTAAAGAGATTTAAGGAGTGTGGTAGTGTAAGAGACTGGAGGAAAGAAGGAAATTGTGGAACAGATGTTTTGAGGAGTGTATTATATAGTTTGAGGATTAATAAAAGGATTGTTGTGCAATATCATGGTTGGAGTTGGAAATCATAAATTTATAACTGATCCAAACAGAATAATTTTTTCATCTAAATCAATTGAAAATGACTTCCCAGTAAGGTTAAACAAGCCTCCAAGTCCACAAATATCTTCCCCAGACCACAAAGTATGTACTAATTGCAGCCACATTTCCCAATGCCACCCCTGAGACTGTTCTGTTCTCCAGATCCAATCTATGCCTATCCATATGAATTCAGAGTTTATCTACAAGCAAACATTCCATGAAAACCTCACCAAACAGTAGAAGACAGAATATTTCCAATTTTGATTGAGTTGTTCTTGGCTCTGGGCTGATTACCTTGCCTTGCCTTCCTTTTGCAGCAAGCATTAGGAGGGTTAGTATAGCTGTTCTCAGTATAGGTGTCTTGATAACATTTACTTCCCTGTATGTATACCTTTTTTGGGACCACTGAGCGTATTCCTTTTTTACACTCAGGATTGGGTGAATTCAGGAGAGAATAAAGCTTAGTTTATTATTTCATCAAATTGCATGAAATATGCTTTGAATACCATCTAGATGATGAATAAAAACAAATACATTGAAAGTGGGGAGGTAGATTTGATATAGAGAGGATTCTGACCCATAGAGGACCTAAACCTTTTGGGAGAGCTTTCTGGGAACACAGATCATAGACGTAGATTTTGAGAGTTGAAAGGACCCCCAGTGTCCATCTGATCCCAATTCAATCACCAAAGGAATCCACACTATAACATACCCAACAAATTGTTAGCTAAGCCTCTATTTAAAGACCTTCAAAGAGAGAGAACCCATTACTAATGGAAATAACTCTTTCCACTTTTGGATATCTCTAACGTTTAGGAAGTTGTTGTGTTTTTTTTTTTTCTGACATAAAGCCCAAAATTGACTCTTACATTTACATTTGGCTATTAGTTCTGCCTTCAAGGGCCCAAAAGAACATGACTAGCCCTTCCTCCACCTTCCACCTTCAGATACTTGAAGACAACTGTCATGATCTCCCCAAGTCTTCTCCACTCCAAATATGAGGAAAGAGTCTTAGAGATCATCTAGCCCAAGGATTTTTCACATTTTCGGTTTCTGTCTTGGACCTCTTTGATAGTCTGATGAAGCCTAAGGATGGACTCCTAGACTAATGTTCTGAAATGTATAAAAACAAAATACATTGGATGACAAAGGAAACCAGTTACACTGATATACAGTTATCAAAATGTATCTTTAAAAGTTCATGGATCCCAGATTAAGGACCCCTTAACCCAACCCACTAATTTTATAGAAAAAGAAATTGTGACTCAGAAATAGTAAGTCATTTGTCCAAGTTTTCTCAGGTCAATAGTAATAGGCCAGCGATAAGAACTTGGGTTTCCACATTGTTATTCCAAAGCATTTTCTACTAATAGAACTACACAAAGTATAATATATTATATAGTGTGTCATGTTGTACTGTTCAAATAATAAGCATAATGCCAATAGAAAAAGCTAAGTGATTTCTCTCCTTTCACTTCCCAGGCTGAAAACAACCAAGCGAGAAAGTTAGGAATGAATGCAAAGCAGCAAGGGAAAATTCCTGCAATCACCATCAACATATTATACTTAGCATATTAATATAATTATTTGAATGGGGCTTTGGGCTAGGTTCTAAGAGTACTGAGGAGTGTATCAGACATGGTTCCTTCCCTCAAGACGATTATAATCTATTATATGTCAATTAGCAGTATACTAGGGCAGTTAGGTGACATGGTGGATAAAACACAGGAACTGGAGTCAGAAAGCCCTGAGTTCAAATTCAGCCCCAGACACTTAATAGTGTAAAGATTAAAATTTAGGGGAAACTGAGGCAGGTAGAAATTAGTTTCTCTCTGCAAGGAGTATTATATTTTATGAGGTTTATTAAAGATTAAGGATTAAAGAAAATACAGGATAAGAAAACATGTGTCTAGGCCTCTGGCCTAGACACCTCACCTACATTATGAAAGAATCACCTCTGCTCCAAAACGGAAGTCCAAAAGAGACCACAAAAGCCTTTGCAATCAGGTTAAATGCCTTCTCGATCTCGGCCCATGTGAGAATTCAAAGCATTCTGGGGAAGTGGAGCAAGGACTTCTGGGGATTGAAGTCCAGAGTTTGAGTCTATTTTTACAATAGCTATATAACCCTGGACAAGTTATTTAATCCTGTTTACCTCAGTTTCCTCATCTGTCAAATGAGTTGGAGAAGGAAGTGGCAAATTACTTCAGTATCTTTGACAAGAAAAGCCCAGATGATTTCATGATGAGACAGACATGTCTGAAACAACTAAACAAGAAAAAGCAATATATTTCTAAGTTAAGATATAGTCAATAAGTACTTCAACAGTTCAAAGGAAGATGTGATCTCTAAAACCTGGAGGGATGCAGAAGGTTGCATAAAAGAGGTTTGTCTTTTTTTTTAATCCTTACTTTCTGTTTTAGCATCAATTCAGTTTTTTAACCCTTACTTTTCATCTTAGAATCAGTACTAAATATTGGTTCCAAGGCAGAGAAGAGTGGTTATGATTAGGAAATGGAGGTTAAATGACTTGCCCAGGGTCACATATTTAGGAATGATCTGAAGTCAAACTTGAACCCAGACCCTCCTAGCTTCAGGTCTGTTGCTCAATCCACTGTGCTACTTAGATGACCCACAGAAGAGGTTTGTCTTGAATTAATAGTTTGTTAGGCAGGACTTTTTGAGGTCAAAGGCAACATTGCAGAATGAGTAGAGAATGAATAAGTTGAGGAGTTGGGAAGTCCTGGGTTTAAGTCTAGACTCTAGCACATTTAGGTTGTATAACCTTGATCAGGTCACAGATTCTTCTCCCTGGCAATTCTTTAAGGTTAGAAATTATCTAGTACTTGCTTATTTGCATACTAGATTTGCATTTGGAATGGACAAAGTTCCCTACTCCAACTGAATCATGTCTGGTCCCCCCAGCCAATAATTCATTATTTCCTTGACCCTTATTAAAAATGTGCAAATCAATGTGTTAATAATTCCCCCTCAGAGTTAGAATAGCATTATTTTTGAGACTAAAAACTTTAAGGAACATTTTTACATCCTGTAGAAGTCACCCCAAACATACTTCTCCCAAGACCTATTTTAAGCTTCCAGAAAAGACATTCTAGATGGCCTTCGAGGTTCCTTTCCACTCTCAATCTATGATTCTGTGATCCTGTAGGGTATTGGATGAAGATTATTTTTTCCACAGAGCTCAATTATGAATGGTAGCCTATAGATAGTTTCTTTTATTCTTCTGTTAGGTAACACTTTTTAAAAAAAATAGTTAATAGGCTAAGTAAAGGAAAACAAATTATTTTTCTTGCCATCATGGTTTAAAAGTCCCAGACCCCAAACATATTAACCTTATAAGGGTAATTATCCAGAGAGATCTTAGTGCTTAGGAAGTTGACTGTCAGTTTTAAGGACTTTGTGGAATCTCAATGAAGATGAGAGATGCTGTTCTCTTTCACCGTCTGCATTCCAAGCTGTAGAATAGCTCCCAGAATAGAGGAGAATATTCTATCAGATTCTACAGCTTGGAAATAATGTGATACTTAGAATTGTCAGTCCAAAGTCAAATATCCAGTGCTTGTGATCCCAGAAATGCAATTCTTATTTACAGGAATAGGATGTCCCCTTCTTCACCTTCAGAAGTATAGCTGTACCATTCCTTATAGTTTAGAGAGCATTAGTGCTCTCTAGTGGTTTGATATGATAACTAAAAGGCAAGGAATGATGCCATTAGGCATGGACCCTTAGTATTAGCAGGGTAATTTGGAAAAACAAGTAGAACCACAGCAGGAAAAGGAAAACTGAGGCAAAAACATAGCCATTTTCATCTCATCAAAAAACAAGGATTCATTAAGCTCCTTTTATGTTCCAGAAACTCTTCTAAGAATAGAGAATAAAAGTGAAATAATCCCTTTATCTCTATGGGTAGCTGATCTCTAACATATGTAGGATTTGTGATTCTGACCAAGTTATTTAACCTTTCAGGGCCCCAGGCAACTCTCTAAGGCTAAAAGTTCCAGGGAATGTGCAGAACTTCATTGGGAGAGGGAGCTTCCTCACTAGGGAGTTCCCTGAACCAATGAATTAAATGACAGATCCAGTCTCTAACCATTACAAGATGGGGACCAGTCTCTAACCATTACACATCTGTAGGACAGGGAAATGCTTACAACAGTGATATATGGAGACTAACAGATATCTTGTTGTCATTGGGGAGATATAAATCTGTCAGAGGAGGTCCTGCACCCTCATCATGTCATTGATATATTAGATATTCAGAAGAGGTAGGATAATCAATCTATACCTGTGAGGGACCTCAGAGACCATCTTCATTTAGAGAAACTCTCTCTCTTCCTTTCCCAATTAACTGCAGTCCTTTTGACTGAAAGATTGGATCAGTCCTGGTACTCATATTTCATCAGTACCTCAGTACTTTCTGTCCTGATTGGAAAGTATAATAATGAACTCCTCTCAAAACTTTCCATTTAAGAAGAGGCCCAGGTCATCTTTTCCTTTCTCACCCAGCTCCTTCGCATATCACCATGCCTCTGGGTCATGAATAGACCAGACTAGCACTGTAAAATGGAAATAGAAACAGATTCCTACAGGCTACATATTTTATTGATTTAGGAACCCACAAATTAACATAATCTCTTTTGTATTTTTATTAATTTTGTTAAACATATTCAAGAATTTGAAAATATGGATTATGACCTTTTCTATGATGTATTTTTATGGTTTAAATATTAATATCGATATCTTTTAATTTACTGTACTATATCTATAGTTAAGGAATTAACACGAATAATCCATATACTACATATCTGGAGACCTGATGCTTAGAAAAATACATAGAGCCCAACAAAGAGAATTATCATTTATATAGCACATATTGTGTGACTAGGCATTGTGTTGAGTGTTTTTCAAATATTATCTCATTTGATCTAAAGGATTCTTAGTTAAAGAATACTACTTGACCCTAGAAATAAAGAGATTGAGATTATTTTATAAGATAGTATTGAAAATATAAAGAAATTTAAAGTGTTAAAAATTATGAAGAAGAAAATAATAACTTTTGTTTTCCCTTTTAAAGAGCAAATGTTGATTATAATTTTCTTTTTAGATTGAGTTCAGATTCATTCTCTTCCTCTAATACATCTTCTACCCACTGAGAAGATAAACAATATGACATTAATTATATGTGTAAAATCACATGAAAATATTTCCATATTAGTCAAATCATAAAAAAATAAGAAAGCAAGAAAATTATACTTCACTTTTCACTCAGAGTTCATCAGTTCTCTCTGCAGGTGGGTGGCATTTTTTTTCTGATAAGTCTTTTGGAATTGTCTCAGAACACTGTATTGATCATAAAAGCCAAATTTTTCACAGTTGATCATCATTATAACATGGCTGTTACTGAAAACAATGATTTCCTGGTTCTTCTCTACGTCATTTTGAATCAGTTCATACAGGTCTTGCTATGTCTATTTTTTTTCCTGAAACTACTCTCCATTGTAATTTCTTATAGCAAAATAGTACTCACAGTCATATGCCGCAACTTATTTATCTATTCTCCAACTTGGAATCAACAATACCACTAGTAGGTCTGTACTCTAAAGTGATAGAAGAAAAAGGGAAAGGACCTATATGTTGGCCCAAAGGGTTTGCACAATTTTATAGTCCTTTGGACATAGTTCCAAATTGTTTTCCAGAATTATTGGACCAGTTCCCCACTCCACCAACAGTTCATTAGTGTACTTATTTTCTTTGATTCCTTCCAGAAGATGTCATTTCTGATAGGTATGAGGTGATACTCAGAATTGTTTTGAATTGCTTTTCTCTAATCAGTAGTGATTTAGAGCATTTTTTTCACATGATACATGGTTTTGATTTCTTTTTCTGAAAACTGTCTATTCCTATCCTTTGACTATTTATTGATTGGGGAATGGCTTGTATTTTTATAAATCTGATTCCGATTCCTATATGTTTGAGAAATGAGGCTTTTATCATAGAAATATACTGTAAATATTTTAATATTACTTCATTATCTATAGAACCTATGAACAAAATATAGTTTCCCCAATTATCTCCTTTAAAAAGTCTAATTTTGCTTTTGCTTTTATGAAATTATATTTGCTACCCTTCTCCACTTCACTATGAAGCATAATAGACTCTACTCCAGGCCTTCATTTCAACTCTGGGTGTATCATTCAGTAGCAAGTGTGTCTCTTGGGCACAACATACTGTTGGATTCTAGTTTCCAATCCATTCTGTTATCCATTTCTGTTCTATGTGTTACCTCATCCCATTCACAGTTAAGATCAACTGTATTTCCCTCCATCCCATTTTCTTCTGTTTGTCCTTCTCAGTCTCTTTTTTGCCCTGTCCTTTGTCAAAGGTGTATCTTGTTTCCAATCACTTTCTCCTCTAATCCACTCTTCCCCTTTATCATCCCCAACCCATATCTCTTATTACCTTCTCCTTGTAGCTTCCTACTAGATAAGATAAATTTCTATATTTAACCAAATATATATGCATGTAATTCTTTGAATTAAATCTGATGAGAGTCAAATTAAAACATTGCCTGCCACCCTCTATTTCTCCTGTGGTTTCTCTTTCATGTTTATTTTATCATACTTCTCTTGAGTCTTCTGCTGAAATGTCAAATTTTGTAATCAGCTCTGTATTTTTCATCAAGAATGTTTGGAATTCCTTTATTTCATTAAATAGCCATTTTCCTCTCTGGAAGATTATACTCAGCTTTGTTGGGTGGGTGATTCCAGATTTTAATCTTGGCTCCTTTGCATTTTGGAACATCATTCCAAGTACTCTACTCCTTTAAACTACTAAATCTTACATGATCCTGATTATGACTCCATGATATTAGAATTGTTTCTTTTCTTTCTAATTGCTTGCAATATTTTCTTTTTGACCTGTGATTTCTGAAATTTGGCTATACTATACTTAGGATTTTTCATTTTGGGATCTCTCTTAGGAGATGACTGGTAGTTTATTTCACTTTCTATTTTACTCTCTTAGCTAAGGTATCAGGGCAATTTAACTTTTTTTGTCTTAGAATTAATGCTAAAACAGAAAGATTGGGCAGGGTGGTGGTCATGTTGACTAACTAGGGTGATAAATTATTAGAATTAATTTGCAATAAAAAGTAATTTGAACACAAGAATTAACTACAAATTTTAATTAGCTTCCTTATACTATCAAGTACAATATATTATCAAATTGGAACTGCAGATCTGAGTTACAATATGTTTCAAGCAGGAAGTCATGACTGTTGGGGGAGGTAAAATGGAGCATTTGGGGTAGAAATGTAGCGAGATCTTTATAACAGTGGTAGGTACCCAAAGGAGAGAAGGTCATAAAGATAAAGCATTTGGAATTATGTAAAATATAAAAACTGCAATATCCAAAATCATCTGTCAAGAAGAATTGCAGAGATTTGGTGGGACATCTTGAAAAACATATGACAATTATTTTTTCCCATCTAAAGGATGAAAGTCCTCTTGAGTTTGTAACTTGAGAAGGCTATCAACTTTAAAAATTGATAGCAAGAGAAACAATGAAACATGAAGAAGCAAATGACATTAGAATAAGGAAAGTGCCAAGTATGGAATATCTTCAGGGGTTGAAGGAATATTTAGTTGGTATTGATTCTGAACAAAAGATGTCAAATTGTGATGAATTATTAGAGCTGATGTTTTAATATACTGAAAACTCAATATCCATGCTGGACTATTATTATTAGGGTGTATCAAATAAATCCCTCTTTTCTTTTCTCTAAGATTAAGTAAGGGGCTTATTTGGGAGAAAGGGAAAGATAAGATAGAGGGAAAGAGGGTTTGGGGTTTCCCTAATACTAGAATAATTCCTAGGTTGGAGGATGGTGGAATATAGTTCAGATTTGGGAAAACTGGTTAACAGGTCTTGAAATTCAATCACTGTAGTACAGCAGAGAGAAATCAGAGAGCAGGACGTTTGTCCTTCTTCCTCTCTGTCTCAAGGCAAAGAGACTCAGTTTTTCAGTTTGTCAGATCTTTCTCAATAGTCTTTCCTGGTCACTATTCCAATTAAAATGTTCTACTTGAGTGATAGCTCTGGAGTCTTTGCTTTTCCAGCCTTTGCTGCAGACTTCTTTTTTCCCCATCTCTCCTTCATACACAATATAGAGTACACAGCCTAAGAAGGACACTTCAGATTGTGGAGATTTAATACCTTGATAGTAGATGGAATAACAGACCAGGCTATTAGTAATAGTAAAAGGTCAAAGAGAGAGAGAGGTAGAGAGAGGTAGAGAATCAGAGGACTCCACTGGTATCATTATGATGGCAGGAAATACGGAAGGATGCTGGCATGTTAAGGGGAACTCTTGCAGCTAACTAGTGGGAGCATGTGGACAAGAGTTGTCCATCATTGAAGCATGGTTGTATTGGAATCTGCAGTATTCTTTTTTAAAAAATATATGTTGAAATGGAAATAGTTATCAAGTGATAACATTTGTAGAACCCAGTGGAATTCCGTGTTGTCTCTGGGAAGGGGGAGGGAAAGAAGATGAATCATGTAAACATAGAAAAAATATTTAAAATCAAAGTTATGATTATACATGAGAATATATTTGAACAAATATCAACATATGTGTATATATGTTTGTTTATGTCTTTATTAAGAGTCATAATCTTAAGTGGGAAGGTCGATTACCAAATATTACCCACAAGGCACAATGCTGATGATGCAAGGGAGCAGATAGAGCTGTGTTTGGAAGTGTCTAAAAATCTCACTTGGCATATTTCTATTAGGCGGTTGCTCACATTCCAGGAATCCATGCCAGTTCTCCTTTCAGATTTATTTCCCAGCAATCTAGAAGTATTTATGAAAAAAAATCTTAGAATGCATCTTTAAAAATCCTTCTTTAAAGTTTAATGGACTAGGATCCTGAGAAGAGAATTAGAGAAAGTTAATCATTGCCAGAAAAAAATAAACAAAAACCCCAAGTGGGTGTTAGGGGTTGGGAGGTGGGGGAATGTTCTTGGATTGATTAGTGAAATGTCAGGAGCATTGTAGCTCTTTGGTGACTGTGGTGATAGATGTGACTGACTGAATGTTCTTTGCAGTTCCTGTTCCATTTCTGATTCCTCAGAGTTCTTATTGCTATTTTCCACTCCCTTGCTAAGGAATCTAAATCCTTAGAGTAACAAAAGTTTTTAAAGGATGTCCAGGATAAGGGCCATTGGAAGATAACAAGAGTTTACAATGCACTCTAACCTCAGACTAACACTCATGTGGCATCAAGAATTCAGTTGTAATCAATTCATTTCATAGAATCATAGGACCATAGGATTAGAGCTAGAAGGAGCTAGATTGGAGGCCTCCTTGTCTAAATCTGTATTTTCAGATGAGGAAACTAATGCCTACAGAGGCTAAGTAATTTACCCCAGATCACATAGACAACAAGTGTCAGAGGCAATATTTGAAACCAGATCTATCAACCCAAGAATGAGTGCTTTAGTGCTTTTTTGTCTTGTATCAGGGAACAATTCAAGGCACTGCCCTAGCCACTGGCCATCTTTTAACACTAGTGATATAGAATAGATTGGGCCTTAAGTGCACCCTGTTTAATTGAGCTAACTTGTCATCTTCTCTAGATTTCAGACCATGATCAAGGAAGTAAGCACAGTGAAAAGAAAAAGCACTGCAGAAATTCCAGTCCAACCTTGTTTCCAGTCCCTTGCCAATAACTGGATGCCTAAGTTCTACTTTTTCCATTGAGGATTCACTTGTCTCCCCCAGGAAGCCATTAAATGAGGTCAGTTAGTGGCCTTGCTTCTTGGACCTGATTCCAGAGAATTCAACAGTGTACTTCCTAAGACTAATAACTATTGAGATACATTGGCTATTTGTTTCTCCAAATCTAATGAAGATATTTTCCACCATTTTCTCTTTCTAATTCAGTAGACACATTTGCAAATATCTGTCTCTTTCTCTTCCTTCCTTCCTTCCTTCCTTCCTTCCTTCCTTCCTTCCTTCCTTCCTTCCTTCCTTCCTTCCTTCCTTCCTTCCTTCCTTCCTTCCTTCCTTCCTTCCTTCCTTCCTTCCTTCCTTCCTTCCTTCCTTCCTTTCTGATTTAGAATCAATATTGTGTAATGGTTCCAGGGAAGAAGAGAAATAAAGGCTAAGGAGTGAGGGTTAAGTGACTTACCCAGGTGTAAGGATGATATTAGAAAATAAGTATTGTTTTAATAGTTTAGGGATAAGTAGTAAAGTGGCTGCTTGAGAAAGAACTGGAGTTTGAAGCAGAGCTGAGAGAGCATGTTAATTTCAACTGCTGACAGTTATAACTGTTTTTCTGTGTCAATTACTCTTTCTGGCAGTTGGGAGTTGCTCTCTGGCAGTTGGCAGAGACACTTTCAGAGACTCTCTCTCAGGACTGGAGGTGGTAACATCTTTGCCTTTCTCTCTGTCTGAAGGAAAGATCTGAAGGAGCTTAGTGTTTTCTTTTTCCAACTTGGGAAATACTAGTGACTATCTATTGCAGTTTTTATAGAATGGTTTATATCTGAGAAGAACAAAGAAAGATCTGGTCCTTGGGATGCTGAGTCTGTTAAGGCTCAGAGTCCTAATTTGATTCTTGTTGAGACTAAACCAGCTGGCCTTTGCTATTTTCTTTTCTTTTTTTAGTTTTTAAAACATTATTTTATTTGGTCATTTTCATACATTGTTCATTGGAAACAGATCATTTTCTCCCCCCACCCCCACCCCCACCCCTTCCCTAGCTGACAGACTATTCATCTGGGTATCACGTGTCCTTGCTCTGAACCCATTTCCTTGTTGTTGGTATTTGCATTAGAGCGCTCATTTAGCATCTCTCCTCGATCATGTCCCCTCAACCTCTGTAGTCAGGCAGTTGCTTTTCCTCGATGTTTTTACTTCCTCAGTTTGTCCTCTGCTTGAGGATAGTTTTTTTTTTTTCTCATAGATCGCTGCAGGTTGTTCAGGGACATTGTAAAGCCATTACTGGAGAAGTCCATTACATTCTCTTGTACCACAATTTGTCAGTCTCTGTGTACAATGTTCTCCTGGTTCTGCTCCTCTCGCTCTGCATTACTTCCTGGAGGTTGTTCCAGTCTCCATGGAATTCCTCCACTTTATTATTCCTTTTAGTACAATAGCACATCACCAACATATACCACAATTTGTTCAGCCATTCTCCAATTGAAGGGCATCCCCTCATTTTCCAATTTTTGGCCACCACAAAGAGCCTATGAATATTCTTGTACATGTCTTTTTCCATATTATCTCTTTGGGATACAAACCCAGCAGTGCTATGGCTGGATCAAAGGACAGACAGTCTTTTATTGCCCTTTGGGCATAGTTCCAAATTGCCCTCCAGAATGGCCTTTGCTATTTTATAATTTGAAGGTGAAGTTAAGATTTATAAGGATATTAGTGGTAGTTTTTATTTAGATAGTATAAATTTGGGTTAGTTAGATCAGGGAGGATCAGTGTAGCCTGTGGTTCCTTGTGGAATCAGGGTGTTTATTTGGGTGGATTTAGTATCCCTTAGAATTAGAAATCCTTCTTTATCCTTATATATAAAAATAAATATTTTATTTTTATAATAAGAGTCTCTTTAGCATCCTTACACCTGGCCCTGAAAGGAAGTTCACATTTGAGCTTCACTTCATCACCGAGGATACTTTTGATTATATCTCTCAAAAGTATCTGAATAGTTTTTAACCTATATTGAAGTTTTTCCATTTAAATATTTTATTTTTACAACTTGCCAATTTATTTTTACATGGAGTCACAAAAGTAGGAAATGTCTGAGGTCACATTTGAACCCAAATCCTCCCATCTCTAGGCCTGGTTCTCAAACCACTGAGTCACCTAGCCTTCCCCCCCCCCATTTTCTTTTTCTTTGCACTGAATTATTATGTGAATCATATTTTGGTAATATGTTTTACATGACTGCACATACATAGCCTATATCAAATTGCTTGCCAACTCATGACTGGGTTAACATTATGTCCCACCTATAAATCAGGGATGAAAGGTTATTAGGTAGATCTGTTCCACTTTTCTCTCCTATTCAAAGCAGACAGGAATAACCTTTCATTCCTCATTCTTCATTCTAGTTCAACTCAGATTCTATGCCACACAGAGGTTACAGTAGCAAAAATATTTGTAATGTTTTGCTTTTAGTCTGTTCTCAGTTTCTTTTCTTTGAGAGTTCCCTGTAAAGGTTTGGCTTAGCAGAGTAGATTTAAAATTCAATTTGCCACTGACTTCTTTTTATTAAGGGACTTTGAAACCTGCTGAAAGGCAGCATAGTACTGTGTACAAGGACAAGATGTTCAAAGATATAATATGTGTCCTGTGAGCCAATTCATGGGAACAATTGCCTGGAACTCACTCAGGCCCCTCCAATCCCAGGATCAGGAAGATAAAGGGGGTAAAGAGAGATGGGGGAAGGGAAGTGAGTTATTTAGAAATAATAACAATGATAATTGCCAGGATTATTTATACATTCCTTTACAGCTTACACAGTGTTTTATAAATAGTTTTCATTTTATCCTCACAAAATCTTGGGATGTAGGTATTATTATTTTTCCCATTTTACAGATGAGGAAACTACAGCACACAGAGTTTAAATGACTTACCTAGGGTCACACAGTTAGTAAGTATGTCTTAGGCAAATTTTGAATTCAGGTCTTCTTAATTCCAGGTTCATAAATCTATGCATTCTAGTTACCAATCTGTTTTTTTTTTTTTAAATCAAATTGTTCAGTAAAGATAAAGAAGAAAGATGGAGACAGATTCCTAAACATACAATTTCCCATAGAATATTTGATTCATTCTCCTTTATTCACACACACACACCCCTTTTTAATGAAAATCTCTTATTGCTGTTGCTCAGATTAAAATACTTCTAAGACTTTTCTATGGAATTTAAGAGTCATCAAAATCCACCTCATTTCCCTTTGTAAAGGCAATTACTTAGTTTGCAGCCTCATGACTTGAATGTCACAGATGGGATAAAGTAGCATTTGAGTACAATATCACAGAGAATTGGCATATATTTGAAAAGGGAGTTTTATGCGATCTTCCTTGTATCTAAGTGCACAGAAGTCATGGGTGTGTGTGTGTGTGTTGGGGAAGGGTAGCTGTGCATAAATCTGTGAATTTTGTTAGTGTGGGTACTTTTAAAGTGGAGGGTCAGGGTTGGAAACTTGTTTCTATTAAGTCAGATCAGATACCTCTTTGTAACTTAATATCTGACTGAAGGTACGTTGAAGTAACATTCTCAGTCATACAGCTACTTTTGTGTCAGAGCTAGGATTTGAACTCCGATCTTTTAGACTCTAAGACTAGTTCTCCAAGTCCCACACTGTCCTGTTTCACAGTTCATATATATATGCATATATTTGAATATATCTTAAATGTATTATAATGTAAAAGAGTAATTATATATAATATTTTATTTAAAATAAATTTTTATATCTCTGCCATGAAATTCCACTTAACTTAAGTGAAAATTTTCCATTTATTAAGTATGCATAAAATCCTCAGGTCCTTTGTCATTTCCATTGCCAAAAACAGATACCCCCCCCACCATGGGATCAATATAAATTTGGGAAAACCTCATTCCTGCTATGGAGAGTACATTGGACATGCTGTCCTTGTAGAGATGCAAACTCTGAATCTGTTGACATGTTATTTCTGTGTGCTGACTGCGTGCTCTGCTCTAGATTTTTCATTTGGGAATATGACTTTCTCCTAAACTATTATTTGTTAACTTAGCCATCACCCTCCAAGGAATTAAAAGAAATTTATTTTTTCCTGTTTACCTGATAAGAGCACTGCAGTTTTATTTTAAGCTTGCGATTGACCTCTTGGGCTTAGATTTCATATGTAAACTGGGGTGAGTCTAAATCTGCTACTTGCAAAAATATCTCAGTCCATATTAGTAGCTCAGAAACGTAGAGCAGATAGATGAGAAAGTCATTTGAAAGCCAACATTCAGATATAGAGCAGTCACGGTACCTACTGTTCCACAAGAATATGTGAACTTGTCTATGTTTGACATGCATTCCAAAAAAGATGGTTAATATTAATTGGCAGAGGGGAAAGAGTAATAGGCTCAGTATCAAGAAAATGAATTCAAATCCTGCCTCAGACACGTACTTAACTGTATGATCCTGAGCAGGTCACTTAGCCTCTGTCTGCTTCAGATTCCTCATGGTAAAGTGGGAATCGTAATAATAATAATAATAATAGCACCTAACACCTGAGATTGTCATGAAGAGAAAATGAGATAGCATTTTTAAAGAGCTTTGCATCCCTTAAAGTGGTAAATGAATGTTAACTATTAATATGAAGTAATATAGGAATACAAGACAGCTAGGTGATGTAGTGTGGATAAAGCACTGGGCTTGAAATCAAGAAGACTCATTTTTCTGAGTTCAAATATGGTCTCAGACCCTTCCCAGCTGTGTGCCCCTGGGTGATTTGCTTAATCCTGTTTGCCTCAGTTTCCTCATCTGGAGAAGGAAACGACAAACTCCTTCAGGATCTTTGCCAAGAAAACTCCAAACGGAATCAAGAAGAGCTTTGAAGAGTAGGATCCAATTGAAACAATCAATCAGAGGAAACTTGGTAAAGGAATTTATATTCAATTGGATGTCTACTCTGGCATTAAAGCATTGTGCTTGGGGCTTGGGAGCTGCCAGAGAAATTTTTATTTGGCTAATTCTTTCATTCCTTTTATGTAAAAATTTGCATACAACTTGTGCTTATGTAGATGCAATCTTCCATCTCAGTTCAGAGGCACTGAATTAAATAAAGTTTATGCTAAAAAAAGGAATCCAACAATTCATTCATTCATTTATTCATTCATCCATTCCATAAATTTTGCTAAAAGTAATTTAAAATAAACTAATTGATTTATTTATTCATTCAACCCACAAATATTTATTGAGTGCCAGGCCTAGAGAACAATGCAAAAGATTAAACTAGGACATTGTCCTCTGGCAGCATGCAGTCTAGTAAGGGGAAATGAGGCTGGAAGGCAAATAACTAATGTTTTTCATAGAGTTACATTTTCTCAACCCTCACAATAATCCTGATGGAGATTCACCTACAGGGATCTTTATTTCCATTTTGCAAACAGGGAAATGTGAAGATAGAATTTACTCCCTAAGACTTGTTGGAACCCTGCTCATCTTACTCAGCATCCTATTTGCATGCTTACATTGTGTGAATGCTGCATGAATGGATGGATGTGAACACATGTGCCTGGGAGGAAAGGAGGATAAAAATGTTGATGTGGCATTGCCCCCTCTCTCTGTTTCCCAGAAGGGGGCTGGGGAACCTGGCTGAGAGCCAGGTGGTGATCAGTTAGGTTAGATTAGGTTTTAATCTGCTTTCTCTATCTTTAGTGATTATTAATAAAACTCTGGAAAATAAGAACCTGGAGTTATCATTATAAATATTAGGTTACTGTAATAGAGGGTATTTTTCAGTTAGTAAAGAATTAGAGAGGAAGGAGGTATTTCTGTTGTTAAAGTTGACCCAGAAGAAGAAGGAGGGTGAGTCTGTTTTGTTTTCCCATCAGCCTTCCTTACATATTGTCCCTCACCTGGCCTGCCAGATTATTACCCTCTATCACTTAGTTACTGATCAGCAAGCCCAATTCACTTCACTCACTCCCAATTCAGTTTGAGATGTCCCTCACTCAGTCTTCAAGCCAGGTAATAATAAAATCACAAGTTTATGCTACTGAGGTGATAAACAAGGTAGAGTGAAGGAAAAAGGGTGAATTGAGGTAAAGTAAAGAGGAAAGAAGGGCTGCCTAACTACTTAACCCCTTTCTCTCAAAGTTGGGGGGCTTGATCTCAAAAGCCTCAAGCTCCTGAGGGGCTCAAGGTGATAAATGCTGACTTCTAGCTCTGTCCAGCAGAAGCTTCAGTTCAGGAGAGGAGACTTTCCTTCTTTCTCAATCTCTGTCTACTTCTTGGAGGTTTGGGGGTGATAGATATCAGGCGGGAGTGAAAAGAGAGGCTTCTTCTGTACCTTCTCCAAGGCAAAGACCCAGGCACCAACTGTCTCTCCCTGAATTCCTTTCTTTCAGAATTCCAAGATCACCTCACCCATCCCCTGCAGCTGTGTCTGTGATTTTTTCATACATTCCAGGCTCTTTGCTTGACGGAAAAAGTCTCTGGATTTCCTCCTCTTCCACATTACATAAGTTGCTCAGATTCATGCAACTTTTCAATTTTAGAGGTGGAGTATAAACTCAGACTTTGGTGGCTTCTGATTGCCTAGAGGATAAAATGCAAATTCCTCAGTGGGGCTTTTAAAGTCCTTCACAGTCAGGCTCCAGTCTATTTTATTAGACTTATTTCATGTTACTGACCTTCACTCACTGTCGGTTTTAGCCCATCTGTCCTAGTTCCTGTTAACCAGACTTGGCATCCCTTAGTCTGTCTCCATGGCTATTCCATAGAAATTCCATTGTCTCATGCCTGATCTTCACCTCTTAGAATCCATTCAGAAGCTTTTCCTAATTTACCTTATTGTTAGTGTTCTCTCCCTCCTCAAATTATATCTGTTGTATATATCTTAGAGCCCTTCAACAGAATTTAGACCAAGGGCTATTGTTTCTTTGGTTACTATGTATTTTTTTAGTGTCCAGAGTACAATTAAAACAGCAAATGATCTTGAGACTATGCCTTATGATGATCAGTTGGGGGATCTGGGGATCTGGGAAAAATTAGAAAGTGCAGAGGTAGAGGGACCTAAGAAATCATGAATTTAACCTATACTATACAGTACCTATACTATACTATACTATACTATACTATACTATACTATACTATACTATACTATACTATACATAAAATAATCTAACCTAACCTAACCTAACCTAACCTAACCTAACCTATACTATACATATACTATACTATACTATACTATACTATACTAATCTAACCTATACTATACTATACTATACTATACTATACTATACTATACTATACTATACTATACTATACATATCCCTCCCCCCACCTCTCCCTTTCTCTGTCTCTCTGTCTCTGTCTCTCTCTCTCTCTCTGTCTTTCTCAGAATTCTAGTTCTGTCATCTGGGGCCAAATAGAATAAGGCTAGTTCCTCTTCCACATGGGAGACTTTCAAATACCAGCAGCAGCTAGGTTTCTCATAAATGTTCTTTCTAAGAGGCCAAACAGCTCTAGTTCCTTTGATAAATCCTCATGTAACAGTCTTCAAGCCCCTCACCGTGCCAGTCAGTAATGGTCTCACTCATAACAGAATACAGTCTTCCAGATGTGGTCAGATGAGAACAGAGGTGGAGGACCATCATTTCTCATTCTGAGCACTATGTAGCTGTCACCCAAATCTGAGAGAACATTTCTGGCTGCTGTTTGAGATGATTCCTCACCTGCCTCAGAGGGGCAGAGAGCTTGATATGATATCATAGGACTATTGGTAATGGTCATTGCTCTCTTGTTTCCAAAGCTCATCTGCCCAGTCTTCCTGTAAGTGGTAACCAGAGTCAATAGAGTAAATCCTTTAAGAAAGTCCCACCCAGTGGCAGCTGGGTAGCTCAGTGGATTGAGGGACATGTCTAGAGATGGGAGGTCCTGGGTTCAAATATGGCCTCAGACACTTCCCAGTTGTGTGACCCTGGGCAAGTCACTTGATCCACATTGCCTAGCCCTTACCACTCTTCTGCCTTGGAGCCAATATATAGTATTGACTCCAAGATGAAAAAAGAAAGTCTCACCCATCAATGCCCAAGTCCAAAACCTTTCCAGAGGCAACAAAATAAAACAACAACAATAAAAACAATTTGACTCAGATATAGGAACAGTTTAAGGTTTTGGTCCTGGCTTTGACATTTACTGTGTAACCTTGAGCAAGTCACTCAATATATACTTTCACCTAAATAATGGGAATTGCTCCAAATGTTTATGCTGACTATTTCTGCCCAACTTGTGGTAGAGCCTTCCTCAGCTCACATTGGTCTGTTCAGACACACTGTACATGACAGCATGATGTCATTTTGTGATGTGATGATGTGAACATTGTGATGTCATTTTGGTCCTCTTCAAGTATGAAAGTGTAAAAATTGAACTATATCTCTAATAATAAAATATTATATTTTATGAGGTTTATTAAGGATTATTAGAAATCAAGTAATAAAGAAGATATAAAATAATAACTGCGTGCCCATGGCTGATTAGCCAATTCAGAATCCCCGCTCTTAGCTTACTTAGTACATTGCAATGGAATGGAAGAGGGAGAGGGAGGTGTTAATGCCAGTTAAATACCAATTGTGATCTCACCAACCTAGAAACTCAGGTAAGATTATAGGGAATTCTGGGAAACACCAAAGACTTTCTGGGGATTGAAGTCTGGGGTTCAAAATCTCCATTTATATAAAAGACAACAACTGACCAACCAGGTATGATATTTAATCCACCAAGGATGGTGGAGAGGAAAGTATTTTGTGAAACAAAGGGCTACAAATGCATGATTTATCATCCCTACTCTCAACTTTGTAAGAAAGCATGAAATATAAAGCTCTGTCCTAGGATGCAGGAATTCAAAGACATTAGTAGAAGGAATCTGGAAAGGAAGTGGAATGTCCAATAATAATAGCATTTCTTTCCCCCCCTATTTCTTGGAGTATATTTTAGTATCATCAATGATTCCCCCCTCCCTTTTTCTTTTCTATCCCCCCCTTTCTCCATATCATCTTGATGCCCCCAACATTCCCTATGTGTGATTCTTCTTACTACTCTAATGATGCACACAATTTTTGAGAGTTACACATTACATTTTCCACACATATTAATATATATATAATTTGATATAAATGTAGTCCTTATAGAAGAAAGTTTGAATAAACGATAAAGATAACATTTTTTCTCCTTTTCCCTTTCCTTCATATTTAACTTTTCAGGTATTCCTTGCTCTTTGTGTTTGGGTGTCGAACTTTCCACAGAGCTCTGGTCTTTTCTTTGCAAAAACTTGGAAATCTTCTATTTTGTTGAATGCCCATACTTTCCCCTGGAAGTACATAGTCAGTTTTGTTGGGTAGTTGATTCTTGGTTGAAGACATAGCTCTCTTTCCTTTCTGAAAATCATGTTCCATGCCTTCAGAGTGGAAATTGCAAGGTCTTGTGTGACACTGATTGGCATTCCTTTATATCTAAATTGTCTTTTTCTGGCTTCTTGTAAGATTTTTTCTTTTACTTGAAAGCTTTGGAATTTGGCAATTACATTCCTGGGAGTTGTCTTTTGGGGGTTTATTGTTTAGCTCCCCCTGGTCTCTCTCTGTTTCCCTGCCGTCTGTGTTGGGTGACCCCGAGACTGGCTCAGGTTGCTTTCAAGGTGCATCCTTCAGAATAGCCAGCCCTGAGGCCCTTTTGCCGGCCCTGAAGTTCCTGCTGCTGCCCTGGGCTCAGCACTCTGATTTGGGGGGGATGGGTCCTGGGATCTTCCTTCTGCCTACCCCTTAGATCCAAGTGATCTAGGGTTCTGGCTTTTGGGGGGCCGTACCTTTTGATTCAGGTCCAGGAGGAGGGTTCCCCGGGTCTGTTCAGTTTTAATTTTGGTGTCCTGGGAGCATTCAGTTTGTGATTGATAAGGAAGGGTTTTCAGAGTTCTGAACTTTCGCTGCCTCTAAGCCGACATCTTGACCGGAAGTCAATAGCATTTCTAAAACACTTTTAAGGTTTGCAAAAGTGTTTTATGTGTGTTATCTAATGTGACTCTTAGAATAACCCTGTGAGGAAGGTACTAACATTATTCCCATTTTACAGAGGAGGAAAATGAGCCTGTCAGATGTTAAGTGATTTGTCCCAGGTCACATAGCCAGCAAGTATCTAAGTCTTTCTGATTCCAACTCTGGTTCTTGATAAACTGTGCCACCACTTTAATCAATCTCTGTTTAACTGTTTAACAATCAACTTATACTAGAAATATATATATACATATGTATATTTCTCTATATATGTATTATATGTAGTATAGTATAGTAGTAGTCTCTCGGTAACTGAGGATAACGACTGTCTTTGTGCATTTTCATCTGTGATGTAGATGAGTGTGCACAAAGGAGATTTGTGCGTGAAGGAGATTTAAGTGGAAAAGTCGGTGCACAGAGACAGTCCCACTCTCTCTGCGTTGGAAGCCTGGGTCCATTGGCACGAAAAGTCGTTACACCTGGAGACTTCCTCAGCTGCATTGGATGGTCGTGTTGTGTAAAATTGAGATTTGAACTCTGGACTTCAATCCCCACAAGTCCTTGCTCCATTTCCCCAAAATGCTTTGTAATCTCACGGAATTGTGAGGTGGGCGAGATCAAGAAGGTACTTAAGCTGATTGCAAAGGCTTTTGAGGCTCTCTCTTTTGTGGACTTCCGTTTTGGAGCAGACGTGGCTCTTTCCATAATGTAGGTGAGGTCTTGTCTAGGCCTATGGCCTGGGCACGTTTTCCTTATCCTGTATTTTCTTTAATCCTTAATCCTTAATAAACCTCTAAAAATATAATACTCCTTGTAGAGAGAAACTAATTTCTACCTGCCTCAGTCTCCCCTAAATTTTCATCTTTACAGTTGTCTTTTGTGCTCCAACACGCCCTAAGCACTCCACAGTGCTTTGCTGCGTGGCCCTCTCAGCCGTTGAACCTTCTTATTGGTTTCTTCCGTCTGTTCAGCAGAAGCAGTCTTCACATGCTGGGTGAGCAAAGCCCTGGTTCACCAGGGGTCGACGTCGACCCGATGGCTACGCTCACAAGGTTTAGGCGGCCTGTCGAAGCTGTTGCCCGGGGTGTGGCCGCTGCCGCATGCTAGCAGCTACTGGGAGCCACAAGTGAGAGCTGGGTGTCAGGTTTGGGTCAGAGGTTGGAGAGCTGCCCTAGAAGGGCACGACAAACTCTGCAGACCAGAGATATTACTCCTCCCTGAGCACCCCATACACCCCATTATATGTATATATATATATATGTATTTATATATATGTATATAGCATACAGATGATGACTTTAAAGTTGCTCTGCTCAATGCCATTTCTCAGTAATGTCACAAATATAGTATTGCTTAGTAATATTCTAAAATTAAGGCCCTACTCAAATATCTTTCAACTAAATACTAGAGCCTTGGTTCCTAATATAAAGTTTGTCCTTCATGTGGGTTGCTAAGTACTTCATTAAAAGATGTTCATTTGATGGATAGGCAGCACTATTCATAACAAAGAAACTCCATTGTAATCAGTGTATCTAGCTTCTGATGACACTGAAGAGGGAACTGAAAAAATCTGAAGTTTTCTTTTTGTAAACTTGTAACTCAATTTTTTAAAGTTTAAAGTTGCCATCTCGCTTACTTCCTTATGTCCCTGATCTAAAGTTCAGGAAGAGTTAATTCCTAAAACATAAACAGTCAAAGAATATGAACAAACATTTGCAAATTTAAAACTATATATGAAACACTGCTCCAAATCATTATTGATAAAAACCAAATGAAAACTACCCTGAGGTTTTATCTCAAATTCTGCAAATTGGAAAAGATGACAAAAGAAATGGAAATGGGCATTGGTAGAGGGATTATAGACAAATACATTAATATGCCTAAGAATTTGTCTGACTCTCAGTTCTCAACTTATAAGAAGGTCAAAGACAGAAACAAAGGTGTCATAAATACCAAGATATTTATAGTAACTTTTTGTCATTGCAAAGAACTGGGTAACAAAGTAAATACCTATCAAGTGAGTAATGGCTAAACAAAAGGTGGTCGATCAATACAGTGAACTATTACTATATTATTAAAAATGACAAAAAACTTCCAGGAAGAATAAGAAGATTTGAATGAACTGATGCATAATGGAAAACAATATGAACAATGTAACCTAATGAACAACAACAAAAGAAACTGAAGAGTGTGTAATGATTCTGATGCAATTTGCCTCAGGAAAAGACTCCAGAAAATTCATCTCCCTTCTTTGCAGAGGGAGGAGACTATGGGAGCAAGGTATCACATGTACTGTCAGACATTGTTAATATGTGGTTGTGGCTTTCTGGATGGTTTGTTTTTTTCTTTCCTTTTACATTTTTGTTAGAAGGCATGGTTCAGTGGATAGAGAAAAAGAAGGATATTTTCAGGTATGGAAGTGAGGTAAAAACAAAGATTTTGATATCAATAAGTCATTTTGGTTTTTGGGGGGGAAAATTTTATTTAATTAGTCAATTTAGAATACTTTTCCTTGGTTACAAGAGAATGACAGTCATTTTAAAAGAAAGAAAAATCATTGGAATTTTGCTCCTGAACCCATAGACTCCAGTTCTAATAAATCATTCTTCCCTTTGTAACATATTGCACTAAAACTCATTACTTTTTTATGTTGTTTTGAAAAATATTGTTCATACTTGTAAAGTTTAAATGAACTCTCCCCTAATTGTGAAAATGAAATTAATCAACTCTCCCCTTATTTGTAAAGATTAAATTAACTCCTCTGCCCATTTTTTAGATTTAATCATCAAAAGTGTAAACATCCCACTTAATCATTGAGTGGGGGAGATCTTTGACCTATGTGTTCAATAGTGGGTGATGAATCAGAATCAAACTGACTGCCCCCTGGGCAGTCCTAAGCAAAACTTCAACTGTAGTTGGTAGACATAAAAGTGGGGGAAGGCACAGGAAGTGACACAAAAGAAAGTGTCTTTAAAAGTGAGTTACAACATTCTGTGGGGACTTCTTCTGGGACATCTTTGGAGAGTTCTCTGAGTTCTTCTAGAGTTCTGAGTTTGAATTGCAGGCTGGTGAAGAATCTGCTGACTGGACCTGAGACCCTGTACTTGGTAAGACTGTTCTTAAATCTCTCCCTTTGGACTGACACATGGTGAGTGAAAAAACCTGACTCCTTTCCTGGATTTTCTGAAGGGACTAGCCTGTAAACCTTAAAATTTCTTAGACTTATGAATGTTGGAAATTTCACCATTGGGAAATTTCATACTGGAAAAAAATTTCCTACTGATAGTAAGAACTCTATTGGAATGTGAAACCTCTTGGCATGGGAGGATCCTTCTCCTCCCTACTTAAGACTACTTTAGGACAGAAAGCTTTTGCTAAACAATGGAAAGGGTTTTGACCTATGCTTAAGCATAGAACAGGAAGTTCTTTGAGTCATGATTGATTTTAGAATTGATACAATAGAGATACTTGGAATGACAGAACCAGGTCTTGGAACTTACTATCTCCACCCTACTCAGTCTAACAGGATTTAGGAAGGGCTGTAGCATAGATCAAGATTTAATTATTTGAGAATATGACCTACAACAGACATGTGCAAAGGAAACAGACCTCTGGGCAGTCCTGGGTTAAGCTAGAGCCACCATTGGCACAGGGGAGACATCGACAGTGATTGGTAGATGTGAGAACTGAGGGGAGGGGATTTAGATGGTTTCCTTAGAGATAGCGGGGTCTGAGGAGAGAAGAAAGAGGTTTTGCTCTGAGCGAGGTGGCTCTGAAGGAGGACTGAGGAGGTTGCTCTGTGGGAGGACCAGGAGAGAAGGCTGGCTCTGAAGGAGGAGAATTCTCTGGAAACATTTCTTGAAAGGAGGCTCTCTTGAAGGTGGAGCCTGAGGTTGACATGAGAAGCCTTACCTAGAGAGATCTTGGGTGGGTGATAAAACCAACTGACTGATTTATTCATTCTTATTCCTTTCTTACTTTCTCTCTTTTTCTATTGATTAATCAGTATATTATAAATTAAATTTCTCTATAAAACCCAGTTGGCTTGGGCATATTCATAAATTGGGAATATATTCCCTGGCGACCATCTTATATTTATATAAAACCAAGACACAGTAGAAAACATATTTCAGCGGTCATAATTGATATATATATATTCCTTTGCTCTCAAACATTTTAATTATCACAGTTTATGGCTCCCACTCTCTTATCTACAACTATTTAACACTCAAAACTATTTTAAATCTAACAAGCCTCAGGAGAAACCTACACCCTGAGAGACTCCTTGCATCCCCAGGTCCTCAGCTCCAAGGGCAAGGCCCCTCCAGCTAAGGACTAACTCTACCTGCCTGGGATGAACCAGGGGATGGAGCAAAATACTTAGTGCTTAGGCTAGATATCTTACCCTATCCTCTCTCGGATTTTCTTACTTTCACTCTTTCTATATTTTGTAAATACATTATAAATAAATCTCTTTGGAATTAATGAAATTCCTGGCAACTCTATTCTTTAATAACACAGTCCAGCCTTTTATTTAAAAAATCCCTTTTCTCACCCTGACATACTCCTCTGAGTGTCCTCATAACTAGAAAGTTCTCAAATGAGATGTCTGGGTGATCCTTTGAGAGAAAAGAATAGCTTCTCTTACCATTTAACATCTATGAGATTATATCCTTCACTTTTTATCTTTTTGTCTACTGTTTATTACTCACTGATCATCTCTTTCAAGTTCATTATTTCATGTCTTAAAGAGTTCTAATGGACTGATGTGCCATGTCTCCACACCAATGATCTGTGTGTGCAAACAATGTTATCAAGTAATCCAATTATATTTTGTTGTTGTTCAGACGTTTTCCATTTATGTTTGATTCTTCTTGACTCCGTTTGGAGTTTTCTTGACAAAGATACCAGAGTGGTTTGCCATTTCCTTCTTTAGCTCATTTTCTAGATGGGGGAACTGAGGCAAACAGGGTTAAGTGACTCATCCAGAGTCATACAACTACTAAATATCTGAGACCAGATTTGAACATAGGAAGAATCTTCTTGACTTCAGGTCATGTACTCTATCCACTGTACCACCCAGCTGCCCCTCCAATACCAGTTTCAGGTAAAAACTAATATTAAGTTTTTGTGGTCCAAAATTTGTGTCTTAACCTTTACAACATTTTACTATGAGATGAAATCTGCTTTTGATTTATTTTGCCATTAGTCTTTGTGTCTGTGTACTTATATCACCAATGAAAAATGTTAGGTGGGATATATGTAGTCCATTTAGAATGGCATTAATTAGAGCTAGAAATTTTAGAGCACTTTAATATTTACAAAACACTTTACAAATATTTTTTTTGTCATTTGACTTGCTCAACAACAATGGGAGGTGTGCTATTATTGTCCCCATTTTAGAGATGGGGAAACTGATGATTCAAGAGGTGAAGTAACTTCCTAGAAAGTATCTGAAACAGGGTTTGGTCTGAAGTTTCCCCAACTCTACATCCAGTGATCTAACCATCACAACACTAGCTGCTATTTTCTCTGCCTCAGAAGAGATACAGAGCAAAGTGAGCAGAGACAACTGCAATGTAAAGCAAAATAACTCTGAGAAGCTTAAAGACTCCAGTTATTACAGTGCTCAAGAATGACCTCAGAGAACTGATAAGGAAGCAGGTTCCCTGTCTCCCGACAAAGAGGCAATGAACTCAAGGTGAAAAATAAGACATATTTTTGGACCCAGCAAATGTGAATATTTGTTTTTCTTGACCACACTCTTTTGTTATAAGGATTGTTTTTCTTTTAGCAATCAAGACAGATTGATTGAGGGGAAAAAATTGCATTTCCCCCTACTCCATCACACACACACAAAAAAGGACCATTGAAGCATTTTTTGGAAAGGCGCAGAAGTTCAGAAGGAAAGACAGACAAGCAGGGCATTTTGAAAGGAGCATATTTTGGTAATATGTTTTGCATGATTGCTGTAATAGCGAGGGGGACTTAAAAAAAGGAAGGGACCAGAGAGCAGCTATTTGGGTACTGAGTTCTGTGTGGCACTTCCTCTTTCTTCCTGAGTTAAGCTGTTATCAATGGATTCAGTCATTCAGACCAGAGGGTAAGTCTACTCCCCACAGCTTCCTTCTTTTGATGAATTGAAATTCCCCTCCTGTTACATAGACTCTGAATCAACTTCTGTTGTAACTGAAAGTATTTCATTTATTTTGATATAAAGTTATAGAAGGAATGAGGAATTTGAAAAGGAAGGGAAAAGAAAGAAGGGACAGAGGGGAAAAAGGAAGGTCCCTACTACTTCTTTCCTACTACAACTTTTGAGGGCTTCACCAAGGGAATCTCTCCAGGGAATATGCTCTGAGTTTCCCCTAAGGGAAAAATAGAGTCTCTATTCCAAATGTTGGCTTCAGTTGGGCCTGGAGATCTTCATTCAGTCCAAGCAGAAAGGATTTGGAGATGGGTTCTTTTCTACCCAGCGCCCCACAGAGTCCCCGATAAGAAGAAGAAATCTTTCTGGATCCAATAATCTTCATGGAACTCTCCCATCCCCCACAAGTCCTGAAGGATCCATTTGCTCCTTTTCTGAGGCATCCCTTCAAACTTCAGGTTTCTCTTGCTTTTGGCCATTCCCTTATTCACACTGTACATGCACATAACCTATATCAAATTGCTTGCCATGTTAGAGAGTGGGGAAGGAAGAAGAATGAGGAAGGGAATTTGGATTTCAATATTTAAAAAAAATTAAAATTAAAAATTATTTTTACATGTAATTAAGAAAAATGAGTTGTTTTTTTTTAAAGAAAGTGACATTTGAATTATTTTGTACTTCGGCAAGCAGGTCATATGTCTTATTTTCTTTTTGAGATGTAATAGAGATACATAGTTTCACATATAATCCTTTTTCTGTTCAACTTTGTATGAGGAAATGTTCTCTGTTTGGTGTTTATTAAATCATATATGTGTGTATTTTTTTCAAAGAAAGACAGTAGAAGTAAAAGAAAATCTTGTATCTCCATCTAGTGGTGTACCATGAGATGGCCTGCATGAGTTACAGAAGAGAACATAGGATCTGGAATTTGGGACTTGGGACTGGATAAATTTTTCTGATCCTCAGTTTACTGAACTATAAAATGATGGTAATCAAATGTACATGCAATTTATTCTTAGAATGGTTGTTGAAATGATGAAATAAAATAATGCTTTTCAAAATGTCTTGTGGATTTTTTATTACGAACCTGTTTAACTAAAACCTAATGAATCAACTGTACTACTAGAGTAATAGATGAGTGAAAAAAAATTTTTTTCAAGTGGGACAGAGGGACCTCCTTAGATCTCTTTAAAACATCTTCCATGCACATTATCTTGTCAATTTCTACATAAGGAAGGTCATCGTCCTGTGGATATGTTAAACGTCAAATGTACAAAATTGAATTTGTTATCTTTTCCTCAAAACCTTTTCCTCTGAACTTCCCTATAACTGTCCTTAATACTACCATCTTCCCAGTCACCCAGGCTTTTCAACCTCGACCTCATCCTTCCTCGAATCCTCAGTCACCTTCACTCTACATCCCCAGTCTGTTTCCAACATCTCTTCTCTTCACTCACACAGATGCCACTCTGGAACAGATCTTCATCTCCTCATGCCTGGATTATTGCAATAACTGTCAGATTGGTCTTCCTGATTCGAGTATCTCTTCACTTCACTCTGTGCTACACTCAACTACCAAGAGATTTTTCTAAAGCACAGGTCAGGAAACATCACCTCTCCTAATCAGTAAATCTATTGACTTTATATTGTCTCTATGAACACATATTTTTTTAAATCTTTTTTATTTTAAAACCCTTAATAAGATGCCTCTTTCTACCTTTTCTGTCTTCTTAAACTTTACTCTCTGTCATGATCTCCACATTTTAGTGACACTCAAACGGTCTTCTTGTCATTCCTGGTACATGACACGAGATTTCATTTTCCAACTCTTTGTCTTTCTATTGACTATTCTTTATGCTTAGTAATGTTCTCTCTATCCTTGCTTCCATCTCTTGTCTCCATTGGCTTCCTTAAAGCTCAAATCTAACCTTCTGTGAGAAGCTTTTTTCCATTGTATCTGCTCAACCTTGACCACCTGCCCCTTGAGATGACTCATATTGATGTTTTATGAACAGAGCTATTTGGATATTTCATTTCAATGTGAGTTTCTTGAAGGGATTGAACCCTCCAATACTTAGTACAATCCCTAGAGTCATAGTAAGTTCCTAAACTGATTGATTGGCTGAAGCTATTAAATGTGATTCTAATTTCTAAGAGTAGCATTTACACAGAAGACTATGAATCTCAATGAACTTGCGAATGGTTATCATTCATTTGTTGAAGAAGAAAATTCTAATAGGAAACAATAACCTTGAACAATAGAGTTGGCTAATACTTAAGTAATCATCCTCAGTTTTTACCCTCATCTACCATATAATAAAGCAAGAGGTGATTTGTCAGAACTTGGAAAGAGACAGCCAGGTGGTGCTGTAGGTAGAGAACTAGATCTGGAGTGAGGAAAATCAGCATATAAATTTAGCCTCAGAAATTTCATAGCTATGTGACTGGAACAAGTCACTTAATCTGTCTACCTCAGTTTCCTAATTTTAAAATAAAAAAAATAATAATACATACCTCCCATGTTGTTGTAAAGACCAAATGAGATATCTGTAAAGTACTTTGCAAATCTTGTTTTATACAAATGCTAGCTATTATTATGATGATGATAAAAAGGGAAGCAGTGCTCACTATGAGTCAGCTTGGGAGCCTCCACTTCACAATTTTTTACAAGGTTTGGGAGAATGGAACAATGCTATACATATTCTATATCTGGATTTCCTAAATTATTTGACAAAATTCTCTTATAATATCTGAGTCTAGACAATAGCATGGTTAGGTGGGTTCAGAACGGGTAGAATTACAGAACTGAAAGCAAAACAATTAATAGATCTGTGTTGAAATAAAGAAGGGTCTCCAATGGAGTGCCACAAGGTTCTGATCTTGTCCAATTTCTGCTCAACATTTTTATTAATGACTTAAATAATGTCAAATTGTGAATGTCACAAAACTGAGAGGGTAGAAAATACAATAAAAAACAGCACCAAGATTTATAAAGAGTTGTTAATGGGCCGAAATAATAAAAAGACTTAATTAGAAAAAATATAATAAAGATAAATTTGGAATTTTGCCTCAGCTTACAGAATCAATTCCCCAAATACAAGATGAATGACATGCTGCTAGATATTGCAGACAAAAGGGGAATTTTTATGAGCTATGAACTCAAATTGCCTTAATAGTGTGACAGAAGCCAAAAAATATCACTGGATCTTAGGTCACATTAGAAGAAATACAGTGCCTCAAACAGGAGGTGTAAGAGTCCTACTGGACTCCCCTCTACAGACCCCCATCTGGAGGATTGTGCTCAGTTATGAGTGTCATACTTCAGGAAGGGAATTGAAAATCTAAAGGATAAACAAAGGAAAGCAACCAAGATGGTGAGGACCCTCAAGAGCAAATGAGGATAGATAGAAGAATCAGAGAAGGTTTGTTCTAGAAGAAAGACAACCCTGCAAGGGGCACGAGAGTTGTTAGGTATTGAGGGTCTCTCCTATCAGAGAAGAATTGGTTTTATTCTACTTGATCCTAGAGGTTAGAATGATATGGAACAAGGATTAGTTTTTCCTAAAAGTGTTTCCCTAAAAGACAATAAATTTTCCCTGGAATCTAATTGCCCCCTGCCTCCTTTTATGAAGTTTCCTGGTCACCTGGGGCACCCACCCACATGAATTTGGTTCTCTTCCATCTTGGCGAATGACTGTAAAATCACTAGGTGAATTACCAGACCCTATCCTACTAAACAGATGCATCTCCATAGGGAGAGCATAGGAATCTTTAGAATCTGAATCTCCCTGTATCCTTCTTTTATATCCTTGCTATGTTATGGCAAAGTAAGGTGTGGGTTTTTTTTTAACCATTCAATGACTTTTGAGTGCCTCATTTTATTTCAATATCAAACTTGACTGGCTCAGAAATGAATGAATTAATTTCATCTTCTCCGAAGGCTTCAAGCAAAGGTTAGGTGACCATTTGTCCAAGAGACTGTAGAGGAACAGGGAGTTCTCATTCAGTTATGAATTAAACTACATGGATTCTGATGTCCTGTCCAAACTCCAAGTCCAATTATTGTCTTAGAAGCTTTGTACATTGTATATCTAGGCCTCTCCCAGGTAGTCTAGCCCATGGCTGGAATCCCCCTTCCCTTGTCTGTATGTAAGCCAATCAATTGTCCTTCCTTTCCTAAATTCCTTGAAGGGTATATAGGATCCCAAGTTCTTTGATTCCATGGAAATTCCCAAGATGGAAATTCCCATTCATTTTAAATTTTCCCAGAGACATTGGGCATGATGGTGTTGTATGTGGGCATGACACTGCATGGTGGCCATAAGAACATTGTCTCTCTTGTCTTAATTAAAGACTTATTCTTGATAACTTCTTTGGTGGTTCTGTGTTTTTCCAGGCTGACAAGGCAAATAAAGCCACTGTAGGGAAGATGGAATGAATAACCTACATGTGTTCAAGATTCAGCTTAAAGGACCATCTTTTGTAAAGGACCTTTCCTTATTGCCTCTCTAGCTGCTAGAGGCTTCTCCCACTAAAGATGCTAGGAATCTGCTTTGTATGTATCTTATAAGTGTATGCATATGCACACACACATATATTCTCCCCCATTAGACTGTAAACTTCTTGGGAAATATAAACAAGTGGGACAGCTTTAGAACTAATGTGATCAAGGTATCACACAGTTAAAAAAAAACCCTCAAGCTTTTTATAATAGTGACCCATGCCTTCTTGTGCAATCATCTTTTTCTGTTCTCTAAATATGGAAATGCTTATGTTTACTGGTCTTTGCCAAGTTCAGATTATTATTTTTTTTCCTTTTCCTCATTGCTTGGCACAATGTCTGACACTCAGTGATTAATAATAATTACTAGATTGATTGATTTAGACACATGATTGAGCACTCAAGAGTTTGAGTCTAAGTGTAGGCAGAGCATTTAATAGAATTTAATATTTTCAATGCAGAAAGGCTTAATGCCATTTTTGTGTTCTGTTGCAGAGAATTTGGTTATAATTTTCATGTTATAATTAATATATATGTATATAGTGAGAAATAATATATATTTAAACATGAATGTGTATGTGTCTCAAGTTAGTCCTTTGGTCACTTTTCTTCATGCAGATCTGTCAAATTACATGTAATCCTCTTCATGTCTAATGAATGTTCACTTGATGTGAGTACAAATTACCAAAAAGTTCTCAATAGAAGGGGAAATCAGTACTCTGACTAGATATATCTAGTCAGAGATATATCTAGTCAGAGAGAGATATATCTAGTCAGAGATATATCTAGTCAGAGAGAGATATATCTAGTCATCTTTGCTATCTAATGTGGTTTTCTTTCTGTGAAGTGGTTAAAACACTGAAAATAAGGAGGCAGCCAAATGAAACTTGAATTTCAAAATTCAAATACATTCTTTGAATTAGATTCAATAAAAGCCCTCACTGAAAAAAAATGTTCCTTGTAGATTTCTCACCCCCCCCCCATCCCAAGAAAAGAATGGATTCCCTAAGTGATGAAGGTGAATTGCTTTTAAATGGTATTATTCACTGTTGCTTTACCAGGTAAAATGAGATTGAGTTACTAAAATATTAGAGAGAAACCAAGAGACAGACAAAGAAATAGAGAAACACATACACAAGTCAGGAAGGGATGGATGCAGGTCTTGCCTTTGACACATACTCTCTGTGTCAACCTCTCATTGCTCCAAGCAGATCTCTAAGACCACAAAAGTTACAGAGAAGGTTCCAATCTGCATTGGTATAGAGAGTTACTTCATCCTTGAGTTCCCTAGACCAGTGAAACTACAATCCTTATCCCAGTAAAACCAAACCAAACCAAACAAAAACCCTACAAAGATGACATGGAAGAACAATGTCATCAAAGAAATATCAGAGAAGAAAGGAAGATGGGTTGGTCACATGGTAATAGTGAGGAACTGCCTACATTAATATCTTCAGGCTATAAAGACAAATTGAGAAAGGTCTTGATATGGATGGAGGCATCCTTTGATGAACTTATGGGAAGATATGAATGATAGGTGTCAAGGAGAACCAGCCATTCATGTATTACAATCTCCATTGTTGGAAGGAATCTGTCTATATTGATAAGATTATAGATTCGTTGAAATACTGGAGTACTGGGAGGGGGGATAGACACCCCACTACAGCCTGCACATAGTCATCCTGATCCTTGGTACCTAATTATCTAGGGAAGCCATTCTTGTAGAGAAAGGGCCAGATATTCTCACTAATTGCCACATAGAGGGTAGGTAAGCCAGTCTTATTGAATCAGCAAGGTACCTTGATAGAAAGAGAGGAGGTACCATGTGTCAGACAAATCAACTCCCCACCCCCACCTTAGAATAGCACTACTTCTAGCCCAGTGCCCTCAGCTATCATACTGAGAAACAACCTCTTTGGAGATACAAACAGGCAACTTCTCAAACTTTTGCCAACTCTTCCCCTAATGCAGCAGTGGACCACTGAATAATCAGTTCCCACTGATGAGGAAAGCCCAATTCAAATGTTTGAGCCATATGTTTTAAAGGTGAGGGGCTTTCATGAACAGCAATTTAGTATAGACCATTAATACAAGTTTTGATTAGGGGATACTTATGAATGCTGATATGAATGATCATTGAAAGGATGTTGTGCACTGTTATCAACTCTTTCAAGGCAGCTTAATGTGCAGAATTCAGAAAAATGGACAAGAAATATGCTATATTGAATATATTGCCTAATGCTGTGGAGCTTTCCCAGGTCCCCAGAAAGATGCCCAGAATTTTGGCTTTAAGTAGTATGGTTATAGGTACCCATATGTAATTAAAAAGAACTGATTTTTTTAAATTGAGGTATGCCTAGACATGCCCTAGGAGAAGTAAGGTCATGATTCTTGTGTCATATGATAATAAAGAAAGTCCTCTTATTTGAATCCTCATTGCCTTAGTCACAAGCTTTTTATTTTACCACTGACTCAGGTCTGGCTAACTCAGACATCTGTGGTGTCATCATCCGTGAATGAATTAATATATATTTACAAGGCTTTCTCAATTAGATCCTTGAACTAGTCTTTACTATGGTGGCACAGTGGAGCTGGGAAGACCTGGGTTCAAAACTGGCCTGAGATACTTTCTAGTTGCGTGACTCTGGGCAAGTCACTTAACCCCATTTGCCTAGCCCTTTCCTTTCTGTCTTATAGTTGTTGCTAAGACAAAAAGTAAAGGTTTAAGAAAATAAACTATTCAAAGACAAAGAATTCATTTTGTTTTTTAAAAATGTAATCAATTAATTTAGAATATCTTCCATGATTACATAATTCATGCTCCTTCCCTCCCCTTCTCCCTTCCTCCTCCCATAGCCAATGAACAATTCAACTGGGTTTTACATGTGTCATTGAACAAAATCTATTTCCATATTATTAATATTTGCAATAGAGTGATCATTTAGAGTCTACATCCCTGATCATATCCCTGTCGAACTATGTGTTCAAGGAAAAGTTTTTCTTCTTTATTTCTGTTCCCACAGTTCTTTCTCTGGATGTGGATAGTGTTCTTTCTCATAAGTCCTTCAGTATTGTCCTGGATCATTGCATTGTTACTAGTAGAGAAGTCCATTGTGTTTGATTGTGCCACAGCATATGAGTCTCTGTGTACTTTGTTCTCCTGGTTCTGCTCCTTTCACTCTGCATCAATTCCTGGAAGTCATTCCAGTTCACATGGAATTCCTCCAGTTCATTATTCCTCTGAGCACAATAGTATTCCATCACCAACATATACCACAATTTGTTCAGACATTCCCCAATTGAAGGGCATTCCCTCATTTTCCAATTTTTTGCCAACACAAAGAGCACAGCTATGAATATTCTTGTCCAAATTGTTTTCCTTATTATCTCTTTGGGGTACAAACCCAGCAGTGCTATGGCTGACAGTCTTTTAGCACCTTTTGTGCATAGTTCCAAATTGCCTTCCAGAATGGTTGGATCAGTTCACAACTCCACCAGCAATGCATTAATGTCCCTACTTTGCCACATCCCCTCCAACATTCATTACTTTCCTTTGCTGTCATGTTAGCCAATCTGCTAGGTGTGAGGTGATAAGTCAGAGATGTTTTGATTTTCATTTTCCTAATCATAAGAGATTTAGAACACTTTTTCATGTGCTTATTGATAGTTTTGATTTCTTTATTTAAAAACTGCCTATTCATATCCCTTGCCCATTTATCAATTTGGGAATGGCTTGATTTTTTTGTACAATTGATTTAATTCCTTATATATTTAAGAAATTAGAACTGTCAGAAGTTTTTGTTTTAAAGATTTTTTTTCAATTTGTTGCTTCCCTTCTAATTTTGATGGCATTGGTTTTGTTTGTACAAAACCTTTTTTAATTTAATGTAATCAAAATTATTCAGTTTACATTTTGCAGTATTCTCTATATCTTGCTTGGTCTTGAAATCTTTCCTTTCCCATAGATCTGACAGGTATACTATTCGAAGTTCACCTAATTTACTTATACTTTCCTCTTTATAGTTAAGTCTTTACCCATTCTGAATTTATCTTGGTATAGGGGGTGACTTGTTGATCTAGACCTAATCTCTTCCATACTATTTTCCAGTTTCCCAGCTGTTTTTGTGAAATACTGGGTTCTTGTCCCAAAAGCTGGAATATTTGGGTTTATCATATTCTATCTCGCTGGGTTCATACTATTGATCCTCCCTCCAGTCTCTTAGCCTGTACCATATTGTTTGGATGATAAAGAATTCCTTTTGAAGAAAAACATAAAACATAGAAAGGTGGTAGTGGTTACTTTTGACCCACAGCAAAGTTAGTTTTGGGCTTTCCCAGACCATAGGTCAAAATACTCTGTTCATAAAATTAATAACTCTCATCCTTGTTGCTTCCTTGGAATTTGGCATTTATGAGTCAGTGGGGCAATGTGGGTGGTACCTAATGTTTCAATAATGAAGAAAGTACCACCACTCCAATCAGTGTTCACATGGAAATAGCTAGTAACAGTTTCTATATACCATTTTGGGAGAAAAAATGTATTTAGATACATTTGTACAAACATCCAAGTGACTTCTTCCCCCCTTTTTTCCTGCCTGAAATAATTTAGTTTTAAAAAGATTCTAAGGTTGCCATTTAGAGCCCTCAAAATCACTTATAATTTCCAACAAGAGGCCCGTTGTGTGACAAAATTTAGAATATCGACCTAGTAACCGACCACTTGAATACAGGAAAGCCCCAACTTGCATCTGACTAGATTTCCCATTTGTAAGGCACTTGAATAGAACTCAGAATATACTTTTCTATAGGGAAAAAAAGAGTTAAGTGGCATACAAAGTTTTAGGCTAATGTATATACGAGTATATTTTCAATGATTGAGAATGGATGGCATTTTGTTTATATACCAGAAAAAATACCTAAAGTGACTGGTTTACAAATACACACATACATACATACATACATAAATACATACATACATATATATATATATATATATATACCTGTGTTGCAATACACATGTGCTCATTGTGATAGACATACATATTAACTATAATGTGGTATATCATGTGTCTATGCATATGTATGTGTGTATGCATATGTTCATATATGCACATTTGTGTGAAGGGATGTGTACCCTAAACCAGTAATGTTGAATTCAAATAAAAATGGATTCCTGTGGATGGTGAATTTGATGCCTTTGCTTTAAACATTGCCCATCCATTAACTATTATCCACACCTTACCATCCTGTGTGATTCTTGTCCATTTTCTTCCTTACCAGTGTGCTGTAGACTTACTTCTAGGTCCTTTTACATCTTGTAACACTGGAACACTTGGGCTTCCCGTCTGTTAGCCCTCACTCTCACTACAAGATTGATCCACTTTTTCTGCTTATGCATTTTCTGGATGATATCCCTTAGGTGACCTCATGTACATTATTGAAAATAGGATGTACATGCAGCAGCATCTCGTGGCACATTTTGTACCTTGAGGTGCAAAATAAGATATGCATCTTCAGACATGGCAAATATAAGAATTTGTTCTGATTGACTACATTTATTTGTTACAAAGATTATGTTTTTCTTTCTTTTTTTTTCACAGTGGGAGGAGTGGGCATTATTTGAGAGGAAAAGGGGAGTTAGCAATTAGTGCTACACAATAGAAGAAAGGAAAGAAAATGAAGTTATCAAATCATTTGAAAATGCAGAGAAGAAAACAAAAAGGAGATCAAAAGATGGACATTAGAGAGTGGAAATAGGGAAATGAGAAGAGGGACTGGACAGCAACTTTTACTCAGTTTCTTAGAGCAGTAGGACTTTAAGTCACTTTGATTAGAGGCTCATCAGCAAAAGTTTTTGAGCTTCTACATATAATATGTCTATACAGGTAGGTCCTAAATATCATAAATAAAGCATCCCATAAACTGGTTGCATTATTTAAATTCTCATCACATATTTCCATTGGGCTGTGTGACAGAGACTGGCACTAGAGGAAAAGTGCCAGACTAAAGAGTACGTGAAATTGATCACCTCTACTGGGGAGGGGTCCCAGGAGTGGAATCTGGAGGAGGAGAAGACTCTGGCTAAGAGAGCAGTGAGGCTCTCAGTCTTGAGAAGCCAAAGAAAGAAATTGGGAAAAGGACTTTCTCCTGAGGGTTACCCACTTTTTCCTGCTGGTGACTGGAAATCTTTCCTCCCAACACTTTCCAATTGAAGGGACTTCTGAAGAGAAACCTGAGCAGACTTTACCTCAGCTCCTGTTGCCCATAGGTGAGTCAACTTGATTTTCTCTCAGGGGACCCAGGCTGACAAGGCCCCTGAAACTCAAGGAGGGAGGGGAAAGGGTTTAGATAGAGACAGGGAACCCCTTTTCCCACTTTCCTTTTCCCATTCTTCCCTGCCCATTACTCCTTTTGTATTACCTGATTGAGTTGACATTAAAAGTTATCTGTTCCCTAAGCTGAGTGTGGGTGAATGGATCAAGGGGAGACCTCTTGGTCTCGAGTAGTGGAGGGGGGACAAGAGGGACAAGAGTGAATTGGGGAGAGCAGCTTTAGCTAAAGAGGGAAGGTAGAAGGGGGAAAATCTTCAAACCCCATCTCCTCCCTCTGAGCCAACCCATTACATATGCTGTCTCCCCTGAACCCACTTTGAGAAGGGGGTTCTCCTCTCTTTCCCCCTATCCATACCAAAAGTCCAAGCTTCCCACAGGGTACAAATCTTCCCTCTTTTATCTTTTTTTAAAGACAGCTGGAACCAAGTGCCATATTTATATAACTATCACTTTTAAAAGTATAGATTCAAATATCTGAGACATGGAATTCATTAACTAATAAGGATCTAATTATTGATAAACAATATAAATAACTATAATAATAAATATATTGATAAATATGTATTGTTGATAAATGACATACATATACTATTATAGTAATGATTCTGTACATTATAAGATACCAAAACTGAAGTGTAAACAACATTAGATGAAGATGACATAAATTCAATAGGGAGATACTGAATTTTTTTGAATACTGGAGGAACATGGTCAGACCTGGGCTTCAGGAAAAACTTTGGCAGCTTTGTGGAGGATAGATTTGAGAGGGAAGAAATTTGAGACAGAGAGACCAATTAGGAAGCTATTGCAAAGGTTCAGGGGGAGATGATAGCTTTTTGAATGAAGGTGTGAGTAAAGAGAAGACACAAGAGATGTAGTATTGCTGGAAACAATAGACTTGATAAGTGATTAGATACTAGAGTCGAGTATAAGGGGTCAAGGATGACACAAATTGAAAACCTGGGTGATTGTGTACCCTTGACAGCTAACTGAGGAATTTAGAAGAGTAGGTCAAAGGGAGCAATAGTATAATGAGATCAGCATTGTGTCACAAGTTCCAGGGGTGTGCTGGAGTCAATTCCAACTGACTAGAGTAAGTCTGATTGTAAAATTTTCAGGTGAGCATTAACACTTTAGCAATTGGCAAAAGCTGAAAATAAGGGCTTGATTTATTGTTTTATTTATTGCCTAGGCTTTAAAAGAGTGATGGATCATATGTTAATAATGCAGATTAAATTTAAGTGTGCCATGCATATATTTTTTCTCCAAAGAAAATTGGTCACACCATTGAGACTTCTAACCCAACCATACTACCTCACTTTGTGTAAACACTCTCTTTCCCATCCAAAAGAAAAAAGAAGGGTTAGTAAGAGTTTTCCTCACCAGCCATGCCCTAACTCTGAAAAACCCTGAGAGAGCCTGGCTTATGAGGGATTACTGCTATAGTTACAAGGTGATTTAGGAGCAGAGAATGATGATTGTAGGGAGGTTTTGAGTATGTGGAGAATGTTGCCTGTAGCCAGTGAGAGCCTATTGGTGGGAGGAAACCAAATAAGGAAGGTTTGAGTGAAAATGAGTAAAAGAGTATTATGAAGTTATGTTGAAGTAAAGTTCACTACTGGTTAATGAGGGGAGGGGAGGACCCTTCTCTTCTCCTCGTCACCATTCATTAATCAAATGGACAATGGGATCATACCACATTCACAAATCCCACTCCAGAGACCAATGCACAATATGGAGACCTGCATACTCATACGATATCCCCAGGATAACAAAGGGGGA